>NC_053418.1:6082520-6682520 GCF_016859285.1 Xiphias gladius | reverse complement strand
GTAGTTAGTTAGAAGGTAATAACATCTTCTTTTAATCTGTTAGATGGAGAAGGATATGTCAGATGTGAGCCTTGGCCCCACCCCGATCCCGGAGCTCACCCACATCATGATCGGCCTGGAGACCTGCTCCTTCCTGGTGGGTGTTTGTAATGTCTGGCTGCAATCAGGTGTGTGATACCTGTTAGTAGCCAATTAGCACCCAAATTAAAAAAAAAAAAAAAAAAGGTTTCTTGTCCCTTTTCAGGAGGACGACTTCATCCCCTTCGCAGTGCTCAACATGATGATGGGCGGAGGAGGCTCCTTTTCTGCAGGAGGACCCGGGAAAGGCATGTTCACCCGCCTGTACCTGAACGTGCTCAACAGGTGAACGCGTCGAGCTTCAGCTCAGCATTGTTTCAGCCTCTGCCTCACTAATGCAGCTCCAGGCAAATGGTTTTATTATTCGCCACTGAGTTTGTTTTCCTCGTCTGTTGTAGGCATCACTGGATGTACAACGCCACCTCCTACCATCATAGCTATGAGGACAGCGGCCTGCTGTGTATCCACGCTAGTGCAGACCCCAGACAGGTTGGTGCAGGCCCAGAACAGCAGCAGGGTTTCTGCAGGTCTTGAAAAGTCTTAAAAAAGCATTGAATTTAGTTTTTTAGGAAAAAAAAAATGTCCTAGTGGGTATTAAAAAGTCTGTCACTACTGCTAGCTGCAGTAGCTCCTTGTCTCAAAATGGGCAAGTGGTGGTTTTAGCCAAAACTTAAGCAAACTTAAACGAGTAAATCAGTTTTCATTGGTTTATTCTGGCATCTATTACATGCTGCTTATCCAGGTCTGTGCTGCGTTCATTTCATTAATTACATCATTAGAATTTATTGTTATGTACTGCCGGCAAGTACAGACAAAACGTGAGATACTGTGATAATATATAATTCCAGGCCCACTGGTTTTCCATCGTACTTCCGTACTTTGGTCGGAATAACTGTGAAACGACTATTAAATTTAACTCGGTGAAACCTGAAGGAAATCTTCATGTACCTTTGCATCCAAAAAAAATGTTTTAGCCTGTCGCAGCTGTACAGAGGAAGAGTTAATCGTGTCAGAAATCCCGCTAAATCAGAAATTCATTGTTACAGGTGTTAATTGTAATAAGCAGCCTCAGTCACTGTGTTTTTTTTTTTTTTTTTTTCCTTCCTGTGAATGGTTAGCAATGCAGTTCATGTGGTCACGTTGATGTTCACGCAGACTTCTTACCATTACGTGCATTCATCTCCAGGTGCGGGAAATGGTGGAAATAATAACCAGAGAGTTCATTCAAATGGCTGGAAACGCAGGAGAGGTAATGATCACTACCCGGAAGCTCCGCCACAGATTTTTAAAATATTAGTTATTGTTACATGATCATAAAACATTTTATAATTTTCCCTCTATAACCAGATGGAGCTAGAGAGGGCCAAGACTCAGCTCAAGTCCATGTTGATGATGAACCTCGAGTCACGGCCGGTTATTTTTGAAGACGTCGGTCGCCAGGTTCTGTCCACAGGAAAGAGAAAGCTGCCGCACGAACTGTGCGAGCTAATAAGTGAGTACTGCACAAAACGTAGTGGTGTTTCTCAGTGATTCATCCTAACTCACGGGAAAGTGGCTTTAAAATGTCATAAAATTAAGAATTGGTAAGTAGAAATAGTCTCGTTTCACCCGCCTCATTATTTATCTATTTGTTTATTTTTGACTTGTCAACAAATAATTTCCAGGCAACGTGACAGGCAGTGATATTAAAAGAGTGACCACCAAGATGCTGCGCAGTAAGCCCGCAGTAGCAGCTCTGGGAGACCTGACGGAGCTGCCCTCGTACGAACACATCCAGGCCGCCCTGAGCAGCAAGGACGGACGTCTTCCCCGCATGTATCGTCTCTTCCGATAGACTCCACCCCCCCCCAAAATCATCGTTCAGCCAGACTGAACTGGCAAACATCACTGTAAATAAAGTGGACTGGAAGATTACACTAGTGCCCCCTCCCAACACAGAACTCAGCAGAGCTCACTCAGCGAGGGGGCTAATCTCCGGGCTCTCAACTGCACCTTTGAGACTGGGGAGTAAGAAGAAAAGTAACATTTTATTCTCAAATAGTCTACATATGGTTGGAGTGTAGGTATTTATTGTGTGTGGGCAGGAAGCCGTACGTCACTGTTTGCAGATGGTTTGCAGGAGTTTGATTTTAAAGGGACAATTCACCCCGAGGCCGAAAGTTGAAGTGTTTCCCGTTTCAAAACCTCAGTACCAACCTGTTTGTATGTTTTTACGCTGTGAAATGATCTTCGGGGTAAATCAGCATAGAGGCAAGAGAAGGGGGTGGCTAACACCCCCCCAGCAGTGTCAACGCTGTTACTTTTTATTGAGCCTTTACTTTCCTCAGCTCTTGAGAAATTCACCAATCTCCACCCCAGACGTCCTCTTTTCCCAGAGCACATGTATAAAAACTTTGAAAAATCTTACTGTTTATTCAACAGCACTTCATAATCTCCCTATACAGGCACAGGAGACAAAATTCACAGCAAAAGTTAAGTGATGAAAGAAATAGCTGGAAATCTTTGGATCAGCGTGGACAACTTTACGTAACCAATTTGTCCTCAAGACTGAAATGCTGGCTTCTGTCAGCTTTGTCTCAGATGTAAAGACACTGAAATCTAAAGTGAAACCTCTTTTCTTTTTGTAATTTTTTCTTTTTTTTTAGGTTGTGTCATTGCCCTTGTAAATTTCAATAAACCTTGAGGGGAGAAATTAAAGGAATAGTTTGACATTGGTAAATTATTTACTTTCTGGCAGACAGTTAGATGAGATCCGGGTGGGCGGATCGATCCTGTCGATACAACTGATACGAAGTCTTCTTTCGAATATTAACGCGAGTGTCAGTAAGCTCAGAGAGTTCACATAAATTTGAATATTTGTTATTCACATTAAACATTGTCCTGTGTTTCAACATGCATGCTTGGGAACGTGGTAATTGAAATATATTCAGAGGTAGCCTGTTAATCATGCATCACGGTCATGACACATTCTCTGCCTTACATGTTAGTACATTAGCTGCTTTAAACAAGAGTATGGATCGGTACTGATCTCCATTTTGATATCCTGATCCTGGCCCTGGTATCACTTGGTATCACACCGAAACCAACAGACATGGTATTAAATTCTTGTCTAGCTTCCAACCAGAAAGCAAATAAGTACAAATAAAGATGGCTAACTATTACTTTCAGAGACATAGTCTCCTCTGCCTCATTTCCACAAATTTAGGGGTTTACAATTGCCAGATAAAACTTTTCAAAAAAATGTCTTATACACCCAAGTGTATTTTAATGTTATTTCAGTGGCTTCTGACTACAGTGAATATGTTAAATGTGAACTCTGTTAACTTCTGTACACCAACTGGTAAATAAATGTAATTACTTCCATGAATAAAATTATATATATTTTAAAGGTCTTGCGTTGCAGTGTAATACACAACAATTTAACCAACAAACACGTGTGTTTTAAAAAGTTTAAAATATTTATTAATGGGTGTTACATCATAGGTGACATAGAAAAAGATAGTAAGTCCCAAGGAGATGAAAATGAGACCCACAGGCACTTTTTTTTTTTTTTCGGAGCAGACTGCTTTTCATGCTGCGAATGCAAGTTCATTAATGTGATACATGAAGTACAGTACATGGACAGTTGATAGTACACAGGAAGTTACACAGCAGTGAGATGACAGATAAGGCAATAAGTTACAATCTGTTGCAAAGGATCACTTGGCCTAATAAGAAAAAGTAGTGACAGGCGTTAACAGTATAAATAAAATGCTCCATCTGTTTTACAGGAGGCGAGTTCCTTAAAAAGAAAAAAAGTTTAATATAAGCTGTCAAATACATTTGACATCCCTGAAATTCAACAGTAGCATGTAACAACCTCATGACTGTGGCGCTCATTAATGTCACGCTCTTGAAACTATATATTTGACTTCATGACAGACATAATGGAACGACAGCTCCCTACCTCAGTCCCACTGGACCTCTCATAACATTCAGCTTAGAATAAAATTCAAGTTAGAAATCGACCAATGGGAGACACTTAAATGCTTACTGCAGTTATGTCTGGTACGCTATTTGATTTACAAGGCATTTGAACAATGATGTAGCATTAAAAAAAAAAATAACACTGTAGTTCACGATGCTTTTTAAACACCTAGAAATTAATTAGAGAATGAATCGCAGTGACACAGAGACAGCAAGGTTAAATCAGTTCACACTGCAGCAGGTGACTGAAGAGTAAGCCACGACAGCAGCCCCCCCCGCACCCGTCCCAGTCCTGTTTGAGTAGAGGGGGCTGAATGAATAAAGGCCAGACTGCCGCTGTGTCTGCAAACTTCTGTCTGTCTGACCTCAAGGTCCCTGCCCTCAAGTACAGCCAGCCACTTCCCTCGACCAGCAGGACACACACACACACACAGTTCCAAACAATGCCCAATAGAGGGCACACTCTGCTCAGCTATCACAACCAGCACTGGGTTCTGTGTCATTAAGACAACTCTGGTTTCCTTTTGGTCCTTTTCCACCTGCCTCTTTCTGGCACAGTTTTTATCCAGTCCAGCTGGTCTGGTCTGGTCTGGTCTGATTTGGTCTGGTCTGGAGAGTCTATTTTAGGGGTCTAAGAGATGGCGCAGATGGTGCTGCTACTTTGGTTCTTCATGGCTTCCCTCCTCTTCAGCTCCCTGGTGATCCTCCTCCTTATGCCCTCCAAGTACAAGCCTCGGTCGAACTGTCCCGCACCCAGAGGAATACTGACAATCACACAAGCAAATAGAGTACAGCAGATATTATGAGGTCAGGATGCAGAAAATGCCACGTTTTCAATTAATATTTTAAATAATTAAGAATCCAGTTTAAAGGGGCATAAAATACAATTCTTACTGTCTGAGTGTCTGAAAACGGCCAAAATATCTATTTGCAGGATTTTTAAAAAACTGTTATTTATTGATACTTTTGACTCAAGGGATCTTTGCCAGGGCTCAACACAATATGATTTCGAGCAGTAGGGGAAAAAAAATGGCCCTGCACTAGAATTTGTAGAAACTGATCAAAGTCTTCTCCAACCTCATGAATTTTCAATTGTGCAACGACAGAGGACGACCCTATAAAAAAACTGGTGCCAGTACTGCTATGCATTGTTATATATCACAACTACACTAAATGAACTGAGATCCATTAAGCTGTTGTGAAAATGCAACTTTATAAGTTGTGTCACGTGTCACCATTTTTCATCAGATGGTGAACTGAAAGGACGGCAGAGGTGATATCACAATAACCACAAGACTCTCTTCTGATATCGGTACTCCATAAATCATGTTAACACAGTGTGGAGAGGGAAAACTATATTAAGCTGTCTCATGCTCACTTGATGGTAACGGGAAGTCAAAAGTGAAGTGTCAGTTTCAGATCACATTTCAATTTCAGAGATTAATCTGGAGGAATCTAATTTAGTAACGACTTCGCATTATTTATTTTAATAACAAAAGTGTTTAGAGCAACTCATAATATAAAAAGGTTGCTGACAGAAATCAATACATTGTTGAAAGCATCCTGAACACGATGCCACTAACATTATTTGTGACTCACTTGTCTCTGCCTGGCCTTAGTTTGACGTGGAAGACGCCGATGACAGGCCGATGGTCCGAGGTCTTGATGCTGGAGCAGGTGGTGTACTTGAGCACTTTTATTTCATCAGCCTGCCTGTTCCTGAACAGGATCCTGTCCTGTGAACACACACACACACACACACACACACACACACACACACACACACACACACACACACACACACACACACACACACACACACACACACACACACACACACACACACACACACACACACACAGGTTTAACTCTTACTTACCCTGCCCTGGCCAGTTTAGACTTCTATTAGTGCAGCTTTAACCAAAGGTTTGGCTTATTTTGGTGACTGTATTAACAGAGCATGTGATTTTCTTTAGTCTTGTGTAGCTTAATTTTCATTTTCTTCTTACTGTGTATGAAGGCGTTCTCTGTTTAGAAGTAGTGTCGTAGATGTCGCAGCCGATATCGAATTTGTACGTGGGGAGAAAGTGTATTGGCGCCTCTTGAAAGCCTTTAAAGATTGAACCTGGAGAAACAGAAGCACATTCTCAGGGAGAGATCAATCAAACACAACAAGTTTTCCCAGAGATTTAGCCTCCTACATGCAAGCATACCATCCTTCATCTCCTTGGAGAGCTGGTCGTGCTCCAACAGGGGGTCCATATCGCTGCCTACTGTGCGGTTCATGATGGTCTCCACATCAACCCGGTCCGTACTCAGCCGGAAGTTAAAGTCTCCAAACCAGAAGACCTGGTCGAATCTTGTGGTGACGTCAGCTACAAGTAAAAATTACATCCTCTGATTATCAAAGATTGCTGGCCTTTATTCTTACCAACAACAAGGCTTTAATCCGAAGGGCAAAGACAGGCAGAGCTGGTCATGGACACAAAAACAAAAATGGATTTCCTAAAGCTAAAAACGTCACAAAAGAAAGGGGAGCAACTTGTTCAAACCCTAACGGTGCAAATAACATTGCATCTGAAAACATTTTAATGTAGTTCTGAATGTTACAATCAATCCAGTTTTTACTTAAAAAAATGAAAAAATGTGCCAATAGGATCAGGCTAAAACATAATCTGTGAACTGCCATGAATCCAGTGAAGGAATACCTTGTTTTAAGACAGATTTGTCTTTTGAAAAGTACATAAAATATTATGCATCCTGCTAGCAGATTGTTACGTTTGAGAAAAATGATGTTTTAAAACTGAATATGAGGCTTACTGCAGCGGCTCTTAAAGTCCAGTCATGTTACATTTTATCAGCCCTGGGTGCAGAAACACCGCCATCATTATTGTTTTGATTGTTCACATCTTTCACACACGGTAACTTAAAAGAGTCTTACAGGGTATGGAGCGGTAAGGGTTGGTGTCTGGAAGGCCTTTTGGAAGAGCTAGAGCCTCGATGATTTTGTTGTAATCGAGTATTCTCTCGTAAACTTTGGCGTCTCCAGCTGGAGGAATAAGAGAATAACAAATTAGAAACGTGTGAGACTGCCAAGCTGTCAATGTTGCAAAGTTTAAATGGAAATATGTATTACTACGGGCCCATGTAAAAGCAGTTATGGTGTAATAAGTAGTGTAATAAGTAATAAACGCCTCTCATAGGCTGTGTGGACAGTGCTTAATTTTTACAGTGAACATGCCAGAGTGCCCAAGAAGTAAAAATGATAACATTATTGTTTCTTTTCTAGCCGTGAGAAGAGGCACATTTCCCTTTTGTTGATACTCTTTCGCTAAGTTGCCCCAATTCCTCCTTAACTTTAGTACAAATTTCCAACGAGTCCTAATGGGCAGCCACTCTGATAATAGCCTCTTGTTTTTGATAAATCACTGCTTCAGTCTGCAGCCTCCCTGACTTGGAAAACTTTCTACTCACAGGTAAAATGGGACGTGATGAAGAGGAAGGAAGTTCCAAAGAAGGTGAAGGCGATTCCCACAGCCCCTTTGGTCTTGATCTGTGAGATGATCCTGGTTGTGACTGTGGCATGCTCCACTTCTGTGTGGGTCAACAGAACAAATGTTGTGGTTGGTTACCAATCTCTTAGAGTCAAAAACAAAACCCTGTGCATGTGCACTGTACAGAGAAGAAACATGTCGCCAATTCAAAATCCTCCTTTGGCCAATAATGATGATCTAGCAGCTGATTCTGACATTATTCTAAAACTTACTTGAGACAACGTGTCATTACACAAACTGTGGACTAGATGTGTAACCATCAAATCAAAATATTAATATCATCTTCCAAAATTCTGAATTACACAAAAATTATATAAGCACGGGTTTAGGGCTTAAACTAATGATTATTTTCATGATCAATTAATCTGACTGTTTTTTTCCTCATTAAATGCTTCGTTTGTAAAATCTCCACAAAAAAAAAAAAAAACACAAAACAATCACACTTAAAATTTCCAACAGCCAAATGTGACGTTTTAAAATTTAAAAAGAAAAAGAAAATCAGCAATACCTCACTATTGAGAAAAACTGGAATTGGGAAATTTGGGGCATTTTTGTTGAAAGAATGACCTAAACGATTATCTAAGTAGTTGGCAATTATTTCTGTCCATCAACTAATCGAATAATGGTCGAACTGTTTCAGCTGTAGCGGAGTTTATTCATTCCCAAACTCCTGTCTATTTCCGGTATTACGTGAAGTAGGACTGACCTGAGCAGAACCAGATGAGGTCTCTTCTGACAAACACAGTGAGATACAAAACACCATGTGATGCTGCATACAGCATGACGTAATAAGGTCCCAGAGTCTCCTGAAGACGGGTCTCCCACTCCCTCCTGCACACACACAGTCACATACACAGTAGTATAACTGACTTCACAGCCCTGATAGAGTAATCAATCATAATAACTCACTTTTATTCTGTGGTCATGATTAAAATCAATCGAAACATATCGTACCTGTCAGGACAGCCCTCCTGGACCCCAATAATATAAAAGTCTTGTGCAAATTCTGAGTCTGTCGGAAGGAGGAGATCATCTAAGTTGGCTGGCAGCCCCTGAAAATGACAGAAACTTGGTGACAACTCAGTTGGTGCTTGAACTTGTGCAGGCAGTGATAAGACTTGAAAGGGTTCCAGGTCGGTGAGATGGCATGGCAGCGCCATGATTTCCTCGTACCTTCTCTCCCTGCATGTTCCACGTGGCGACGTAGATGCCCACTCTCCTGTCGGGGAAGTAGCGGTCCAGCTCCTCAGCCCCAAGCAGGGCACCGCTTCCCAGCAAGCTGCCCTCCAGAAAGCTCCTAGAAAATAGATGTTGGTAAGGAAAATTAGCACTTCTGCTGGCAGCCAAATTGACTTGCAGTGATTGGGTTAAGGCTGCTTCATCTCAACTGATTACAACTAAATCTTAATATTCAATATAAGAGAAAGCAAGACTGTTGTCTCAGATGTTGTGTCAATAATTAAAAGTAAAAATTTGACTTTCCCCTACTGGGCTCTGACTGTGTATCAAGACTATCGGCTAAGACTCACTTTTTGCTCCTCCTCCTGTTAAAAACTGTGCTGAACAAGCATCTCCTCTGATCTCGTGTTAATCCCCCTCCACACTGTCACGTTGAGATGTGAGCTCTGCACATGCACAAAGTATTAAATGTCTGGAGCCCTGATTTCAGGACAAAATTAACAGTCTGTTGGTGTTACCTCACTCGTGATAGTGAACAAAGCTTCAGATATACTATGCTTATTAGCTCCAAGCAGAGGGTACAATCAATACTAAAAACCTTGTAGTGGACATAAGATACTGTACCTAATTCGTAAACAGTGCATGCGCATAGTAACTTTCTTTTCTTTTGATGAGCATAAGGGTAAAGTAGTGAAGCCCTGGCAGAGCTCAGTCTGACACAAATTGACAACGTAAGCTATATGTGCAACTAAATGACTATTAATGATGCAAAGGATAAAAATACACAGATCCAGTTCTAAATTTGGCTGGTTTTACGTAGTCACTAGCCTTTGTCTAAATTAGGATCTTAGGTACCCTTGGAAGAGACAGTTTCCTAATAGGCTTCTGACACCAGAAAGTGTAAGCCTTACAAAAGAGCCTTCAAATCCAGCCTGAGGAACACTCCAGCTACATGATCTACATGGTCTGCTATGCCTACTGTACCTGTTCCTCACATCCTGCGGTCTGATGGGGCTAAGCACGCTGTAGCTGGACTTCATGGAGTTGACAGAGGCACTATCCGACCCCATGTTCTCCAGAAGGCGGCTGTCGCTCAGGTTCCTGTGGAGTCTCTCCCCGAGCTTCTCTCTGGCCAGCACGGCATAATCCAAACGATCCCTGTCAATCCTATTAGCTGCCCTTAAAGTGGCTGACACGAAGCTCTTCTCCAGTGCAGGCAGTGGCCCCATGGGTTGCACCGGAGACAGACGCACCTTGGTGGACCTCACCCGTTGGTCCGTGGGGTCACTCTGTTGGCTGTGAGGCCTCCTTTCATACTCAGAGAGGCTGCTCCCTCTCTCCCGGAAGACTTGGGATCCTGTGGTAACAGCCGAGAGGGGTCTCGCACTGGAGTCCTGGTTCCTAATGGTAGCAGCACTACTGATGACAAACCCAACTGGAGCTGGAGCTGTTTGGCCCTCTTTAAGTGAGTCTGTTGAGGAGCCAGTCTCAGGCGGGTCACTCAGACTCTCCTGGCTGTTTCTCAGCCTCCTGTTCCTCACCGTCTCCTCAACTGAGCCACTTCTGCTGGACTTTGACTGCCTGGGGAGTGAGGGTGGCCGAGGGTGGTACGGACTTATCTCTCCCTCTCCGTTTCTAGCAGGGAGTTTTGGGGCATCCTGTTCCTTGCAGGGTTTGACATCTACTAAGGAGGTCTTGAGTGGCCTGCTCTCACTGACACCTGAATCTCCTTTGTCAGGAGCTTCACGGTACTGATGGAGGCTGCTGTCCTCTCCATTCTCAGTCATCCTCTCGTCATGTCTGAGACCAGCTGTGGTCAGGTGGATAAAGCTCTCTCATTGCTGAGCAACATACACCTGAAGATACAGAGCAGGAAATGATTCGGTGAAACGCTGGCCGTAAAAGTTTGTTTAGCCACAAATGCAGCCCTCGATCTGAAGTTAGCAAGATGACTGTAGACACTGTAGGAGCCGTTTTCATGTGACTATATGATAATGATCTATACTAAAGACCTTAAAGATTGTGTATTATTCTTTATTCTGTTTTTCGAGATCGAGACTGGTTGGGTGCATTTTTTCCATTTTTTTTAGAGCAGCAAAGGCAAGGTACGGTTTACGCACCCGTTATTTTAGCCCTGCGTTTTATCAGTTAACAAACCTCTTTGTGGTGATTGAGCCGTTGAAGATTCTGTAACATAGCTATCAGCAACAGTTGTTAAACATGCGGCATTGGTTAGGGACAGTATTGTGACCTCTAACAACTACAGTTAGTTAGTTAGTAAGTTAGCTTTAAATGATTACTAGCAACGAGAGCTAATTAATGCTAACCTTAGCTAAAAGACTCACCAGAAATCGTGTTGTTTTCCAATTTCATGGCTTAACAAAAGTGCCGTGGTTTCTGCTAACTTAGCTGCCATCCTCCAGCAAGTCATGTTTAGATGTACAGCGCTAACATTAGTCAACCCTCTAGGTTAATTTAGTAAGATAATAACCCCAAAGTAACTAGTTAGCAAACCCATGAAATGTTAGCAAAACAGTAACGGTATGCAGGCTAGCCGAGCTAACGTTTAAAGCGGACGTTTAAAAAATCGTATTAATAAATAGGTAATGTTGACAGTTTCCGTCTTGTGTGGTTATTTGCGTGTTATCACGCTGAAGTGAAGTTACCTCTTGTATACTGCTGTTTGGTCTCAGAGTGGTAAATTTTAAAAAACGATAGCTCTTTGACTTCCTTAGCAACGTTTGACAACACAGATTTTGTTACCAGGACAAGAGAGTCACACGGCGAGTATGGCAACGCGTCACAGCGCCATCCTTTGGCGAGAAGTGGAACTACCACGCCCCTAAAGTTTATGTAAACAAAGGCCGGGTTGCCGTCTGGGCCCCAGACCGGCGGTGCAGCACAATGGCCTGAGCCTCGTACATAAAGTATGCACTGTGGTGCGGGGGGGGCAAGTATGCACTGTGGGGGGGGGGCCTTCCTCTCTTAGTAAATCCATTACCACACCTGTACCAATAACTACATCATGCTCCTGTAGGCTCACTCCGTATCTTTCAGATCTCCTGTATATAATTTGATCACAATTTTTTGTTTCTTCAGTTTGTTTTTTTTCCATCACAGAAGTACTGCTAGCCTGCAACCAACAGTTATTTTCCACTGCAGTTAGGTCTGACAGCTGTTTTCTTTCACAATCAATTGGTTGCTCAGTGTAAAAGAAGTGGGAGAAAATCGTGGGAGCAAGTTATTCCCTGAAGCCCAATCTAACATGTTCTAATAGCTTTTATTTATTTATTTATTTTGGATCAACAGTCAAAAACCCAAATAGTCTGTGTTTGCTCTCATAGAAAAGTAGGGGAACTATCAGATATTCACATCAAAAGCTGGTATCAAAGAATTTGACACCAGACTTTTTTGCTTAAATAAATTTAACGATTAATCTCAAATCATCTCAAAAATGTTGCCAATTAATTTTCTGACATGTACTGTGGGGGTCAATCTCATCCATATAAACCTATATCCGACTTACCCGAGAGAAACTAACTAGTTTTCTCGCTCCCAGCTACTCTCCTAGGTGACTGTTGGGAAAAAAAAAAAGAGTAACAGCTAAAAACCATGTTACAAGCTAAAGGTATATATTTACCACGATTTATCTTTTAATTCTTGACAGGAAAGCAACGGTGCTGGTAGGGAATACATCCACAGTCTTATCATCATCTTTCACTATCGACCATTATCTAACATCCAATGCCTGCAAACTGCTGTTCAATTAAAAAAAGACAAAGAATAAACCATCTTTGAGCATTCTGGTTTCTTACAAAAGGTATCTAGAAACTGGAGAAACTGATTGAAAACGTTCTGAAACACCTATTGTATATTAACATTACTTAGAAACGAAGGTAGTATTTTATCTGCTACCACTGCCTAATTAGATCTGAAGTTAGATCAAGTTAATTTCCACTAAATTTAAAGGTTAAAAACACTTTCACCTCATTTATTCCAAATACTCATTTTCTTGTTAGATGTCCCATATTGGTAGAATACAGTCAAACGCTTTGACTGGCACTGGGTGAAGGATAAATACTCATTACAATGGACTCATTTCTACATAATTCAGAAAAAATTTATAGGATGTGACAATTACCTGAAAATTCACCAGAAGTTATTCATCATCATCGTCACACTTAAATCATTATATTAATGTGAAATGAAGTAAGCAGCTTGATATAAAAAATACATAAATTTTAATTTCATTTTATTTCCAAGTCACTAACATCCGAAACAACTATGTGCCAACATTTATATATTTTGAATTATGTTTTTATGTATTTAAATATCACTTTGTTACTGACTTCTGTTTTATTTACCATGTATCACTGGTTGTAACCTCATAATCACTTACACAGTGTTTGTCTGGCACTAGAAACCATATTTTTCAAATGCAGGTTTTTCCTGTTTCTTATATAATACTCTTTTTGCCGTGTTTAACTTTCAGAAAATTATTATTACTTTGCTTTTACAGATGGGTCTGTCATTAGGTGTTTTCGTGAAACCTACACAGATGAAGAGAGAGTGCTTAAAAATGTTTTCCTCATGCACTACAACGAGCTCAAATCAGTGACACTACAAAATGACACACCAGATGTCAGGAACAACAACAACAAAAAAAAAAAAAACAGAAAAATGCTGTTGCTGAGAAAAAAGTGTATGTCAAACTGAAAAAACAATGTCAAGGTGTGACCGCATATTGTTAACCCTTTCACCCTTTATGTCACCCCAGTGTTGTACGAGAAATGGCCCCTGAAAAGATTTCTGAGCCCACTGGCCCCTGGAAATGTGGACAATCCCTTCATATTCTGTGCATTTCTATGGCGTCGTTGCTGGCTCAGGGGGTTTAGACAAAGGGCCAGTCAGTGGGGCAGGTATAAAAGAAAAAGGGTTAAACTAGGCAGGGAACAGTTTGGTGCAAGCGCAAGAACAGCAGCAGCAGCAGCAGCGGCGGCGGCAGGGCCCACTGACAAAATGACTTCCACTGGAATAAACATGATGAGCAGGGTAAGTGAGTGAATATTTGACCTGAAGCAGACTCCAAATTAAGTATAACGTTGTTCCAAATCTGTGAAAATAGGCAACTGTTTGCTAAGAAGTTCGATAACATGTCAGTGTTTTGTCTACAGCTTCTTTCCACTGCCTCATGTGGCAGAAAAAGTCAGTTATTGCAGGTTTAAAGATGCACTTGAAGTAAACTCAAGAGTGAAATCCAAGCTTTCTTCTGAACAACTCTATATCCAAAGAAAGCTGGAGTCGCCAAGATGGGATTTTTCTCACATTTTCCCTAAAAAAAGTAATAGTGCAGGTTTAAACTTGAACACATGACACCTGTGCTTCTCATATACTTCACATACGCATACCAAAGCCTTTCCCTCTCCCCCCTTCAGATCATCTTCTTCGAGGACAGGAACTTCCAGGGTCGTTCCTACGAGTGCATGAGTGACTGCCCCGACATGTCCTCCTTCCTGAGCAAGTGTCAGTCCTGCAGGGTGGAGAGAGGCTGTTTTATGGTGTACGACCGCACTAACTACATGGGCAACCAGTTCTTCCTGAGGGGGGGCGAGTACGCCGACCACCTGAGCGTCCTGGGCTTGAGCGACTGCATTAGGTCCTGCCGCATGATCCCAATGGTAAGATCTCACACCGGGAATAGATTTACTGTAGATGACATCTCTGGACGGCTTGAAATACCATTATTTTTTACAGCAAGCCTTATAAAGCTTGAATATGAAAAGAGTTAAACTCACTCCTCCTCTGCACCACAGCACAGGGGACCCTTCAGGATGAGGATCTACGAGAAGGAGAACTTCGGAGGTCAGATGAATGAGCTGACAGAGGACTGTGACAACATCACGGACCGTCTACGCATGTCCAACTGCCAGTCCTGCAACGTGATGGAGGGCCACTGGCTGATGTACGAGCAGCCCCAATTCAGAGGCAAGATGATGTACATGAGGCCCGGCGAGCACAGGACCTTCCTTAACTTGGGCGGGAGCATCATCAGGTTCATGAGCATGAGGCGCATCACCGACACCTGCTATTAGACTCTCTTTGCACTGAATAAAGTTTTCATAACCTGAACTGCTGGTCTTTCCTCGCATTCAAACAATTCAGAGTGGGTCAGTGTAAACTTCTAGCTCAAAGGTAACTCACAGGGGGAATAGTTGTAGATAGACATCAGTTGGTTTTTCATCTTCATTCATTTATTCGCTTTTCAATTTCCATACCCACATTTTCTCAACAATCAACGACTTTACGATCTCAGGCCTGCGGCCGTGAGACCTAATTTTAACAGACAAATTATACCGCTCTGCTTTTATATGTACAGTATGTCAGTGACAGGGTGTTTTCATGAGCAAGCGCAGAGTGTATACAGTAGCCTACAATAACTATAGTTACTTGAATAGAGCATTTTAGAATAATAGATAAAGAGTGCACGTGTAATTCCATATGATTTGGCGTGAGTTTGTCTTCTTCACAGCTCATAAGGGTTGAATGGCAGGGATAGGGTTAGGTGTTTTCTGTAGAAGATTTTCCAAGTAGAATGAACAATTACGTTGAAAAAAAAATGCAATAACCCCAAAGCTAAATGCCAGTTAGCCTCTACCAGAAGGAATACACTAAATTCAAGGTTCATCTGCCCCTACCACTAAAAATAGGCTGGACATCAGGTAAATAAAAGGATCAACAGGAAGAATTAAGCACAAGAAGTGTTGCATTAAAGGTGCCCTGTAAAATGCACTCTGCATATCCCTGAGGTCTAACAACCTTTTTGAATGAAATGATTGCCTGATAATACAAAAAAAATTGAAACGTGCATTGTTTACATCCATGTTATCTAGCTAGCAGTCTTCTTCTTCCCACCACTTTGCTGGTGCATTTTTCTGGTGCATTACTGCCACCTGCAGATCAGTGTGAAACCGCTGGCAGGAATGTGTATCGCATCACCTACGAGCATGTGTGTGCACGTGAGTCCTCATGTGCGAGCAAAAACAAAACAGTGACGAACTCGATAAAACATTCATTTTCATTTTATGGGTCCCCACATTTTTTGTGTACTTGAGTAAATGTACTTAGTTACTTTCCACCACTGGGCAGAGCACACAGTGAACATTCAGTAAGAAGAACTCTACAGTTCATTTAAAGGGTTAAGATTTCCATGTGCTCTATGCAATGGGTCTTTTCACAATCCGTGAAGCCTCTTGATTTGCATCTGAGAACTCGTGACACATACAGCTCAAACTGCCGCCCAATTGTTATAAATAACACTTCCATCCGCTGAAATTGTTGCACTGAGCTTGGAGGAAGTTTAGTCTAAATCTGAGTGGAAAATTAAACCGTTGTGTCTAGAGTCTTGCATAGTAAACTTGGACAACGCCATATAAATACTGGAATAGCTGAGATTCTCTGATTATATTAACACTGCTCCAATTTGGCTGCAGACTCGCTCAGAGGTGGCATGAGATGTAAATATTTATATTGTCTCGGGATCATGTGGGTTAGTTTCTGCTCCACTGTGTTGTTCCTTCAGTCCTGTTGTCATCATGGAGCACAATGACAGAGCAGTCACACAGGTAAGCACACAACCTGGATCTGGTTCACTGAAATGACATATTATATGTACATGGTAACAATATGCAAATGAGAAAACATGTAAGGGTAAGATTTGTGTTTTTTCCACCATTTTGGCGCAGACTGAAATATCTCAGCAAATATAGGATGGATTACCATGAAATTTTGTGCAGACATTCAAGGTGCCCAGAGGTTGTATCTTACTGACTGGTGATCCCATGACTTCACCATAATCATCATTTTTAGTTTTTTAGTTAAACATTTCAACAACTATTGGATGGATTTAAAAATCAAAGAAAACGGCAAGAAACTTTTTTATCAATTTAAATGCCTTAATTATCATGGCATGATCGTGGTTAAACTAAAAACAAACTCACATGCATTTCGGATGGATTGTCATGAAATTTAGTAAAAATATCCATGGTGCCCAGCGGAGAAATCCTAATGGTTCTGGTAATCCCTCAACTTTTTACATAATGCCAACAGGAGATAAAAATTTTCACCTGTTCAGTGAAATATCTCACCACTTACTGGTTGCATTGCCACAAAAGGTTTTACAGACATCAGCGGATGAATCGTAATGACTTTGGTCAGTTGATCCCCTGACTTTGCCTCTAGTGAAGCTACATTTGTGTTTTTGAGTGAAACGTCTCAACAACTATTTTGATGGATTGCCTAGAAATTTGGTACAAACACTCATGTCAGCCACGGTGTGAATTGTAATAACTTTGCACGATTCCCTGACTTTTCATCTAGCACCATCATCAGGTCAACACTTCAAGGTGTCCAACACTTTGGATCATGACCAAATCTGCTCTCTCATTATTCTTTCATTCATGGCTGCCTCTTTTCCACATTCACCAACTCAGTCATTCCAGATCCTGCCACTCCGATCTGAACTGAAGAAATCCCAGCCCTTCCCACCGTTCCCAGTCACCTGACTCCCCACACCCACCTACTCACATGTTCCCCATTCCCTGATTAGTCCCCTCAGTATTTATAGCAGGGCCACTTTCACTCATTCCCAGCCAGATTGTCTATTTTGCTGTACCTGTGTAGTTTTTCCAGCATTTTCCCCCTGCCTGATAACCCACCTTTTTATGATTCCCAGCCAATCTTTTGCCGTGCCCTTTTTGATCTGTTAACCTGTGAAGTCTGCCAATTGCCAATCGAGGCCTCACTATGGACACCCCCCTCCCCCCTGGCTTGTGTCTGCAAACTTTAAGTAAAGATGAATTTTTATCCAAGTCTGAGTCCTGCCTGTTTTAAGGAGCTATCAAGGCAAAGACATTCATTCCCATCACCCTCAACTGTACTTTGTGTTTAGTGCATGTTAGCTTGCTATGTACACTCAGTTGTCAGTTTAGTAGGAACACCTAGCTAAAACTAATGCAGTCCAATACAACAGTCCATCAATAAATCAACCCCTTCATGAAGGTGATAATGTTCAGTTTGTGTTGAAACTGTGTTAAAGACCATTTTGCCATCTGCAGTTTGTGGTGCTGTTGAATTGCATTGCGTTATGTTGACAGGTGTTTCTGTTATACATCTATTTATATTCCATTCAAACCAATGAGGGTGAGCTAAATAACAGACACACCTAATTGTATCATGCAATGCAGTTCAACAGCACCGCAAACCACATTTTCCAAAGTGATCAAGGTGTTGAATCAACACCTCTTTAACACAGTTTCAACAAAAACTGAACATTATAACCTTCATTACAGAGGATTTATTGCAGGACTGTTTTAGTATTAGACTGCATTAGTTTTAGCTAGGTGTATCAATACAAAACTGCCAACTGAGTGTATTATTCTCTTATACTCCAACAAGATAAATACATATACACGTAGATTTTTTGTTATATGCCTCAGAGGAGCATATTAAAGCATATTAATGTCTCTCTATCATTCTTTCTCACTCTTTCTCTCTCTTTCCTGTCTCTTCTTCCTCCAGAGAACGGCCAATCCAGCGAGCGAGCGGGGAATTGATGCCCTGATATGAGATTCAGCCTAATGAGGATCAGAAACATCTTAATAAAGACCCATAATCCACCACTTAATCCCTCATTACAGAATCATCTACATTCCCTGTTCCTGCTCAATACCGCCGCAGTGATGGCACATTCAGGTCCATTGTTCTCCCTCGCCTCATCTCTCACCGAGGGCTACCTCTCCCTTTGTCTCTCGTCGGTGTCAGTTATATTTGATCCGCTCTCATTAGACTTTCAGACGAGATGAGCAGAAGGGCCTGAAAATAGTGCTTTTGTGAGCACTTCTATGCTATCTCCTGTCTGAAATGGAAAGTGAGACATATGCTTAATGAGGAAGAGATGGACTGGGACCTGCCGTCCGACAGAGAGATAGGGCGTGTATTGTGTGGGGAAAGTGCCATGACCGATACTGTTAAAGGACACACTTTTTAGGCAACATCTGTGTCAGTGATTATGATTCTGAGAGAATGAAAATTGCTCTGAAGTGGGACAGATGGATTAGAGTTTAATGCTGCGCCCTGGAGAGGTTCTGAGTCTATGTTGTAGTTTAATGTGGCATTAACACAAAAGTTTTACCCAAGTTTAAAAAGTATTTTCAAGTATATGTTCTTAAAGTATTCTTAGTGCATAGAGTATATCCTTGATGGTCCAGGGATTAATCTTCCAACCTTCTCTTCATAAAGTTATTTCTCTACCTTTTGAACCACCACCACAATATTGTGCTTCACAGTTATCACCAGTGGTGGAATAAGGTTTCAGTTCCTTTAGTAAAAGTATGTAAGTATTATCAGGAAAATGTACTTAAAGTATAAAATGTAAAAGTACTCAATGCAGAGAAATGGCCCCTGTGAGTGTTATACTGTCATATACTGTTAAATTATTATTACTCACGCATTAATATTTAGTGCATTCATTTGATATTTAACTCTTGTAGTTGGTTGAGCTGGAACTAGTTTTTAATTATTTTTATAGAGCTGCAGGTAATGATTATTTTCATTATGGATTAATGGATCATTTACATTGATGGATGTAAATAAGCAGTCGCTGACTAAATTTCTTTAGTTTTCTCTGTTGCCAAACATGGTTTCTAGCTGGGAGCAGGTGTTGGTGATGGTTGCTTGCCAAGAGCTTAGTTGTGTTTACCATACAAGAGGTTATAATACGCCCTCTGAGCAGCGCTACTTCCTCAGGGCAGACTGGAAGCTACAGTGACTCACCATTGGAAGGTGATGAGCCTGGCCACGGATAGCTGGTTAGCATGCTAACTTCAGTAGAGGAAAAAGAGGTGATAGAAATAGAGGCAAAACAACAGTCTGCCAAATGAGTAAATTTAAATTCATCGACTCGGGGAGGGCAGGCTTCATCTTTGGCAAAGTGGTGGCAATTCTTTCCGTTCCATATAGTCAGAGTCAACTTTTGTCTTTCTGTAAGTTTAATTCATGATCTGCAGATGGTCTCAAGCATACAGAGATCAGAGGTCACGCAGCAATGGCCAGTGTATGGCAATGGGCAAAGAGCACAAAACTTAGCATTTATACCCTTTAGTGAGTACAGAAGGGAGGGGTTGCTCTGTAACTGTTCAAAAAGATAAGACACACACATAGGAACTGTTCCATAATTAGTCGGTGCAGCTGCAGAGCCGAAGGATGTCTGCCTTGCATCGTTTTATCCCTGAAGGTCAACAGAACAGTGAGCAATTAGTGCATTCGATAGATATAACTACAGCATAAATAGTAAAAAGGGAATTGTATTGAAATTTTCCTTTACAGTATATTCTTCTTACTTTTGTTCATCTATAAATATTTTTCATTTTTATACAGTCAACACTATTACTGACGTCTTATTACTGTCAGTTCAGCTCACCTGCAAAGCATCCACCCCACACTAAACACCCATATCCGCCCACATTATTTGTTTTAACCATAAGACCCACGTTTTAATGCTTTTTGTTCATCATCTGTGATATGAAAACATCAGATTTCCACACAGCCGGACGAGGTAAATCATCATTCAGTTATAAAATCCTAGCGCGCCGCGGAGCACCTCTCCTGCTGGACAGCCCTGTCAGCTGAACACTCAGTCACGCTGGACGGCAGTAGAGGAGCCAGTTGTACCCGTGTCTGGTTCAAAAGTAGTTGACCCGACTTCATTGGGTATGTGCAACTGCATTACACTACCCCTTCGCTTCCATCACCCATCCTTACCTCCTCAGTTAGTTTTGTGGTTAGTTCATCTTGCTTGTTTACAGCCTGCAATGCTGTTGCTCCTGCATTGCTCTGAGGACAATGACACAGCTAAGAAAAAAAAAAATGCAGTGATTCACTTGACAAAATGCAAGTTGACTCAGGAACTTTTTAACTGATGACTTGAGTAATCAACTTTTAGGGGGTAGACCTAGCAGACACCAAAGTATAATTCAGTCTCCCATATAAAACACTCCACATACAGCTTGATTAAGCCATAATTTCCGATCATTTTAATGTTGAATTGAATTACTCCCTGTGCAGGCAAAGTGTTGCTCATCCTGCGGATCACACTGAGAATCAGTTGCGCAGTCAGGCCCGAGGAGCTGTCAGTTGCTTTCAGGTAACCATTGTGGTTCACTTAAATCCCTCCAGCTCTCACCAAGCCCTCCAGAAAATAGCTGTTAAACGGACACTCCATGTCCAAAGCCAAGAAAAGCTGAAGTAGACATCTAGCAAACAAGAAACAAGAGACCCTAGAGTTGGCGAACTAAACTGCCATTGAGCTAGAGTCTTTCATTCCCTGTAAGGATTTTAAAAGTTTATCATCTGATGTCTCGTATGACGTGTTTTATTATACATTTTTTGTCGCTTAATTGTTGATCATCTGCTTTATGTGTGTTGTTCTTGTACGCACGATGAGTCTTGTTCTCTTTTTTAAAAAGAGATTCGATGAGGCTACCAGATTACATGAAATATTGGTCTTAGCTAAAAGATAAGCTAAACAAAAGACCTGTCAGTTTGACTGTTACCAAAATAAATGAACAAACCTGTTAAGAATATATTTGCCCATGATCCCTTCGTTACATGAGCTTCTACGTTGTGTTCTTCTATATCCATCAGTAAGTCAGCATGCAGAACTGAGACCCATGGAGGGGAATAGTTAGTATTCAAAATGCCAAGTAAATTTAGCCTCATCCGCAACAACGGCATTCATGCAGACAGACACTCTCAAATGTAGACTAACGAAGGAGGTTAATATAGAATTATGTGTCGAGAGAGGAGGAGAAATCTCTTTTCCTTTAGGTGAAGCCGTGAGATGATCCTCGTGAGGGTTGGATAATTAGCTCCATGAAGGTGTAGCGAAGGCTGATTCTTAACCCACACTACCCCTCCTTCTTCATTACGCTGTGTACTGAGGTGAGTAGGAGGTGGAGGGGATAAAACAAAACAAATAAAACTCATTAGAGGTGCCCGTGTGGCTACAAATCCCCCTCTGCAGTACGCTTACACACCACAGACATCATTAGCTCCGGTCAAAGGAGCCATCATTATTCTCCCTGCATATGAACACAGATCAAAGCCTACTATAGCTCATTGTCTTTTAACCCGAGGCAGGATTCTCAAAATCAGAGCTCCCTTTTTGGCAGCTTTCCATTTTTCCTCCCTGATCTCAGCCTGTGGAGACCCAGAAAATAGCTCTACACAGCAAGAGCAAATCTTGAGATGAAAAAACCCTAAATGATTTCTCCAATGATGCACCCGTGGCCTTTTTCTTGTTGTGCAGAATTGAGTTAATTTTTGATTCTGCAAAAATAGATAAGGGTTATTTTGCTGTAAAAGAAGTTTGCTAAATCCTAAAGGAAAGTTGTTTTCACATACAATGACAACTTCAGCATCAAGCATCAAGAGGCCTGATTCTTCCCACATTTTTTAACGACACCAGCAGTGTGGCTCTAGAGGTGGCAATGTCTGGTAAAAAAAAAAAAGAGGTGTTAAATGTCTTAAAAACTACTGGAAGGGTTCCCATGAAATTTGGTTCAGAGATTCTAATGATAAATCCTAATGACTTTGGTGATCCCCAGACTCTTCCTCTAGAACAGCCACCAGGGTCACATTTGGGGTTTTGAGTGAAATGTCTCAACAGCTATTGGATGGATTACTGTGAAGTTTGGAATACATTCATGTCCTCCTCAGAATCAGTCAAAATTTTCTGTTGTCTAATTTGGTCCGAAAGATGATGAACTAAGGTAAACATGGTAAACATTGTACCTGATCAGTGTTGCCAATCTTTGCAATCTTAAATAAATAACTTGATATTAACATAATATTCTCCCTCAGGACAGATTGCTAACTTTGGTAATCCTCCGAATTTTCATCTAGTGCCATCACGGGGTATAAATTTCAATTTGCGGAGGTTTATGACCAAATACACGCAAAACTAACGTCATTCCCATCAACTGTTTGTGCATGCTAAAATGTGATGGTGACCGTGGTAAACGTTATACCTGCTAAACACCAGCGCGCTAGCATTGTCACTGTGAGCATGTTAGCATGTGTACATTTGCATTTAGCTCAACGCATCACTGTGCCTGAGTACAGCATCACGTCCGCTAGCAGGGCTGTAGATTCTGCTCTTCCAAGTCTCGTTTGTCAGTCACATGTTGTAAGTTGAAACTGTGTTTACGTTACTGCATTTTATATCAGCGACGCCGACCTTAATTCAGCCAAATCAAAACCTAAACATGAAACTTGAAATCTTGAACTTAGTTTTTTATTTTTTTAATTTATTGCTTCTGTTACTTCACGGACCTGTCGTCAACATAAAACACTCAAATAGTTTGGACCTCGTTCTCCTCTAAACGGCTGGACTGGATAAACATTTACCAACAGTTAATCAGTTTAACGAGTGAAACGGTGACTCACAGAGGCTGAATCCTCCTCAGAGTTGATGTTTTGCTCCAAAAGGCGGGATTTAATCCACACCAATCTCCTGCCTCATTTCACACACATTTGCCTCATTGACCCTCTGGGTCCCATCCCTTCGACCCCACTGATCTTACATGTCTAATAAGGGCAGTGTAATTTTTCTCCTCAGGTATTATGGGCTCAACATGCCCTGACAACTTGATCTCATCTGTGTAAAAAGCTCCATTTACATCCCATGTTTCCCTCCCGCTCACACATGCTGATTTTTTGCTCATTTATTTATTTATTTATTTTTACCTGTTTACAATGAGCAAAAACAGAGGCAGGTGCGTGGGCTTTGTCCTCAGGGCATCTCAAAGCTGTGATGACTGTAACTGCTGCTATCAGACTGAGTGAGAGCATGTGCCAACAAACACTGGTCACACATGATAGCATCTCCAACAGACAGTAGGCACATGTTACAGGCCCCCAGGCAGTGGAGCACAAGGCTGAATGAATGACTGTAGCAAGCCATAACCACATAAAGCACGCACACACAAAAACACATACGGATTAGTACGGACAAGATTAGTACGGACAAGTATAAATAAAGGGGAGAATACTAAGGTGGCTCCCTTTGTTATGAGTAAGAAATTATGTCTGCATTTACTTATTATACAGTTTACTAAGTACACAAACAGATGAGAGTTGGCAGGAGTCAAGTAATTTGATTCTTTACTTATTTAAAAGGTAGCGGTGCCTGCTATTTGAAAATTGTCCACTACAAGAAAACGTTTTGTATTCAAAATTTTTTAAGACAAAGTACAGAATTCGGTGACTAACTGCAAAGTGTACTCAAGTTTTAAAAGTACGCATCATGCAGAATGGCCTCTTTCAGAGTGTTGAATGATTATATTATAACATTAGGTAACTGTGAATGACGAAATAACATGTATGCAGAAATTTTATGATGTAGCTGGTCCAGGTGGAGCTTGCTTTAACTACTTTATGTGCTAGTGAGAAATTTAATCTATAACACTGTAGTTTGACAAACAAATCTTTACTTAAGGTTCACTTATTACAGTAGCGTTTTTGTAGAGAATGCTCAGGCAAATGCTGTAATAATTTTGTTAATTAATCCTTAAATTGATCATTTTGAATTAAAGGTAAATTTAGACAACACCTGCTAATAATTGTAATGTGATGAGATGTAATGGTCATAGACGCTTTATGGCGAATAATATTTTAATTTTTGTGTACTTTCAACCTCAGCTTGAAGTTTAACTTTATTGTCCACGAGGGGACTTTTTTTTGGTCTTGCAGCCGTGTAAAACACAGAACACACACTGAGCTGAACATAAGACTCCGAAAAAGTAATAAAATACATGAAACACGTGTAAATAATATATTAAAACCAACAAGGCAAGCTCTCAAGCTTTTGATCTGGGGACAAAAAAAAAAATTCACAATTCCTCAGAATTTAAATTTTACATCATACTTCAAATATCTTGTTTTGTCCAAACAACACTCCATAACCCAAATAAATTCACTTGACTATCATATGAGACAAAGAAAAGCAGCAAACGCTCAAATTTAAGACGCTGAAACTGGAGAACGTTTGCTTGAAAGGTGACATCAATGATTATTCCATCATCAAAACAGTTGCCAGTTCATTTTTTTGATCGACAAATGAATAATTTAACTAATTGTTTCAGCTCTAGAATAAATGTACTGGCATTAAAAGTACAATATTTACTTTTTTCTCTGAATAAGATATTTTTGTCTGAATCACAGTGGAGTAGAAGTCAGTCGATCACTGTGGTCCAGAGTGAAATATCTCATCAACTAGAAACTAAATATCTATGAAGTTTTATACAAAATTCATGGTCCCCAGAGGATCCTCATAACTTTGGCGGTCCTCTGACCTTTCCACCTCCAGTAGGTTGACATATAGTGCATTTGGCATTTAGTGAATTATTTTGACAACTATTGAATGGGTTGCCATGAAACTTGGTACACATATCTTATGGTGCTGCGATACCAAATATAAGCATGCTAACTGATAAATCTAACACTGACATTTCATAACATAAAATTTAATGGCATAATTTTCACTTTTAGCACGAGCATTAGCTTTCTAACTTTAGCATTTAGCTCAAAGCAACCCCTGTGTCTACTGTAGCAATACTGCCCACTGTGGTCTCACAGAGCTGCTAGCGTCGCTGTAGGCTCCTGTATTCATATATCTGTTTTTATTTCAACAATCTATTTTACCCTGAAAAATCTAGGCAGTGTTGTTTTATTCATTACTAAGTTAAGCATGAAGGCTGCAAACCTATATCTGATAAAGTACATAAATATAGAAAATAAAATTATAGCACATTAGCATTTTAGCATTTATACGAGTAGGTCTATGTGAGAAGTAAATCTTTAAATCTTTGAATCTTTGAGTCTTGAATCTTGAAATACTAACTTCACTGACTAAAAGCTAGGAAGTGAAGCTTGTGTTTCAAATATTTTGTCACATTATCAAGTTAGTCTACTTGATAATAGTATAACACGAACCATTTTCTGGCTTTTCTCAAAATGTTTTTTGTACTGTTACGGTCTTTAAATGTGCTTTCACTGACTCTTTTTTTTTGGACAATTGTGGACATTATTTTTGCACTGTTAATTGTTTCTCTATCAGTGAACTTTATTAGCTTTTGTCCTAGACCTTTAAGCGTTCACTCTGCTTTCTCCAAATGAAGAACTGAAGTGGATGAGGGAACTCTTTATGACTTGGGAGCCTCCTTCATTGGATTAACCTCTGACCTTTGTCACATTAGCCACTTTTAGCGAGTTGAGAAGGTAAACACATAGAACACCAGTAATTGAGTTCAGTTGCTGATAAAGTGTCTCTGCTTTTAAGCCATTTATCCACAGTGGAACCAGGAAATTTATTTTGTTTTCCATGAATACTTCATCTTTCCCACAATAGTCAGCTCAAATTAAAGTGTTTTACTATCTTGATGTTCCCTTTGAGAATCTCAAAAACCGCTGAAGTTGCCTTTTAGTAAAACATTTAGAAATGGTAGGCGTCTGACTGTGGTCAGACTTTTAACTCCATGTGAAAAGATCTGCCTTAACCAATAAATCTACAGCCGAGCTCTACGTCTAAGGCTGCTTATTCGACCTGGGGCGGTTGTGGTGTGAAGACACTGATAGGGCTCTTATGACCCGCAGTTACCTCCGACCTCTGGCCTGAGATGAGGCCCTTTAATATAACCTCAGCGGATCAGTTCCATATGCTGATTTAGAGAGGAGAGCCTGGCAGAGGCCACTTTAAAGTCATTTAATTATAACTCACCCTCTGTCTGGATCAGTGGAACATACCAAACCTTATGAGCATGATGATGATCAAAGGAGTTATTAACTTTACTGTAATTTATAGAGTTCTTGTGAAATTTGGTAATAAGGTCTTTTTTTTCTTTGAAGCTTGGTTAAGGACTGAGAGCCTCTTTCATTCAGTTTTAAAACACAGTAATCATGTGGGAAGAAAAGGTTCATACTGTGTCTTTTTTAATACTGCGAATGTTAGGATGTAAATTTTATAACTTATAGCTCACTGACAACAGATACAGCTCAACCAGCTGAAGATCAGCCGTTTTGCAGTCAGGGTTTGTGTCGTCTTGTCGTCCACTTTATCTCTGCCCGCAGCAATATACTGTCAGATTATCAGTGTCTGTGGAGCCCGTGGCATGGGCCATGTTGTTGACACAGCTGCAGTCTGGGTGTAAACTAATGTGTTCAGGATGCACCTCGGCGCTGCTTGCCAGCCCAGCAGCTTGACGAAAATACACAGACTGGAAAGACTGTCTCCCACCCATTATGTGAAAGCAGTCTGGGAAATGTTTTTTACTAACTTTCTTTGACCTGAAAAGGAAAATGTCAGAGACATTATGATGGGTAAAAAGGACATTCTGTTTGACCTCAAACATTGTTCAGAAGATCTGAAAAACAGCTTTTGAACCATATAGTTTTCAACAGCATATTGATGCAGATGGCATTTACTCAATTACCATACAGAAATGCAGTTTTGAGGTACTTGTACTTTACTCGAGTATTTCCATTTTATGCTGCTTTTTCACTTCTACTCCGCTACATTTGAGACGGAAATATTGCATTTTTTAATTCACTACATTTAACTGACGGCCACGGGTACTAGTTACTTTTGAGATTAAGATTTTACATTGACAAACATTGTACAAAATGCAGTGTTTCGGTAAAGATTAAACCGGTGGTTCCCAACATTTTTGGCTTGCGACCTCTTCTAGAAAAGTAGAGTCTGGTTGGGGGCCCTTTGTCATGTTTCAGATGTCTATGAGTTGTCAGCAGTTCAACTAAAGAGCCATTTCCCCTCTGGACCCTCAAGGAGGTAAACAGTTGTCACAAAAAACATGTCACAAAAAAATCAAAAAGTCCAAAAAGTGAATACAAATTTGTGTAGCTGAACTTTTTTTTTCTTCTTTCCTCTCCCATTGTTCATCTCATGAACCCACAGATTTACCTTTTGATCCCTTTTGAGAAGCCAACCACTTTGTGAGGAATCACTGGTCTATAGTACTGTGCATACTGTATTTAATGTAGTTAAAACTAGCTATGAGGCTGCTTACAAATTGATGCATCAGTATTGATAATCTAATAATGTCATATATAATAATATATCAACCACAGCAGCCATTTTTATGCATAATGAGTACTTTTACATTTGATAAATTAAGTCAATTTTGCTGATAATATAAACAATAATAATAATAATATAAATGATTTTAATTACTTAATAATAGTAGTTGAAATGCCAGACTTTTGCTTGTACTGGTGTATTTTTACATAGTTGCAGTGGTACTTTAACTTTAAGGATCTGAGTACTTGTTTCGACACTGCAAGAGCTGATGCATGCAAGAATTCAGGAAAGAAAGCGGCATGTTTGTCCCTGGTTCAGTTCAGTACCTGTCGGGGCCAGAAGGGGGCAGTGATTCTATTACTACTTGTATCTCAGTTGAGGTTGATCTAAAATTGGATTCTTCGACTCTACAGTGCACACTCACCAGATCTCTTTCACAAAGCCAAACTTCTGAAACAAAACCTGCCAAGGAAGCAAAACTCTGACCCTTTGTCTACAACAGATCTGCAGGATCTTTCTCTTAGCTCCGGTATCACAGTGTCACTGACAGGGAAGCCCTGCCCTGTAGGCAGATAGGGAGAGAGGAAGGCACCGTGGGGAAGAAACTACCCTTTGTCTAGCCCCTTTACTTCTCAAGCCATGCTCAGAGATTTAACTCTGTGCGAGTGTGGGTGTTAATGTACCCAGGGACAATGGTATCAGATGGTCGCTCCACGGGGACAAGGGTTCAGCGTTCTATATTTAACACTGTATCATCCTTGTGCTCCGTCTCAGAAGACTATATAGAGTTTTCTTTGTTGTTGTGTGTAGGTCGGCTGGGGGAGCCAATAGGTGAGAGGAGAGGACATCCTCTTGGCAAAGCGAAACAGGTGTTGCAGGAACAGGCCTTCTCCAAGGACCAATAGGGAAGAGCCCTCTCTGTATGGTGCAGAGTTTACATGTCTGTGAATAGAAAGCCTGGGAGAGGATGCTTCATGACAATAGAGTGTGTGCACTGAGGAGGTGTAGCGGCTAAAAAGAGGTAGCTGTCTGAAACCTGATGTGTTGCAAACGGGGGTGCACAGGTGGTTCTTATAATCTAAATTTTGTAAACCTGCACACTATTGTCAAGTCTTTCTATGTTTATTGTACGAAAGAGTGACAGAAACGATTTATATATTGATCCATCCGTTGCTAGAAATTGCCAACAATTTTCATGGTACGTTGTTAATTTATCGAGCAGTTGACAGTTTCCGTAAGGTTCCGGCAAACCATTAAGATGTACTGACGTACATGTAGGATCAGGAACTCTCTGTTTCAGTTTGATTTGTCAAACAAATGCTTTTGGTCTTTTTCAGTCACATGACCATTTCATTTTAGCTGTGAGTATAAGTACAATGATTTGCTTGAACTTTTCCTAAGGCTTAGGGTCCAAAGGTCTGGTAACTAGTCAAGGACAAAGCAGTCATTTCCCCTGATCTCTTTTTTTTCTCTCTCTTTCAAAAAGGATTCTGACTCTCTTTGATTTATTCATCCCAGAGTTAATAATTAATTGTCTGCTGGTCGACACCTTCATCACTGAAACACACTAACCTGTTGGTCAAAGAGAAGAGAAGGGATTTGATGGGTGTCGAGCACGTGTAGGACTTCTCCTCTGTGTGGGCTTAAAAAACTGAGCTTGACACTTCATTTTTGACCTGAGCAAGACTGTGTGACTAGCTTTACTGTGGAAGTCCATTTATAAGTTTCTGAGCCTTGTTGCTAGACAAACATACTGAAAAGTGAAGCTAGTACTGGTTGGCTAAGAATCCAAGTTTAGAGAATAGGGTTGATTTTTTTCTTTCTCATCCATTGTTAGCTGGGAATAGGAGAAAAAAATGCCCTCAAATGCATCCATGTCCTAGAGCGAGGATGTCTCTCAGGACATGAAAGTATCCGTTTTACAGTAACTCCTTTGGCATTTTTCACAGAGGATCTGAGGTCATTTCCTGTTTGCTATTCCTGATGCTATCACCCTGAATGGCCCAGCAGTTGTTTTCCAACCATCCAGGAAGTCCTTTCTTAATTTGTTAAGCCTCCATCACCCCCTCTCCTTTTTTCAAATTCCCAATGCGAACCATGCACAAAGCGAGCAGGCACTTATCAGTCAGGGACTTTAAACATGTTTATTTACAGATCATCAGGGACCTCGGGAAGAAGCCTCAAAGAAAGCCGCTTGCTGGTCTTCAAACCTGGAGATTTGGTCCCTCGGTGCAGCGTTGGAGGCCATGCTCCTGTTGCCATGTTTGATGGGTGTCGACAGCCACTCGCAGGGCTTCAAAGAGAAATGTGGCGGCTGCAGATGTGTGTCTGCTCACAGGGTCCTAATCTGTTCAGAGGAGGGGGGATCCAATCCGGATCTTTTTCATCCAGCCGCACAGAGACAGGGCTTTTTCCAAGAGGCCTGCTGTAATACAGTGCATTAGTGAGATAAAGGCCTCTCCTCACAGCTGTCTCATGCTGACAGACTCTTGGAAAAACTGGCTCTGGGTGGATCTGGGAGGATCCTTTCCTCCTCTACTGCTGTATCTCTTCCACAGGTTTCTTTCTTTGCAGCCTTACACTTCCTTTCAAACCCTTGAGCTTGGGCTTATTTTCACCCACAAATCTCTTTTATCATTGTTATGATAAGGTCTCCTCACAGTTCTGGTTCATAACGCTGTGCACTTCACCGGAAAGCCTCGGCCATGTTTTCAGTTTTTCTCAAACACATTAATTACCAAACACTGTGAACCAACAGTCCCTAAAATACCCACAAAACATACCAAGCTTGAAGTTGTTTGACTTGAAATGGTGAAAAGTTCATTAAATTAAGTTTCAAAAGAAACATTATCAGCATATACTGTGAGCAGACTTCCCAGGATGCATTGTTTGAGAGTTAAAGCTCTTCAGATACTCCTTTGTTTTGTAGTTTGGGGAAAGCATTATTGATGGAAATTATTATTATGTGTCGTAATACATTTTAAATCAAGTCATGGTTGCGTCTTCTCATAATGATGAAAACGATGTGAACCACGATAACGGCTAGAATCGAATTCACTCCCTACCCCCTTAAATTTATACCTTAACAAAGTTGGCGCATCCTCGCATTCGTCTTTGTACTGACTGTGGTCCCAAGTGGCTCCAACGGGAGCAGCCTCAGCTGTAAAATCCTCATGGCAATTGAAAAACTAACTCTTCAAACTGAGAAAATGTAAATGGATAGCAAATCTGTCTTTAACATATCTTATCATATTAAGTTATAGGTTATACAAGAGGTTCTCAAAAACTAAACCCCTAAAAACACCTTAATTTTAAATTAATAATCATAGAATTAGGTAGATTTTTAAGCAACTCAATATTTTTAAATTAACAATGGGTCAAATACGTGCATTTAAACTCCTCAGAGACAAGGAGACAAAATCTCTTCTGATTGGGCTATACTAACGAGGGTCATAGTTGCTTGTGGCCAATAAGCGTCAGTGTTGGGTCGGTTGTGTTTGTATTTATAGAGCAAAGAAGGCAGAGTGATGGATTGGAGTCTTCCCTCCTCAGCAGACAAGCGGCAGACAAACCAGGACATGGACATGAGGACGTCCAGCCGACCAGACCAGGGAGGAAGGGAAGCAGAGATGAAGGGAGAGAGGGAGGTAGGCCGGGCCCCAGACGTCACATCTGCTACCACTACTCCCCAGGGGCCTCCAGGTCATGGGAACCTCGCTTTTCTCCACCCAGCCACCCCCCCCTTCCATGCTGCGACCGGTCCCTCCACCGGCTCGAGACCTGCTCTGCCTGGCTGGGACCACAGATCTCCCACTCATTTCCCTCACTCTCTCACACTTCTGTTTTTGCTTTTTGTAATCTGTCTCCTAATCTTTGTCTCTTTCTGACTTTCTCTTCTGTGTCTCTACCTCCCTCAGTCCCATCAACCATTCACCATCACCTTTTCTCCCTTTACTAAGTTAAAGACCTCAGCCGTAAACACTACGGTGACATTAATCACGATAAGTAGTTGATACGGCAAAATGTGTTACCAAACAATCGCCTATTCACACAGCCAGCAAACACGGAGCAACTTTAGCATTCATTTTGAGTTCCGTTTCTGGCCACCTGACAAATATAAAGACAACTTTCATTTTCCTTTTCGGTCGCCACAAAATATCTGGCTCTTTAACAGTTATATGCTTCACTACTGTCACCCCAACATCATCAATATCGTCTGTCTTTTGATGATGGGCATGTTATGAATTTTACACTTAAATCAACCTGCATACGCACAAAAATACTTGAATAAGGTTATAAAAAAAAAATTACAGTAAAAAAAAAAAATCATCATCAGAAGCAGTATAAAAGAGAAAAAGCTATTTAAAAGAAGTTATCCACATACCTTTCAATAAAAAAGTTTTCAATATTTTCTAAGAATATACAGATTTTGCGAGGCTGAGGATAAAAATATTGATACGCGCAGCTTTAGTTTGAGGTTGTTACATAAAAAAACTGTAGCCTTTCACCCTCAAGGGTAAAAAGGGCCACAAGTCCTAAACTGTTCAGTTAATTTGCATGTGAACACCTGAAAGCAACCTGATAGGATTTTTTCATCATTTAATCATTACCAACAAAAACACGGAAGAAACTAAAACCAAAAATAAAATAAACCTGCTAGCAAGTACTGTGTTCTTTGTTGTCCAGAGACTATTAAAAACTCAAAACTCATAGAGCCATACAATTGCATTTGGTGAGATATGCTCTTGGCTGATGGTCACTTCTTAGCTCCAAACCAGAGCGGAAGGGTTTATTCTTCCCTTTTTTTGAACTAATTTTAAAGACACGTCTTACGCAGCTCATTTTCTACAGTTTTGGTAACCTGACATCCTGAAACATAGAGGAGGGAAGTTAGAAAAAGTACATTTAGAATTTCTGTTCCTCAGAATGATGGACACATGTTGACACAGCTGAACAGTTAAACCTGCTTTTTCATAGATACCCAAAAGTTGCCTTTATTTTGTTATGTAATATTTTACTTTCGATGCCTACACTGTGTCATGACCCTTAAATGCAGAAAGCTAATTTCTGGGTTATGTTCTGTGCTTTTTTTTGTATTACGTTTTTTAACAAACTGGACAGACAAGGACTCACATTTTTAAGTTCAAATGGCTTCTGTCCATAGACAGAAAATGTATGTCATATTGTTGCATATACTTTACAGGTCTGACAGACCGAGTTACCCTGCCACATTATCTCCTCCACCTTTGCGTGTGTAGAGTAATACAGCGGTTAAACCCCCGCCAGCTGTTAACAATGGCATGCTGTGCGTGAGTGCGCGCGCGCATGCATGTGCGGCAGCTGTCGGCAGCATGTACGTCTTCCACCCAGTGGCCAAAACAGCGTGGGCCAGCTGTTCCCAAAGGTCACAGCAGCATGGCTGCCTTCACACATTTACGGCCAACTGCTGCCATTCTTTTAGACCATGTCAATATTATTACAACAAGACACGTTCCAGACTTAAAGAAACTTCAGCCAAAATTATCTCTGAGTATAACATAGGGGGGATTTGCATTTTCAAACTTGTCTTTTGTCTTTCAGAGGGTTTATCATTGAAAAGTAACGAGATTTTTGTACAGTGTTTAAACAAGCACTGTTTATTGCCCAAAAAGCCATAGAGAAGAACTACAGAACAGGTGAAGTTGAGAAAAAGGACGCTTCATGCTGACTGGGTATACTGTCACAAGTAGATAGGATGTAACGTCCTTAATTTGGGGGGGGTTAGACTTTTACAATAAATCAACAAAAATTAACAATTTGTTATTACCTGGAAATGAATATAAAAACTGATTTGCAATTCAATACATCTAAGTATGTGATTTAAAAGTAACTTAAGCACACCAAACTCTGAATTATACTAGAGTCGAAAGCTAAGCTAGGCTATAGTTACCTTTTTAGCAGGACTAGTTTAGCAGCTTTTATTCTCCAATTAGCCGCCGCCTTAGGGAAAACGAAATGACCAAGATGATAGTCATTGAAATTGATATATTTCAGTTACAGAAGACGGAGAAAAGAAAGGAAATTTGGCTTTAGTTGAGGCTAGCTTTGGCTATCTCACTAGCTAGCTTTGTCTGGATTTGGCTCTATGGCTTCAGTTCTGTATTTGACCGCTTGGTTTTTAGCCATGATTTGTTGTAACTGCACCTTTAGCTTGCTGTTTTCTTTGAAATTCTACATTTTATGGCCTAAAAATAAATGTCGACAAGTCAGATTATGGTCTCATCTAAGTTTTGACTAAAAATGTAGTGCATTTTGGATTTGTGCAACAGTACACAAATGTTCTTTTGGCATAGCAGTGCTTTAAGCCAAATGCTAATGCTAGCATGATAACATGGTCACAATGACAATGCTAACATGCTAATGTTTAGCAGGTATAGCATTTACCGTGTTTACTACCTTAGTTGGCTAGCATGCTAACATTTGCTAAATTGTTGTTGAGATATTTCAGTCTGGACCAAAGTGGTGGACCTATCAACAGACTGACATTACCATCCCTAGAAATCTAAAACGTCTTGATTGATGAAAAAAACAAATCTTGCTGCTTTGGGGGAAAAAAAGCACCAAGCCCACTGGGTCTCTTTTCTTTTTTTTTTGTATGTGTCGTGTGAACAAGCTGAGGTCAACACAACAAGAGGTGTCACACATCCCCCACCCCCTCTCCAGTGAACTGCTAGCTCGGCAGCAGTTGATATTTCATAAAAGGTATAATGTTTCTTTTTGGACCCAGAGCAAAGCAACATCAAACAGAGGACACATACATCTCCGCTTAGGTTTCACGAAGCGCGTCTGCATCAGAGCCTCACATGCCAAAGCAGGGTTTGTCACAGTCACTCACACTGAGTGTGGTACAGGTCTCATGTGACTCACAGTGTGTTGTCAAACTTAAATCAGTTGCAAATTAAACTTAGTGTTTGTTTTGAACTGCACGTCGTCTCAGATTCATGGAGTTTACAGCATCAAGACAATTCATGCAAGTGGTCACAGGAAAATGGGCTAACTGACAAAACCTTTTCTGTTTTCTCTAAAAATATTGACTCACATCAACCTGTCATTCATCTGGAAAGATAAGTAGGATAAGGTAAAGCAGGGCGGTGTCTTACAAAGGAGGTTTCACAGAGTTTTCTGGATAACTGCTGAATAAAGCGAGTTTTATGGGATGTCTTTTATGTCTTAAGATCCATAATCATTTACGGTTACCAGATGTAAATTCAGGGTCTGACTGTGAGTGTTTTAAGCTCTAGAAAACTCTACCCTGTAGCACATTAAACCTTTACATTTTAGGAAAAAAAGAACCAGTGAGCTGAGATGGATCTTAGCTGACAAAACAATCTCACCGCATGGTCCATTTAGTAGCTTTTTTGGACCTTTCGATTATATCACACGATCTTCTTCAGCAGATGGAGTTTGTCCAGTTGTCATGGAATTTTAGATGTTAAAATTTCCATTTTTTTCTACGCAGTTTATGGACTTCTCATCTGTATTTGCTTAAAGGTTGAGCTTGAAAATCATTCTAGATCTGGAAACAGTAGTAGACAATCCCAACAACAAGGTCCATTTAGTAGCTGTACTGGAGCTTTCAACTGTATCCGTGAGAAGGATCTTTACTGGAATGGGAACATTTCGTAGGCACTAATGTAAAAAAAACAAAAAAAACATGTCACATAACTGGTTGTAAAAAGTTTTAAGTATCCCCAGGTTATTCTAATTTCCATATATCACAGATATAATCAGACATAGTACGGGCCCAAAATGAACAACCAAGTATTTTCTACTGGTATTTTGGTTTGATTCGAATCACTGGTACCCACTGCTTTAAACTTGCTTGACTTTAAAAGCTTCTTTTAAAAAGTTTAATGCCACAGTATTTTCTCTCTCTGTAGCAAAATGAGACCTGAGATGTCAAAGACGTCAGATGTAAGTTCACGTTCAAGTTTTTCATTTTTATGTATATAGCTCAGCTAAAACAATACCTCAAAACAGAGCACAGAGATGTTTGACTGACAATTCTACATGTTGAGGAAAAAGCAGGGGGCCAGTGTCTGTCTGTCAGGACAGACATGTGGTCTCTGGTCCCTTTTATGTCTGTCATGGCAGCCATTCATGACATTCAGTGTGAGAAAGACAGATGATGTGTTGAAATAGATATTAAGCCGGGTCTTAGCACTCCCGAAAGAACTGACACATCTGACCCGACATCAGTTATCAAGGGTTGGTGTCTGACAAACCATAGTACCATCGTATGCAGATCCAGGGCCAGAGCCACCACTAAGGACAATGAGGTCCAACCCCGTCTCCTAGAAAGTTGTTTTCCCAGTTATCGCTGGGTTTATAATATTCGCAGGCAAGGTTTTTTTTGGGTGAATGAAGCGCTATACTGTCCTACACAGTTGCAGGCATGGACGGGTTATTGAACGGGCCCACTGGATAAAGGCCCAGAGGCCCGATGGGTCAGGGGACCCCTGGTTCAGAGCCTCTGTTTGAAGTGACTTAACATTTATAAAGTCAATCAAACGACTCCCAAGAGTCTCAAAATGACCACAAAGACACACAAGACGATCACAGAGCTACAAAACGACCACAAAGAGACTAATCCCGCTGTGGGTCTCATCTGTGGTTAGGTTTTGGCAACAAAAGCACTTTGGTTAAGGTTCGGGAAAGATCGGGGTTTCAGTTAATTGTCCATAAAGAAGTTGTGTTTGAAGTCACTGTGAACATTTTCTGTATTAAATTAAAACCATGCTCTTTCCCTAACCTAGTGCTGCCAGTGCCTAAACATAACCGCAGAATTGGTTTAATAATGCTTAACAGATTATTAAAGTTTAATAATCTGGTCTCTATGAGCAGATGTTGTACTCCAATATCGGATATTTTGGTAGAAAAAAAAAAGAAATGTGTTGTCAGTGATCATTTTACTGATACGTTCAGTAAAGTAGGAAGAGTTGAGAGGTCATGTCCTTACTATTTCTTGTAATTACTTTCTCTAATTTGGGGAGAAAGGGAGGTCATGTCCTTACTATTTCTTGTAATTACTTTCTCTAATTTGGGGATTTTAGAAACCCACAAATTTAACATACAGATAAAGAAAAACAATTTGGGCACCTCTTTTACAATATCTTGAGACAAGATAAATGAGGGTTGACTTCTGGTTTTCTGATACCTGCTCTGTGCTGAGTTGCAATGTAAAGATGACCTCGCTTGTCAATTTAAACTAAGTTAATGTCTCTATTGTTGTTTTCTCTCTTTTTTTTTCTCTTTCTTTTGTGATTTATACTTTTTTCTGGTAAGGCTAATTTGTTGCTTTTTTGATGTTACTTTTGTATCACAGACTTGTGTTTCAATGTTTTTGTGTCTGGCTTGACTACATATTAAAAACTCAAGGGCAAAGACAATAGAAAAAATAGACTCTTTTAAGGCTGATTCCCGGCATCTTTATATTCAGAATATTTAAAATTGACTAATCTTCAGCCAACAAAATAAATGAATAAAGGACTCATTATTTCTCCAACAGAGTTTTATTCCTGGAATTTTGGAAAAGACTTTGAAACAGCTGTCAAACTGCATCACACAGTCGGTTTTATCTTTCGTCAGCATCTCATGCTCTGGTACAAATTATGCTAAAAATAGAGACAATGTTCTGAAACAATAGCTTGAGTTTAGTTGTGTTGAGCTTATCAGCATTTGTTGATTTAAATTCTCTTGAAAGAGCTGCCCCATTTTGATAAAATTTGCATAAAATGTAAATGAACAGCTGAAAAATGTAACTGTAAATCCATGTAATTAAAACATTTTAGAAATTTTCTTTTGGGGGTTTATCCATCTCATAAGTAACCCATCTCATTCCCATACTTCTACAGTAAATCACAAAGGAAAACAACTAGTTACTCGCCAGCACTGTTCATAACTTCACATAAAAGCACTCTTATGCAGACATTTCAACTGTTGCTGCTTCCCCTTAGTGTTATTTCTATGTCGTCCACTGTTTTGCAGTGAAATCAACTTTGGCTTCCTCCTGACAGGCGGGAACTGAATGGAGGGAACAAACTATATACTTTCCGGAGATTCTTACTCTCGTACACAATCAAGCCTGAATTACACCTTATCACTACAGGAACAATGTCCTCATTCAGGTCCCCGACACACCGTACAAGGAACTGGTTATGCAACAATAAGCAGGCACACATACACACACACGCACACACACACACAAACCTGTGCTTAAGTAGTAGTGAGGACACTGTATTGACTTATATTCATTCCTCGGAGGTTTACCTTGATGCCTAACCCCAGCTCTTACTATGACTTTAATCCTAAAACCAAGTCTTAACCATAAAATAACCTTGTGGGGACCTTACTATTTGTCCCCATAAGGCAGTTGGATCCCCAAGCGCAGTAACACTTGTCTGCCACTCAAAAAGATATATAACATATAACATGGTAATACGGTGACATTCATGTTACTGTTGAGTCCTTTCCTCGTTTGCTGGATTACTGCTTGGTCTCTTTCTGGCTCCAAAGGGCTGTCTATCATACATGCACAACCCTGTGTCCTACCTCTTACATTTATATACGATTTTGTTTTGTCAGTTACATTTGAAAGAAAAACATAATTGCTGCCTTGATGGTGGCAACATTTTTGGAGTGATGAAGTGGTACATTTTTTGTGCAGAAGGGATCGGGGTGAATGTTAAGCACGCATAGCACAGGGCTGTTACACCAGAGGCAGGGCATCGCATCCCCAGTCCCACGTGTGGTTAGGCTTCGCGAGATAAGCCCGTTGGTTAAGGTTAGGGAAAGATGGTTTCTGTTAAATTTTAATAAAGTTAACATTGCATGACTCAGACCTCAAGTAATGTTTTACTTTTTCAGTGTTAAACCAAGACCGTAATCTTTCCCTAACCTAAACCGAGTGCTGCAAGATCATCATAGAAAATGATCATGTTTTAGTTGCTACGAGCAGCGACAGCAAGTGTAGGGACTTGGCGGATACGTTCATTTAATACATTGCCTCATTATGTTATGTAGATCGGGTGGCATTATGTTTCTCTCAAAACGTATTTTTTGTTGTAAATTAGTAGTAGATACATGTTATTTGAGACAGGGTTGATATGCAAGCCGCAAGTGTTGGTAATTGTTTATCATTTCTGGCAATTCTGTCAGTATCTGGTCATTTCGATAAAAGTTGCAATGCAAATGTAGCAGTTTCTATGTAACAAGTGGGCTTTTCCAAGTCTGAATATATTTCCCATTTGACTTTTTCGTTTTCTTATCTTTACAATACAGACATGCATATGTACATATAAAATTATAAGAGTAAGACAAAGAAACTGGTCTTGCAAAGACATCGTAAAATAGAAATAAGTTACAAGTCGCGTACATTTCACATTGAAGTCCATTTGTTGACAGTCTCATCTAGCAGTCAGTCTGTTTAAATGAGTGCAACAGTAAAATGCAGTTTATTCACAAAAAACATTTCTATATGAAGATCAATAATATAGATACATGATGCTAGAAAGAAAGTGAGGACAGAAAGTTTGTTGTTTACATGAGATAATTAGCTTGAGAGGACTGACTGCTTAAGAAAAGCTGACATAGTTCAGTGCCAAAAGGTTAATGTAAAACAAATCCTCAAGTTTCCATTCAGATGATATAACATGGAAATGGCCTGTGCTGTTCTGACTTTAGCAGAAAGTCTCCAAATCTCCTTAAAAACCTCCCTTTCTCTTCATCTGTCCCTTCATGTTCTTCTATGAATCTGTGGCTTTTAACTCAACGCATAAACGGTAATAAACTTCTCACTTGTCACAAAATGTATCCAACGCCTTGTTAAAGTCTGGCATTTTCCTGGGCTTTATTGTGAATCCCAGCAGATCTGCTGGGACTCAATGAGCGACCACCGGGAGATGACAAATTGACTGAATGCCCCTTTAAAGATGCAGCCTGTTTAGTTGGCTTGATGCTGTAGATGGGCCTCGTGCCGTTATCATTGAGGAATGATGCAGGAGGCTACGTGCCCACGTGCTCTCTACTGCTCTTCGCCCACACACAGGAGGAAGGGTGATGCTAATTGATAAAAGGCATAAAAAAACCCAACAGGGGGCATCAAAAGCTGGAAATCCAAGAGAAACGGTGAAAGAGAGACACAGACAGAAAGAGAAAAAGAGCAATTGCATGAAAAATATGGGGCAAAGAATATAAAAACTGTTAAGAAGGATGAAAAACTGATAGAAAGGTAAGTTAAACTGTTAGAGTTTAGAGAGCGCGAATACTGGTTTCTGCCTCCTCAGTAATCCCTGTGTTGAGCAGAGGCAGCTGGGAGATTGGCAGCTCTTCAGTCCCTAATGACCGACCATCTCCCTGACCCCGCCTCGTCCCTCTCCTCCTCCCTCCATCTTCCGTTCAATAAAGCCCTTGGACCGAACCCTCCTTGCCTCGCTCCAGCCAGCTCTCCGCAATTAGGGGAAGGACCAAATATAACTGCGATGAAAGGACGAGAGCCTGTGTGGCCCGCGTCGCCGTCGGCTCGACTGTGACAGAGCCAGACGCCTTGTTGTTCTCAATATTGTCCAACTGCGCACAGTAAGGGCCTTTGTTCCCAGACAGAGAGAGGTGATGACCAGGGCACCCAGAACAAGACGAGGCCTGGCCTGTAGAGGTCTGCACTGTTATTTAGGCTTGTGTTTGATACTGGGTACCGGGGTCTATAGAGGAGTCCAGCCGGCAAAGTATGACCCATACAGTATGACGATACAGTGGTGAATTCTTGTTTCGAAGTTTTCAGGACCTATGAAAAACATAACTTAATCAGGTGGACTAATCAGACTAACATTTGAATGCAAAATGCATCTTCATCAGATGATGCTGAAGTTCATACAGTTGAAAGCAGGAAATTTTTGTGCAAGTCTCATGTTTGTGCTCTCAAGTCCTTCTAGAAAAGTATGAAACCTGGGACTTGATAGCTGGCTGTGAACATAAGCCTTTGAAGCGGCTATTATCGGTGTTTTTATAACAACAATGTGTCAAATGTCAATGTGAAGACCATCTAACGATGTGAAAGGCGCCACTCGTAGTGTCGAACCGACACAGAATTATAACCTAAATCTGCAGCTCCCCTCGGCTTTATTGAGCTGTAGAGTTAGTTTCAGCTCATTGTTTAGCTGTCAGGGCCGTAAATTTACAGTTTTGGTTCGGTCTCACTGCTCTCATGATGTCATTTTCAGCTGCAACAGGCAGTTGTTGTCATTGAAAAAGCTATAAAAACCCACTGTACACTACCTGCTGAGTACCAAACAGCAGACAGACACAGTTAGAGACTAGCTGGTGAACACGGTGGAGCATTTAGCAACTAAAGTGCTGGATTTTTCACTCAGGAGTTGCCAGGAGAGCTAAAAAACAAGAGAATATTGGACTTATATTCATCAGATGACAAGAAACACGGCTCAAAATGAATGCTAACGATACTCCACGTCTGCTGGATGTGTAAGTAGGCAACTATATGCTAGCACATACTCCATAATAACTTTGTAAGGTGATAATACAGCTTGTTGTGCTTTCCTCAAATGGCCAAAAATCAATTGCTTCAGGTGTGCTTTCCCCTCATGTATAGTCCTCTTCAGTCACTTAACTCACAAATGAAATCAGACATGTTAAATGACCAAACGAATGCTTTTGCAAGGTTTCGGTCCTTTATTAAAAATCGCTCTCACCATTTTCAAATGCATGCAGAACAGTTTCAGATTTCTGGGTGTATTTTTTCTGGCCATACCAGGCATCAATGGGTTTTCATTCATGTCTGAGGATGAGGAAGAGGATGAAAATCAATTATAGACTCTGGAAACTGGCTTGTCTGCATGAATTTTTCCTCAATGTTACATTATTGCTGCTCGGTAATGCAATGATGAAATGCACGTTGATGTGAAAAGTTTGCACTGCATTACCTAATAACAATAAAATAACAAAAACTAGCGTGGACTCGATGTTTTCAGTGATGGATTACATTGACCTAAGCCAGTTGAAAGAGTCTGCAGACAGATTTTCGTACCGTATGGAAATTAATTTTAGCCAGTGGCTCGCTGATATGGAACAAACAGTGCATAATTTTTTTTTAAAGCATACAGTAGCTTGCAAATTGTTAGTCTCTGATATATAATGTATAGTATATCATTAGTCAATTGATTAAACATTTGGGCCATTAATGAGAAATATTCTTCAGTTATATTTGTAAAATTTACATTTTGCACAAAATATTGGCTAAAAGTCAAAACTGGTATCAACCTTCAGCAGTATATCTGTTAAACTGTGGCGGCTGGAGGGACAATCTGTCCCTGTTGGACAATCCAGCTCCAGCTCAGTGACTCTGAATGGACGGACAGGGGCTTCGGGGACAGTCACCAGTGGGCCCAGTACAAGCAAAAATAGCGCTCTTTTTTTATGAATTTGTTTGCCTCCAGTCACAGGGCTGACCTGCTGTAAATCTGACAAGTAGGAATCTAAAAGAGCGGGACCGAGTTTCTCTCTGTTGCTATATAAACACACGACAACCAAAACATTTAAACTGTTAAATACTTTGATGAAATTCTGTTATGCAAAAATCTCTCACCGATCACGCTGTTAGCAGTTTGGAGGATAAACAGGTTCATGCAAAATTATACCAGCTGCTCAGTGAGGTTGTCAACAGTCCCTTTTTTTTCTTAACACCAGCAAACCCAACGTGAGCCACGTCAAAACCTTGATACTTTACCGCAAAATATCTGCTTTCTTGTCATGCATAATATAAAAATGCTAATGAACAGTGCAACAATAACAGTGTAACCCAGACCTCTTTCAGGTAGCAGGGAAACCACTGTGTGAACACAAACGTCAATATTATTTCCTCATTTAGGAGTTTTTCCCAGGCTCCAAAGGAATTTTGTTCCTGCTTAAAAAAAAAAAAAAAAAAAAAACCTCACCAATGATTGTGCACAGTGAGAGAAACAGATAAAGGGTTGGTTGGTGAACAATAGCCAGTAACCCTGAGGATTTTTCCTTTGTGCTGCAGGAATGGAGAGGGGAAACCAACCATCGACTGAGGTGAAACAGGATGACAGGTGTCAGATGAACAAAATGGGAGTCCGACGGTCTCAGAGATACTAGATGGCAGCAGGGTACCTGGGCCAGGGGAAAAGCAACGAGATATAAAAAAAACTCTGCTGTGCGGTGTCAGCGTTTACAAAACAATCACAGACAGAGAAGGGAACGTCATTTGCAGTGCACACAGTGTGGGAAACTGATGAATAGCTTGATAAGGGTTTGTGAGGCTGCTGTAGGTGTGAATCTCACGATCGCCTTACCGGGACCTGGAAGCTGAGGGTTTCGATGTTAGAAGACAGCAGTTAGCTTTCACATGTCTAACCCTATGTCTAACAACATTCCTAAAAACATGAATAATTAGTCACTGCCATTAACTTGCTTTAAAGACACTTTGAATTGCTTTCCGCAAGGTTTTTTACACCAAACTTTTGTCTCTTGATATCTGACGAATGTATCTTCCAAAACATGTAGTTGCCAGCTTGTAGAGCATTTTTAAAAATATCTCATTTTGGACTAAATCATTCAAGCTGATCCTCTCTGCGCTGCTGTATTGTGCTGTACTGATCACTGGACAGTGCTGGGAAACACCACTGACCGATTGTCTCATTGAAAGTAAAAGACTGTAGTTTACACAGTTATAAATTGCACAGTTTTGTTTTTTTTTTACTCAATCAGCAAGCAATATGTTTTAACTATGCATCTCAGTTCAAGTGGTTCTTTCTGGATTTCACAAAGTTTAAAATTCTTATGTAGTGAGTCTCCCTTGCCCTGGTATCTGCTCCTTTTGGCAACTGTGTGTGACTGGGACATTTTATTTAATTCTCTATTTGTTGAATTTTTCATACAAAAGTTACATACGAAACAAGTATCCCAACACACGGCACAGCTGTCCCTCACCATCCAACCCCATCCCTCCCTCCCCAACAGGCTCCAACAGAACATTCAAAAAGTAAAAAAATAAATAATGGGAAATATAATATATTTGTTAAAAAAGTAATTACATATACACATAAAAACTATTATGTTGATGCAACTCATTCACTAGACCTTAAATACCAGAACATAAGGGGCACTATTTATACCAGTGATGAAAAAATGAGATATAAAAGGTTTTCCTCCTACGGTAAATTCTTTTTTTTCTCTAGTTATGAATGAAAAATGACCTCTGTCAACCTCCTGGTATGAGAAGGGGTTTTTTTTTTTTTTCCCCAGCTAAACAGTGTAAGACAACAGACTACTACCAGGACATTTTAAATATGTTGTATCTATTTAAAACTTTGTACTATCAACACGCCAGTTACTGTAATCTTTTGGCCTTAATTCAACTAGGAGATTTCCTTGAAATTAACGTCTCTCTTTCAAGAGAATCCTGGTGAAAATGGCAGCGCAAGGATGTTACATTAAAACTAAGTTGAGTCATGGAGCTATTCTGGGGCCCATTCAAAGAATAAGGAGCCCACATGATTGCTCCTGGTGTGAACAAGATCAGAGAGTCCTGAGAACACAAGGTGTAGGTTTGTGTTTAGTTTTTTTTTTTTGTGCCTTTTTTGGCTTGAGGCCTATTGACCTGTGTAGCTGAAATGTGAAGCCAGGTGGTTACTTTCTGTTCTAAAAAACTAACTACTGACCACGAGATGAGCACGTGTTCAAGTAACGACTGAGTTACATTTTTCAAAAACCCTGCCTCAGCATTTTGTGTTACGGCATTAAAGAAAATCTCATTTATTGCGCCTTGAGGTACACTCTGACCGTTCCGAGGTGTGAATGCCTGCATCACAGTCCCCCTACAGGAGAGAGACGAACATCTCGGGGAATAATTACTGTTGCGTTTGACCTCAAATCGTTGAGTGACGGAGGGAAATCTGCAGCTAGAAGTGGAGGATGAAAAAGTTCAATCTGAACACCTGTCAGCCAACAAAAGTATCCCTGACTGGGTGCTGGGGAAAAAAACGTACTCCTCTTCAACGATGCATTGTTTTGTTTTTCAGTCGTCCTTGTTCGCTTGGAGGTGACAAGCAATTCACTGTTGAAAAGGTGTAATAAACCTTTTATTTCTCCAGAACTTTCCCACAGCTGCTGTTTAGGGATTAAGGCCACTCAATTATGTAGTCCAGCTGGAAAATAAATTTCCCACCGTTGTGAGATTGTCTGGTAATGAGAGCCAGCCAGGGACAAACAGGTCTATATATGCAGACTACTGTATTTGTCTCCGCTTAGACAGAGGGGATATTCAAGTATCCTGTGAACCGCACAGGAGCCGGAGCCTCAAATAGCTGTTTACATTTAAGAGCAGGATTAAGTACATAAGCAAACAGTTACCAGGTCTATAATTCATGTAAATTCCTCGAAGTTTTTGTAGGTGAAAGGGGAATTCTGAACAAAAGTCAGATATATCTTTGATCTAAATGTGAGACCTGGAACAGACAGCCTTTTTAAAACAAGAAGCTAAGGGGCTTAATTGCAGAAAACAAAACATTTACTTCCTCTGAACTGTGTATGCGCTGCTGGGAAAAGCAGCGCAGTAGGTGATTCTGTCGGCTCGGTACCACTGAGGAGGAAGTATTCACTCCATGTTTGTGCACGTTGTTGCTGCTTATCATCCATTCTGCCACAGGAGCCATTGTTGTGATTTTATGTTCTCATGCTGTGTCCAGGTTTCCATCGGTCCGCTGCACTCAGACCCCTGTGTTGTGCATGTTATATTTTCCCAAATTCATGCAATGTGGTTCAATAGTCAGTATTGTGTATTTTTGAAATAAGGTTTTTATTTTATTTCTTCCAAAAGGACGTTGCCGCCTCCAGTAATGCAAACTAGAACTCACAGAGCGAATGGTCATTTTTCACAGGACACATATTACCCTGTCGCAGTAGGAAAAGCACAGGTGTAAACAATCAAAATAACAATGGACGAATTCTCTTCAGCTGCTTCAGATTCAGGGTCCTGGGACTGTTCAGGCTGGCTCACTGTCACACAATGTCATGGCTCACTGGGACACTTGAATAGAACAAAGCCATTGTTAATGTCTTTAGTAACATCTGTGCTGTTCCTTCAATGATATACAAATATATATACAATATAGATAGTATAGAGTATATACAAATCCATGGCGTGCTGCCAAACTTTGCTCCAATCCACAGAACTTCTGTTGTAATTAATTAATTAATTTTAAAAAAAAATTTAAACATCCCAAATTTTCCAACAATAAGAAATACGTCAGGCTGAACTTTAAGGAAACGTGTACAAAATGACATTAAATGGAATTGTGCAGCCTTCTTGGGTTTGAGTATGTGTAGACATGTTTGAACGTCATATAATTTAAATGAAGAGCTGAAGACAAGCTGATACAGAAGACTGATACGTAGACTGTATATCTGACGCTGTCAGATTATGTGAAATAACACGATTTTACAACATTAAAGTAGCTATAATGTACAATGTGAAAACATTGTTACAAATATGAAAAGGGTCACTGTTATTGATGAACCTGAGGAGAATTATCACCTAAATCTGCAGCTCCCTTCGGCCGTATCGAGCTTTATAGTGAGTTTCAGGTCATTTTTTAGGCGTCCAGTCCGTAAATTTACAGTTTCGGTTCAATCTCACTGCTCGCATAGCGTCGCTTTGGGTTGCAGCAGGTAGCCGTTTTCAGCAAAACAGCTCCCAATACCCCCTGTAAACTACCCGCTCAGCACCAAACAGCCGACAGGCACAGTCAGAGACCAGCTGGGGAACATGGTGGAGAATTTAGCACCTGAAGACCCAGATAATGTATTTCCCCTCGGGAGTTGGCGGAGACCATAAACAGAGCTGAAGAACAGTGAATATTGGACAGGTGGCCAAAACACAGCTCCACATGAATAATAATGTGGCTCCATAACTACTGGATGTATAAATACGCAACTGTTTGCTAACAACTCAAAAGGTGATGATCCATAAATGCTGAGTTCACAACTTGTTTCCGCTGTCATTAAGTAGTCAAAAATTGGTTATTGTAGGTTTAAAGCTACTTAAGAGGAAACAAAGGGCAAAATTGGATTTTATGGGGTTACTTGTCTGGAGCAACTATCACATTAAAGAAGGGGTAACCTGTGTTTGTACCAAAAAAGATGGATGTAGTCAGGGCCTGGTTAACCTGCAAAGGGGCCCTGGGGCCTCACTCCCTGTGTACTGTTTCCCTATGTTGGAACATAGTACTTGGTCCCAGATTTGTTATTGTGTGGTATAATGCTTAAACACAAATTGATTTAGGAACATGCAACATGTAGGCACAAGACTGTGATAATGAAGGTAAAACTAGAATTTGACAGTCGGACCTTCTTCAAGACAGGGCCTCAAAATCTGGTGATGAAGAAGGACTCAGATCAAGGCCCATATCACGTCAGGTGGTATTTTGCTTTAGTGTCCGCAATTCCCAAACAAACTGCCTACTCAAGGGTAACTACACCTTCAAATTTTGCTGCATATGTTGAAAAAAGTACATACAACAGAGACATAGACCTCAGAGTCTTGCCTGTTTCGTCACGGTTCAGAAAGGGGACGCAGAATTCGGCTGGACCAAACTTTTAAATTTAAGCAGACACATAAGAGCAAATTTTATGCAGTAAAAAGCCTTTTACAGACAATATGATAATAACGTCCTGTATTAAAATCCTATGGCAACAAGAATCTATTCTTCTGTGTACAGTAACAATAAAAAGTTTTTTTTTTTTTTAAAGCGGGGAAACAAACCACACCCTTCCTCTGTCCCAGGCAGAGGTTGGGAAAGTATTTGGATCCTTTACTTCACAAAAATGTAAAAATACTCCATTTCAAGTAAACACCCTGCATTTAAAATCCTACTTAAGTAAGAATGCAGAAGTATTAACAGGTAAAAGTAATTAAAGTCTCAAAGTAAAAGTATTTGTTCTGCAGAAAAATGAACACTACTGTAACAATAATATACTGTTACAGTATGTATCATGTTATTGGATGATTATTGCGTATAACGAGTATATGGTAAAAAATATATGTTAAAACACTTTTGAATGAATGAATCATGAAGGGACAAGACAGAAATGTGGTAAAATAAAGAATAGGTCTTATACTTCATACGCGCCGTCACTTGTGCATTTAAATTATATGAGGTCAAACTAATCGTACGTCATAACATTATAACATGCTTTACAGAAAACCAACAAGAAAGCCCTTCCAAATTAACTAAAAAGTAAATCACATTGTTTTAAATAAACGAGAGTTGTTGAATTTTGTCTTTCCGTCACTTCCTCCGTAGCGTCGAGCGTCGAGCCGGATCCCTCAGGTGCTTCATTGTCCCACAAAACTCCTGGTTTCCTCGCTCTTTGTGCGGCAACGTGTCACGAGGTCACCGCACTGTTCTCATGCAGACATTACACAGCAACACACAGAGGAGCACTAATCCTCACCCTTCCTTTCCGCACCCAAACTACAATTATGGGATTACGCTCACAAACAAGCAGCACACACACACACTCAAGCAAAAACACGCGCGCATTACTGGGACTTGAAGTTATACTGTCCAAACTTTGAGGACTTGAGGAGACATTAAATCTTGGAATAATAAACCAGAGAGCCTCAAAGTCTCGGGTAAACAGTTATTTTCCAGCAAATATTTTTCTTATAAAGATATACAGTGGGAAAAAGAGAAAGGAAGATAGGGAGGGCATTTGTGTGTATTTTGCAGAGACAGAAAAAGAAACAGGAGGAGAAATAGCTACATGAGAGACAAAATCCCTAATGAGAGAAAGATAGAAAGTCCCTCTCCGTCCAAGCCGTGACCTTGCACTGGTTAAGTCCATATCAGTAACCCTGTGCAATCACAGACTTGACATGGAGCTATTTCATTCCCATGACTGGGCTGCAGATATTTACCCACAATCCCACAGGGTCATGGAGCCAGTCTGTCCCGGCTGCACAGTGATACTTCGGCCCTTATCGCTTGTCGGTGCTCCATCAGAGGAAAACAGATTTCAAATTAGACATCTTTCGGTGAGTGGAGGACAGGTCTAGACATTCACTGTCCAAAAACGATGGCATGAAGTAAGGTGAAGAAAACTATTTAAAAAATCTGTATTTTATAGTCAAACTCAAATTTGAATTCCCTCACTTTTTTCTCATAGAGTTTGCGTGTTCATATCCGCCTTGTACCGCCACAAGTGATCTTCTAGCAGAGAATAGGGAACGAAATTCCTCTCCAAGGCACTTCACATCATTGCCCAGCTTGTCACTGAACAGTAGTCCATATACACTACCAAAATTCTGTTATGTTTGTTTCACGGGTGTAGTGGTTTTTTATTGGGGTCAAATTGACCTCCATTTCCTGATTTCTTCCTGGTGGACACGCACATTATACCCCCAATCCATACATATATAAAGGGAACACACACGTAGACATGTGCGAACGACACCAGTGTACCTTCACTTACTGTACCTGCGAACTGGAGAGGCATAACTCCAGCTTTAGACAAGTGATGAGAGTCAGAAAAACTGTTAACGTTTCTGACAGCGTCAATATCGCCTGCTCGTCAGTAGTAAATAAAACCCAATGTTAACACTGATATAGTCAATTCAGCTCATTAAAAAGTAGCTATACACAGTTTGTCTGTGTCTGGTTTCACTTGGGAATGAACTGGTCCAAATTACGTTACACAGCAAAAGTAGCCAAGTAGCTTCTGACTGTTTAATTGGTGTGATTATAAGGCTAACAGTAGGGTTACCATCTTGGAATAATGCGTGACAACTTTCAAGTCAAAATAAGATTTTCCTGTTCTCCGATCCAGAGTCGCGAAGAGAGAGTCTAGCCTCTGTACCACAAGCTTCAGTTACTTAATGCTATATGTCATTTAGCATTTCTTTAATCAGTCTTTATTTCAAAAATTGAGCACATCTTGGAGTTCACATTCCATATTCTCGAACAAATTGACATCCAGTAAGTTAATAACATTTACTTTGTGTGCACAGAAAAGACTACAGCTCCTGTGAAGAAACTATGACCGTGCTCTATTCTGAGGTAATTTTTTCAACTCTTCCGCTGTAATATCTGAAGTCTAACAGCATCCTCTCTGCCCTGCTGTTATAACAGACGTGTCTGAACTAACTGTGACCCCCGGACTCGCTCGTGGACTCACCTCTTCTGTCGAGGTGTGACTTCTAGGGCACAATTTCCCCTGAGCCCTATCCTTCTAGGTCTAGGGCTTATTGGGAATGGCGTTTGTTTAAAGATGCTAAAAATCATAAGTATTAAATAAAAAATGATATTAGATCTTTTTTCAAAAAACTGCCATCCTTATCTAAACATATGAGGGGTGCAACACTACATACCATGGAGAAAAGTTCCAAGGCCTGATTTTTAGTTGTTGGCGTACTTTTAAAAAGTCAGTGGGATTGTGAATGGGGATTTCTTACTCCTAGAACAGAACCCAGAAGTGCTGGTTTCCCTTCGGCTCTCTAGAGCCCTCTTTATCCCACAAATGTTGATACAAGCCACTTGTAACGGGGGCCATTTCAGACGTTTGTTCCCTTACAACATTCAACATTTGGGAGCACCCATTGTGCTGTGAAGTTTGTGTTCCACTCAGAAAGTGGAATGCTATTTGGCCTAGCTTGTTTATCTTAGTACTGATTCCCACTAGACGTTACTTTTCATTAATGTTATTTCAACACCTGCTGAGTCATCGGGAGCTCGCCAGCACCGAGTGTGTTTTTTCCCCATATTAATACAAGGGGTTACGTTTGCTAACGTTCGCTATCTTTCTTCCATAGGCCCAGTTGTGATGATGACGAATGACAGACTGTCAGAATTCACATCAACTGGTATTTCTGTAACGTCAGCACTCTGTACATTATCCTGTGATTTAAATCATGACGTGGAATGACATACGGAGTCATGGAGTACCTACAGACAAGCTAACAGGGAGGACTAAGCAACGGCTAACAATGTCTGTGCTCTGGCTGGTTAACTGCCTCTGTGGCCGGTGGAACAGAAGTGATGTTACGAACTCTTCTTAGTGACCAACCGCACGTATACTGCACTGATTAAAATGCCGGTACTGGGATTATCAGTTGGTTTCAAAAAGTTACGCTCCCCGAAAGAGCACTAATGTAGGGGTGCTACCTCTGCAGAAAAGTAACTAAAACTTAGAAGTCAAAACAAAAACCAGGGACGTTTGTACCGATTTCTGAGCAAAAATGAATTTTTGCTTTTAAAAATATCTAAAAATACAATACTGTACAATACATACAGTACTGTGGAAAAGTTCAAGCCCTTTAGATGTACCGTCAGGGAGGCATCTGATCGGTCCCAAATTTTTTCAGCGAAAAGAACAAGGAGTCCTGCAACAGATGGTCTGGCACCCACAGAACCCTGATGTCAGCATCATGGAGTCAGTCTGGGATTACATGAGGAGACAGAAGACACTGAGACAGCCTAAATCCACAGAGGAACTGTGGCAGGTTCTCCAAGATGCTTTGAACAACTTACCTGCAAAGTACCTTGAAAATCTATGCAAAGGTGTACCTAGGAGAATTGATGCTGTTTTAAAGGCAAAAGGGTGGTCAACCAAAATATTGATTTGATTGAGTTTTTTCCTGTTGTATGAAGTTAATTGGTAAATAAAAACTCTTTGAAAGAATCCTCACTTTACTTTTTGTGCCTAACACTTACATAGTGCTGTATACGGATTCTAAATGAAGGCTGTTACATTCAGAGCAGACTTGTCCTCGAGTTACGGTAAAGAACCACACCCTTACTTTCGAACAGACAGGTTTCATTGGCAGCTCATGATGTACTTTTACCTCTCTTTGCTCCATTTCCCTTTGTCTGTGTAATGTCTCAAAAATGTGTGCAAACGAGGGGCTGGGCTCTGTAACTACATAAAAAGAAAAGTGAAGAAAAGTGAGGAAAAGTATGCCAAAATTAGAGCAAAATGGGCTGTGACTGGGAAAAGGTGACGCACCTAACTATAATGTTAGGTGGTGGCCCTCTTTCTGCAGGAAGTGATTCAACATTGGAGAATATGGTGCCCTTTGGTGACATCATCATGTAAAATTTGGCAATTGCTGAATGTGTTCTTGTGTGGCAGATTTTGGTGATTTCTAGGCTCTTTGTTTTGGCAAATGATCAAAGCAACAACAACAGTGACCATCTTGATTATCTTGTCAGAGACTTGTGCATGAGTCCGTCTATATTTGATAGCATGTCATTGCTCTTGATTGGGATTTTTTTTTTTAGGCAACAAAACAGGCCTTTCATCGCATGTGAATTAAGTCTATTTTTATATTTCATAGTACGTTTTGTGTTTTAACTTAAATCTTTTTTTTTTTGGGGGGGGGGGGGGGTGAAACAAGCTTGGACCTCTGACACATGGCAGTGCCACTGTGTGTGTGGGAGTGAAATGCTCCTGGCTGGAAAGTGAAATGTAAAAAGAAAAAACAAAGAATGAAAGACTAAAATAGAGGAGGGGCATGGCAATTTAGAGTGAATGACATTAGGATGGTAGAGGCAGAAACAAAGGTAAAGTGAGATGTGTTATAAGTGAGAAGAGGAAGCCTAATTTGAAAGATGGAATGAGGGATAGATGGAGGAAAAGTGTAATTACAGAGTCCCTTGGGAAATCCTAATACGGGAAAGGCCGCATAGTTCCCAAACTCCCTCAAACACAGCGTTTTTTTTTTCCTGGCTGCGCCTCAGGCAAATAGCCTCAGTGTAATACTGGGAAGCTAACATTTAAAGAAACACATAATCCCCTTGACAAGCTTTTACATCCTCAAAACACAGCTTCTGATATTACTTTTTCCAATAAATTACTTCTTATTGTAAAAATAGCTTTTTTGTGTGATGGCTGAGACTTCACACAATGCAAGGAGTGGTATATTTTTCACAGTAGCGGAGCACAAAAAGGTAAGGCATGGTGGTATGCAGAGGGGTAACAGCTCTCCCTTTGGTAATTATCAAATATTTAAGGAACAAAGGAATTGTGTTCTCCGCCTGGGAACAGTAGCTCAGAGGTGTGTCACGCTACATTTAAAGCCACAACAAGCTAGATGCATTCCTTTGAAAGGGAAATCTGAACTGTGGTACCTTTTCACAAGTGAAGTATAAAAAAAAACAAAACAAAAAAAACTGTGCAATGAATGCAAGCTTTATTGCACCCGTAAAAGCAGCTTGTCAGTTTTAGTTTGTTCCACTACAGATGAAACAATTATCTCCACTTAAGGCCTGTCAATCCCGTCCCCTCTCTGATCATAACTGCACAGTTCACTGCAAGATATATGATATATGATAACCTAATTTTTTACACCAAACATAATTTTTACACCAAATGTGCAAGTGCAACATCACACAAAGATACTAAATTGAACCTTTGCCCCAAAATATACTGACCTCCAACACAAGCTGGTTTCCGTTCACCTGTTTTTAAGCACATTTTTAATTTGTGAATTGATAAACTGTGAAAGCAGAGGATAGAAATGGAGAAATCCTTTTTTTTTTTTTTTTATTGACGCCGGGATGGATTTTTTTCAAAAGGTATTGGCTGTTGCAAATTAGTCGTATATAAATGTATTTTCTCAGAGACAGGGTTGGGTTAAAAGAAACCAACTCTGACTGTAAACTGGAAACAAAATTTGATCCGCATCATTAAAGTCTGACATATTGTTGACCCAACTGATTATTCACTCTGCGCACTTTGTGGCTTTATTGTATCATCAGCCGACTTGCTGCTTTGCTCCTGACAGACCCAAGGAGTCATGATTAATATTAAAAAATTCACGTTAATAAACACTGACTTACAAAAATCACTGTAAATGTGGCACAATTACCTAAACAGCTCATTTTCAACGTTATTTTCAATGAGGCTTCGGAACACGAAAGAAGATTAATTGAAGCAGACTGAGAAACAGAAAGAGCGAGGGGCAAGAGTAACAGGGGCAGAATGGATGCTGGAGCAGCATGAATTGGTACAACTTTGTCTTTCGGAGTTAAATTCAACCCCCATGTAAACAAAAGGAGGAAGTGGCCCTGTGTGACAGGCTTGCAGGGACTTCCTGTTTGTGATTATGTGTCCAAAAACAGAACCAGAGTCTCTGGACCTCCCATGACTCTGTTTCACGCGGGGCTGGAGAACCACTGACCCGCTGCGTCTGGCTGTCCGCACATTGTGCTTGCGTAGCTGGGGCACCACAATACTGGGAAGCAGCTGCAGCAGACATAAAAGTGACAAACGTATGTTGTTGATGGCATGCAACACACAAGCTATCATTAGTGTAATTAGCTTAATGGGTAGTAGCACAGGAAACAGTCCTAATGACATTTTAACTTTCTTGGTCAGTAGTTTTGACAGGTTAACCTTATTCCCATTAGCGGGAGGTGGAAACGTGATTGTATTTCTTTTTTGACCGTGGCTAATAATTAAGACTTCAGTCCAGTCCAGTTCTACGTTGTGAGATAACTGCATTCCATGGTCTTCATCAGTGGATGGAGTTTGCTCAGTGGTCACGGAGATGGTTCATTTGTCATTAAGTGACCTAATGTTCGTTCGCATCGCATGGGATGGAAAAAATTCAAAAGAATGAGGGAAAGTGCACACCTGTTTTAGTGAGGAGCTGGCTCACAAGCAGACATTAAAACAAACAGAAAGCCACACGTTCATAACTCCAAAGTATTTATATGTCTTCGAGGCTTTAACATTATTATTTGTTTTAGAAATGGGAAAGATTACCATCTTGACTTGTAAGCAGTCCCATCACTGGTCCACTCAAGACAGTTGTATGATTACAGAGTGGGTCATGTGACGGTTAAAAATAGTGTTCACTGACAGTGTAACGGTATATCAGATACACTGAACAATGGACTTTGGCTGATGTGAAGTGGACATGTTTCTTGTTTTTTCAGGCACTCCGTATCATTAACTGCTAAGTCAGATCTAACAGCTGCAAATACGACTTGGATGTCAACGTGAAAGCAAAGTTGCGGGTGGAGGGTGTTTCTGAAGCTGTCAGTCCATCCAACAAGCAGTTGTGACAGTGTATACTAGCCTGGCATTGCCAGACCATTTCGCATTTGCGACTGGGTCCAAAACCTCTCGATTCGTTTTCAATTTTCAAAGGGTGTTATCAACGGTTGCAGAGCGCAATACTGTTGGTTGCAACTGGATAGGCCTACAAAAAATCAGAGCAACTAAATGTGTGATGTAGAAAAATGTAAACGGACTATTGCTGTTTCTTCTTTTAGGAAATAAACCGTCCAGTTAGTTTAATACTGTCGCTATAGCGGATTCAACAGGCCACTCCACATCAGCGGCAGCCATCTTGGTCGTTAACAAAAGTTTTTCAGCAGCACTCCTCTGTTAGTCATCGTATCAAATCAGCCCCATTTTAGATAAAGGTTTGTGACTGTCCCAACCTGTCTCAGGATGGACGGAAATCTGTTTGTATGGGAGGGGAGCAAGACCCATCTGCAAGAGCAAATAAACATGAGCTTGCTGATTGGTCTGGTTTCCAGGCTCGGTGTATACTAAGTCCCTAAAGTAGGACCTGACCATCTCCGTGACTACTGAATTCCTGCTACTGCTGTTGAGATTACTTTGTCAAACTCCCAGGGTCAGGAATGACCTCAAAATTTCTTCATTTCTTCGTTTTTCACTTACTGGTCCACATGAGATAGCCGCAAAACGCTTTCCAGAAATTAAGAAAAGACTCTGGAGCAGAGTTCTCCAAACAATCTTAAAAATATAGTTGCCACAAAGATTCTCAGCAGCCACCTCCTTCCCTTAACCTTGCTACTGCAGGAAAGCAGGAGCCAAAGACCCTCGCCTGCATTTCCTCACTTTGAGCAACATAAGCTATGATTCAACAATAAAGTCAGAAAACCCTCCTCCCTGATAAGAACAATACAGCAACACCAGGATACATTAATCCATGTTTGAAACACTAAGGAAATAATACAACTGCAATACAATAGCCTATTTTCCTTCCCTCAGGTATGCTTTGTATCGTAGTGGACATCTTACCTTTAAGAACTGTTTGACTGGTGGATGCGATGTAGATTTTGACTATAATTCAAACGCCTGCTGTTAAAGGTAGGGCCCTGAACAAACCAGTTTTGTTTACTGGGAAAAGGAAAGACATACAAAAGAGCTGATAAAGCTTTTGTGCATGGTTCTTGTCATTCTCTTAGAAATGAGAAATAGGAGGAAGAGAATGGATAAACGGATACAACACTTCACAAACCGTGGCCCCTGGGTAAATTAGAGATCTAATAATTCATCATTTATATTGTCAAGTTTGATATCTGGAAATATTATATACTTGCTGTTTAATCAGTGAAGAGATTTAAAAAAAAAGTTGATAAAGGGATGGGTGATGACCAGCAATCATGTGGCTTGACAAAGACAAAAAAAATCTAAATATACCAGAGCAAGTCTTCCTTCCTAGAAACAAATCCAGAAAAGTCCATGTGCGTCTGAATGAAAGTACTCAGGATGATAAGGGGGCAAAAAAACCGATACAGAAACACAAAAACAGAGAGACATTATAAAGACATTATAAATTACATACCGCCCACACAGTTCCTTGTGTTTTACAGACCTTTAGCTCAACTGGACAAGCAATCCTGTACAACTAATGAGAGTCCCTCAGGGGATGTGGGGGTAGTAAGGTCAATTCTTTCCCCATCCATAAAGCTTGTTACCTGTCTGCGAATGTGTGAGTAAACAAGACTGTATAATTAGAAATGGCTTGGTTGCAATAATTCTCTGGAAACGGAACAAGACCAAAGGGCTCGGAAGAAGCTACAAATGACTTGCTTGGGACTAGTTCGATCCTTCAGGGGCCCTTTGAGAACAGTAGTGGAAAGAGTGGAGTGTGGGATATTTAGATTTTTAGACATCTGGAAGTCATCTTTTGAGGCCGTCTCCACTTGGTAGAGCCAATTTACGTACAGATCTATTAGGGTTAACATTAAAATGACTGTAGGATCATCTTCAGATCGGGATAATGAAACAGCAAATCATTTAGGCCAAACCACAATCACAGAGGAGTGCAGTGACAAAGAGGGAAGCCGTCAGCGCAACAGCTGCAGTGATGTAGTCAGCACTCAGAAGCCAAACAGAGGAAGCCGGTCTGTTGATGGGTCAGGGGATTAGAGCAGTTCATTTTTCAGGGGTCATTTACTGTAAGTGTCATGCCTTCACTTTCAAGATGAAGTGTATAGATAATGAACACATCTTACTGTGTGTGACTACATGTATATATGAGGAGGTGATGTCAAGCATGACTGGGAAGCAGACAGAGATAAAACGTCTGACAGTTGTTCACGTTTCTGCTACATGATGTGCTTGAGTCACTTGTAATCACAATAATAATTTCACTTGATAATCCTCAGGAGAGTGTTTGAAAGAAATGGACACTTCTAGGGACTGTTTTTCTTCCTGTATGTTAGTTTATAGTCTTATAGTCACTTAAACGCTAAAAAAAACCCCAAAAAGAGTTTGTACAGATTTACCCCATGTTTCTGAGATTATTTTATTTTTTCTATTTTATTTATTATTCTTATCTGTTATTTTTATTCTTACTGGCCAAACTCAGTGGAAACAATGTCATGCCAAAATGTTTTCAGTGATCCAAATCCTAGCATTTTCACTTATCTGCAAAGGTTCTGGTGTCAGATAACACGGTTTTGTCTCCTACAGTGGTTCCCAACCTTTGTGGCTTGTGACCCCTGAAAATGAAGCAATGTTGACTTCCGACCCCTTGCCACAGGCCAACCCTGCCTCCTACATTAGTAACTCATTTTCAACAGCGGATCCATTTTGAAGGAAATGTAACTGCGGCCTGATTACATTTTGTAATAATGCAGCAAGGGCGTTTTGCTCATTTACGTATTTAGCAAGTTGCAAATATGTTGAACGCATCAGTTAAATGACCACAGACAACATGCTCGTTTTCCGCAGAAATATCCGATCTTGCAGTTTAATGTCTCACGTGTTGTGTCTACAGCATCATTAAACATTTTTATGGTTATGTTTAGACACTTACAGCACTTGGTTAAAGTTAGGGAGAGACAGAAAAAAGCTTCAGTAGTTCACGACAGCGACAACTAGAGCAACTGTAGTTTATTTTGAGTTAATCCCACATTCATTATCCTGCTGCTGTAAATGATAAAAAAAACTATAGTGACTAGATGTTTAAGGAAATGACACAGCCTTTCTAAAAAAAAAAGAAGTTATAAGTTTGTGAACTGTTTTTCATCATTTATGTCTTCGGTAGGAATGAATGGGCCTGGGGCTGAGCTCCACAGACAGGTTAGGGAAGTTGGAAAGGATTGAGAAACATCTAACACATTTTTTGGTTTTGGTCTTTTTGTGGGATTTGTTTATGAAAAAAGGAAAAACATAGAATAACTCTGGATTTTTCTGGATTTTCATATATTAACGGACAGTAGAAGACGAGATTGTGTTGCAGACATGAGACACTGCTTTTTTTTTTTTCATTTTCTCTATTAGTCCACATACAGTAGTGACAAAGTATCTGACAACCATCTTTAGATCACAGTTGACCAAAACCATCCCTACAGCAGGTCCATCAACTAGATGCAACGACACAAACCAAACTGACTTACAGTTACGTTACATGGCAGTGAGCCGCATCAGCTTGTCCTGACTTGTCCCGTACACACCACATCTGCCGCTGCAGGCTGCCCGGCGCCCACCCACGCACTTTCTCAAAGGCGGAACAGAAGATCTTTTATGCGGAATGATATTAACTTCGCACAAGCTTGGCAGAAAGCTCATTCATGAAATACAGTGAGTGCAGCAGTTGAACAAGTTTATGTTACGTCACCGACATAACAAGCAAAAGTGAAATGGTTAAATGGTCATGACAATGGATACATGCATGATTATGTACTGTATTCCTGTTACCATTTAATTTAGGATAAGATAGAAAAGCACCCGGGTTACTGCTAAGTTATAAAAGTTAAGAGAATTACTCATACAAATATATTTCATGCATGGATATTGTTTGTGTCAAAGTACAGAATTGCTAAAAACACATAAAGGCACAGGACAGGTAGTGAGACTAAGGTTTCTGATTACAGTAGAACTAGACAAAGAAATCCAAATGTGCCAAACATAATTTAAACTCTACTTTTATGGTGCCTTTTTTAACATCTGACCAGGGACAGATCCAGACAGATTTTAGCCTTTGCATGCCGACTCCAGCGCCATCACAAATATTTTATTCTTTTATCATTATTGTGAACATTGTCCTTGACAAATAAACTACAACTAAACTAAAGTAAAACCAGGCGAATGTAGCTGACAAACAGAACTAATATTGCATTTTGAACAGCTTTAATACAGGTTTGATTGCGCCCACAATGCATTTCTGGAGACATTTAAGCTCGACCTAGTCGGCTAGTATGCATGTCGACCTACCATTACTCGTGCAGTTGTTTGAATGAAAGAACTTGCATTCGGAAAATCCTCACATTAAAAAATCCTGAACACCAACTGATCTGGTCACATGCGGACCGTCAGGGGTAACGAGCGCAGATCTGTTAGACCAAGGTATATTGCAATCCCTCATCAAGTGGCTGGAATTAAAATAAGGCTTTAAACCACCACCTTAGAGTATAATGTACTCCAAATAAACCTATACATGCATCACGTAAAAGATGAGGGCCACTGTAGCCAACAGTGTGGTGGTTTAGTTGTCTGATTTGATCCAACCCTGAGCAGCTGTCTCTGTTTTATGAGGCTTATAAAGTAGAACAGGTCTCTCCATCTGTGCTGCACCAGTGGTGCAGACCCCAACCCCCAGGTCGGCACAATGAGAAGGAAATCAACACAAATCCTGTTTACTCTCTACCTCACAATGCGATACAATAAACACATTTCCCCTTATCACAATGAACAACAGCACAATAGGGAGTTATTTAAATGAAATACAGCTTTTAATAGGTATATGTTTGGAAGTATGTTAAAACTTACAGAATGGATGAAGGATTTTTTTGGGGGTGGGGGGCGGGGTTGGTAATATTTGTTATTTTGCCACAAGTGCAGAGCAGAGTGTGTCCTGCTGTGGTGCAGCAGCATGTGAGCGCTACTCCCCTGGGAGACGACCGTCAAATTAGTGTAAACTGATACCACCGAATGACCCTGAAAAAGAGCTGGGTTGAGACACGGGTCAAACAGTGACCTAGTCGGCGTGAAAGTCCAGTGTTTGACATGTCAATAGAACGTTAGTGTTTACAGGTGAAGGAGGGGATGAGCAGCATTTAACAAAACGCAAACTCAAGAGATAGGTCCAATGTTGGGAACCTCCTCTCATCAGCCACTTTATTAAACACAAAATGTAAACATCCAGATTGTGTCCTGGTGGCTTTTTTTTCCTGCACCAACAAGCCAGTTCTCTCCCAAATATTTATCTTATTGTCTTAATGCAACGATGCAGCTAAATTTCACGATTCGGCAACACAAATTAGTAGCATATAAAGAGAGGGCCTTGCTGCTGGTGTCTGCGCTGCCTCCCGCAAACCACACCATCCATCTGGGCTGTTTAAACGTATGACTTCCATGACAAGCACTGGTTTCTGTGTGCGTCCGCTCGTTAACCCGAACCTGAGCTGAAAGCCAACCGAGCGCAGTGCCCGACCACGCCGTCGAGTGTGCGCCGCAGCCGATGCCGGCGACCGCTCAGTTCTGACACTACTAGGACCTTAGCGTTGCATTTGACATGGGTGACCGTAGCATCTTGCTTCACTTCCTTGAGTAGTGGGTCAGCATCCATGATTTTGCCCTTTACTGGTTGAAATCATATCTCCACCCCAGCACATTCTCTGTTACTAGTAATGCCTCGTCCTCCCCTTCCCATCTTACCTGTGTTGTGCCACAGGACTCAGTTTTTAGTCCATTATTATGTCAGTATACCTCCTGCTTGTATGCTTTGTATACTTTAAGTCGCATTTGGTTCACATGTAAATACAAAACACCAAATGAAACCAGGCTATCCTTTCAAGTGCTTAAATTAATTGAATGGCTGCGCTAAAGTCTAGGTGGGTTAACAGCCAAACAGCCAAAGATGATTATGAGCTTAATATGGTAACGATAACCAGACTGATACATTTGCATGAAAATACCATATAGTATTGCCTTAATCTGATTATAGTGTGTAAGTAAACAGACGGATTTCAATTTAGGTTAAACACAGTTAGACCAGCTTCTCATCATGACCTCCGCCTCCTTGTTTAACTATTTCTCTGTCTGCCCTCAGGGTTTGAACGTCTGCTTGATGTTTGCTCTCCCTTTTTGGCAGCTGTTTTACCTGTAACGTCTATGTAAGACTCTGTAGTTTATTAAACAAATAAGGGCCTGACAGTTGCCACCTGCGTTTGGGAAAGGGCCTACCGGGCGAGGTCGGGGGGCTCCTGGGCCTTAGCCTCTCTAAGAGGGGACTGTTATACATGTTTCTTAATTTGGAAGCTCAGTTAAAAGAAAGAAAACACCTGTGCAGAGACTCAAAACAACCACAAAGAGGCTCAAAACGACTATAAAGAGACGTAAAAAGACTATGAAGAGACTCAAAACGGCCACAGAGAGACACAAAACGACTAAAGAGAGAAGCAAAACAACCACAAAGTCGTGTTGCATCAGAGAGAAAAACAGAAAGTTGAAATGTGATTTGTTAAATGAATGAATAGCATGCCACCCTATGTTGTCCAGTGAGCATAAATAAAGTTTGTTTGTGAGTGATAGATGGATAGATAAATAAATACACATATAAATAGATGTACTGTACATACGGTATATGTTCTGGACCTGTACGCTGCTCTAGGTTCTCCTCTCACACCAGTTTGCTCAGTTGTCATAAGACAAGAGATGTTCAAACCTTCTAAAGTAGTTCGGATTGGTTTGACAGCAAAACTACTGTGTACAGAATTTGAGCTGGCTTTAGCTCTTTTTCTACAGTTGAGATCTGCACCAGGAAATCAGCCAGGAAGAGGTTGGGCAGAGGAGGGAATTTTCTACACTTTTATACCGTCATTTCATTTTCATGTTTATTTGATAGGTACAGATGCAGTACAGATAGAGAACTGCACGGCAGCTATCCAATGCAATGCTTCACAGCATTTATAGCTACTGCTAACTTCCAATGCCCGGCGCCCTAGAAGGGCCTTTGAAATGAGACATAAAACGTGTTTACGGCGAGAGTTAAACTACGTGGTTGAACTTATAAAAACAGCGGTCAGACTTGCCGGCATACACATACAGACACATACACATATAGCATATATACACATATACATATATACATATACATACCTAACCCCCCCAATCAATCATGATTGATTGATATTAAAATTGATATTGATATTTGATTTTTAAAAATTCTTTCAGTTTCGTTTTCAAATGTTGACAGCATCGTTGTTTTAGGTTCAGTAGGCGGCCCATTCCACGTGTTGGCGTCCCCTTTATGGGAGAAGACGTCTGTATTCCGGTACGATACTTTCCAGTTCCCTGTCGCACCACGTCACAGAGAGCCACGGGAGCGTGGCCACGTGAGCACTTGCGGATTCATCCAGCTTGAGAAGAAATTGTCAACTGAAGCTCATATCTTACAGTAACAACAATATCAAGTTTCAAAGTATTTCAATTGTTTGTGCCAGCAAATATTATAGAGGAATGTTATTATTCTTGGCAAAAGCAGTTTTTTCCCCATCATTTATACAGTCCTGTTGATGTATGAAGTAGCAGCTCTATTCCGATGTCACCATCTTCAATCTCGCTGATGTCAATTTTCCCCATTTTTCTTCCGGATACGCTTCATGTAGCTTCACGTGGTCCCAGCGCCTCATGTAGTAGGGGAGGGCCAACTCTTTCGAAAACGCTCAACTACTGACTCCAGCTATAAAATGCACCAACTGCACAAACGCATGCGTCATCAGCCTGTGTTGTCTACCACGACAGCGGTCACCTGTGGGAAGCCACTCAGACTCCGCTCACAAACCACCTGATGGGAATCTACCCCTGCTCCTGCTGACTCTGCAGGCTGGCTGAGTGAAAATGTGCGTGCGTCGCCGTCGGCATTTATTTATCAGCGTAGGAGATCCTAACTGCTAACAGGCTGGTTCCCATGCTTTGTCAGGTCGCGATGCCCTGATGCAGGAGCGCAGGACAGGGTTCGACTGATGCGGGCTTTTAAGCTCAAGCTGTTAGACTGACGTTTCTAGACTGAAGCCGCAGTTTAGCCGTCTGGCTTCTCTGTCCTATTTGCTGTGTGGAATTGTGGCTCTTTTGGCAAAAAGAGCAAAACAACCTTCTAGCTGATTACAAAGATACAGCAATTAGACGCCTGTTACTGTATCTTTTAACGTGCTTTACAGAATAAAAAATTAAATGTTCCCACTATCATGTTCAAGTGGCTCATCTGAGTGATTGTAGACATTTGGTGACAACGTCTACAATCACTGGTGGATATTAGCAACATGGTGGTGCTGCATGAAATGACAAATACCGGCATCGGTATTGACCGAAAGGACCATGGTTAGTGGTTGTTAGGGTTTGATTGATAATTAAAAATCCAATTTCGCTAATTAAAATATGGAGAAAATGAGGCTATTTTGGACACAGTGTGTCACTGTTTCAGGGCAGCAGAGTGGCATCCCTCACGAACATCAGAGCGGCAGCGTTTTACTCCTAACCTCTGCTCCCTCCTTCCTACTTCAAAATGAACAATTCCATTTTTTTTTTTCGTGTGGCTTCTTTTTGGGGGATACAAAAGTTGACTTTTTTGTTCTAAAAAAAACAACTTTAAAAGCACAGCTCAAGTCTTGACTAACTGTTCCTCGGGGATAGTTGCCAAACACTTCAGATTACAAAGACAAACCAAAGTCAAACCAAACTTTCTTGATTCACCGTGCAAAGTGTTGTTATACCATAGGTCAAGAGTTGGCTTCCCTGCCCAGGTGACTTATCTGATGGTTTATGGGTTGAATAAGCTCAAAACCAAAGCTAGCTTTTCAAGACATGACATGAGGGGCTGTGATTAAAAACCCGTGTCACGGGCTAATTGCTGCACTGGTCAATCAGACTCGTTAGACACCACGTAGGGAAAACGCGCGGGAAAAAAACCGAAAAAACAAAACAAAAACCCAACAAACAAAACAGAACAAACTCTTTTACTATCTCTTCATCAGGTTGTTCAGCTTGTGTCTGTCCGGGGACCAACTGTGTGATTGTTCAAGTGTGTGTGTGTGTGTGTGACAGAGACAGAGTGTTTTTGTTTGTGTGTGTGTGACAGAGACGGAGTGTGTGTGTGTGTGTGTGTGTGTGTGTGTGTGTGTGCGCGCGTCCTTGGAAGAATAACGCCCCTCGGTGCGGAGCAGCGACTGGAGAAGTGCGTCCCTCAAGTCATTTCCAACTCGGTATCTGAAGTGACAACATCTCAGGCTCGGAGTTTTCACAGACGCGCTTTACTTCCTCTGTGGATCTACTAAAGGATGAACTGAGAGAGTGTTTTTTTTTGTGCGTGGTTTTTTTTTCGTTCTGATTTTTTTTTTCTTTAGTTTTGTTTTTTTGGTTTGTTTTTTTTTTTTTACCTGCCGGAGGGGAAGACACAATATCGGATCTATGAGAAAACCCACGTGGATTAGTACAACCGTTTTAAACCAGAAGGAATGCATATTTTCTTTGTCAAACTAACTTTCTTGTTGTCGCTGATAGGACTAACACGAGGTGAGTGGCGGGGATTCTCTCTTTTTTTAATTTTTTTTTTTGGACCAGCAAAAATAGAAAATGTAGTTTTGCCACCGATTTACTTTTTATAGGAGACAGTGAAGTTTTTTTTAACTTGATGCGTTCACTTTCGTTTGTAAACTGATGGACTGAAACTGAAGTTTAGCCCCCCCCCAACAACTTTATCCTGCAGGTTTACTGTTAATTTGCATCAATCCAGTTTACTTGTTGGATTTCATGCACCTGTTGGCATTATCCTGAACGTGTCATGTCATGTTTTCACCAGCCCACTTCTTCCCCGTCTTGCAAACTGAATCAATGTACCCTTTTTTTTTTTTTTTTTTTTTTTTACTTTGCCCCGGCAGCTGTTGCGCACTTGCCCGGCAAACGCTCAACTTTTTCTCACTAGTATGTAAACGCCTGCCTCTGCAGTTTGGATTCAGAGCAGAGTGTGTGTGTGTGTGTGTGTGTGTGTGTGTGTGTGGTTTTTTGTTTTGTTTTTGTTTTTTTTAAAAATATTATTGCAAAGCTGTGTTACTCCCCAAATGGCACATGTCTTTTTGGGACAGCTGCAGAGACGAGCAGGCTGCTGCCAAACCGGTGTCAAGTCCCTGTTCACCACAACAAAAACTGCACTCTGAGGTGGCAAGAGTCACACCTAGACTTCACATTTAATGGAGTAATACCTGTGCCGTGTCTAATGCCCCTGAGAGAAACAAAGATCTGGAGATGTTTTTGCTGCACCACCTGAAATGATTCTTATACTGTGACAACTACCAGCTTCAAATAACCACTTATTTCAGAGTTTTGGCAAATTGCAGGTGTATTAAAACTTTCCTTTCGCAGGCCTGAGATGCTCCATGCTCACGGAGTCGTGTTTGAAACAGGGGAAGTGTGAAGCAACTCCAGATGGGAATGGAAAATGCAAGTAAGTTTTAACATCTGCACTTCTTTCTTTGAACCAGCAAATGACGAGGGAAATCCTGCACATAATATTTGGAAATGGTGTAAATGTGGAATCTCGAGATGACTCAGATTTTTGGTTGACATGCGAAGGCTCTAAAGGTGGAGCCCCTCATACCAGTGTTGCTATTTCTGGGAGGCAAATGGTCAGAGAGCAGAGACAGAAACGAGTGGACATTGATGAGGACAGGGGTCACTGGGAGAGAGAGAGAGAGTGAGAGTGTGTGTTAGTGCCACCGCACTCTCCCCTCTGCAGCCAAACTTTTGCAGCCCTAAATCTTGTTTTTTTTTCTTTCACGGAGCGACAGCTGGGGTTGCCAGAAGCTCGGCGACCATTGTTCTCTGCTGCGATTAATTCTGTGTGACTAATCTGGGTGAGGCTTCCCAGAGAGACCCTCAGACCCTGTCCTCCTACCCTCCATCTCCGCCCCCTCCTCTCTCCTGGGATTTTTGTCCCCTCCTAAATGCCCTTCAGTGCTTTCCGTCTCTCTCTTTCTCACTCTCTCTCCCTCATTCCTCTGGACAGATGGCAGAGGGTAGATGTTTTCTAGCCCACTAATAAATGGAGACAGTTTCTACACTTTGTCTTCTGAGTTTTTTTTTTATTCGGAGATGTTTTCAGTTCACATGAAAGCCAATGAGCTCCTGCTCTGCCTAGAACGTTTTTTTTTACTTTATTTATTTATTTTTCAACAACAGAAGTCCTCTTTGCGCTTGGCTGTATTTCTAACCTGGCATGAGCAGCACCAGCCAGTGTCCAGTGTGATGATTGGGCCAGCAAGGTCACTGCTCCAAGACAGACAGACCCAGGCAGCTATCTTAGCGCCCCCCCACCCCAACATCTTAATTTGTTCTGGTTGTGTTATTCACCCCCCACTCACCACCTCACCTCCTCACTGGGCCACAAAGCCAGCATTGTGTCCCTGCACTGTCCTTCTCCCCAGACTTCTCCAATTAAACATGGAGATGGGCATCGTTTTGAAAAGGTTTGAGTGAGCACACTAGGCTTAGTGTGTGATTGTGTGTGTGTGCGCGTGTGTGAGTGTGTGCGTGCGTGACTGTGTTGGAAACGTTGCTTTCTTATTGTGTTAGTTGTCACTGTGTTACCAGAGGGCTGGGAACCTTTGAGGAAAAGTTTAGGTTTATTAAGTTTCGGCAGCCAAATTGGAGCTGAAACGGTGAGTTGAATTTTTCCTTGTGTATTTTGCTCTGCTGGAGTTATTGTGTACCACCTCCCTCGAGCACAAGCCCAAAACCAACATGCCCAAAATGAAAACGTTACTCTTCCTGATCCCTTTTTGATTATGGTTATGAACCTGATCTCTGTAAGGTAACTCTCTTAAAAAGTCAGAATTAGTCAAAGTGATACTGAAACAATTTCAGAGTCAAGAACATGGTAAAAATGTTAGTTAGTCAATGTTACAATTGCAATTTGAGACTTATATTTAATAAAACCTCTTTTCAAGCTTTGTGGAAAAATACCTTGCATTTGTTGGAGAATTTCTATTTAGTTACTGTGAGGTCAGATTGTGAATTTTAACAGTGGCAGAAGAAGCTCGGTATTAAAAGACTAAACGCTAACTTCGGCAGTTTAATATTGCGCTCTTATAAAGCTGTTGACCTGGGCAAGAGACAGAAAAAAAAAAAAAGAGTGGTCAAAATCAAATCAGGAGAGGCCGAGATACTCTGACTTTTAGTTCCTAGCATTAGGTTAAACTAAATCACTGGCCTCAACCCTAAGCCAGGATGATGACATGATCAGAGTCATTTTCGCACACTTAACAAAAACAGACATAAAACCATAAGACATTATAAAACTATTTTTTTTAATTTACCAGTAAACTGATCTGCAAAGCAAAGCAGTTTCAGAGGTTAACAACCTAATGCAGCATCTAGCTTCTCTTTCCAGCTCCAAAACCCGGAGGTCACTGACGTCCCTTCTTTTCCATGAACTTCCTGCGAGCAGATCAATGACTTCCAAAGCCAGTGCCTTCACACAGTCAATGCTGCAACTCCAGTAAGGCTGCACAGCTGGCAGCAACAGGACATGAACATTGAGAAATCATTGCAACCAGATGGATCTCGTTTGAAGCTTAGTGCGAGGTTCGTCTTGTTGAAGTATTTCGTCAAACAAAAGTGTTAAATGTCAAGTGTATTACTTGACTAATGCAGTTCAGGGTTAATTGATATATTGTTGATCAGTTAACTGTGATATCCTACTTGGCCCCATGAAGGATAAAGGCAGTCGATGTTTTTGTGTTTCCTAATGAAAGCATGAAGAGAGTTTTCCTGAGCCTCACTTTGTTCTTGACAGAATTATGAGATGGTTTAACTTCAATCAAAAAGCCGCCGCTCCTGAACTCAAGTGTTATGTGGAGGTCAAGTAAGCGGCATTAGATGCTTCAGTTTTATATAGTCTGACAGAGATGCCTACTTGACATGCCATACCATACATACCATCTCCTCCTCATATCTGGCCTGCCTGGCCCAGTGAGATCCTGACTGAAGTTTATCTCCAAAGAGCTTCGAGGAGGCCTCTCATTTACTGCAGAGGCTTGGCGGCGGCGGCGGCGGCGGCGGCGGTGGCGGCAGCAGCAGCAGCAGCAGCAGAGAGGAGGGATGGAGCTGAGCCAATCCAGACCAGGAAAAATAACTTTCAAATTCCAGTGGCACAATGGCCAGAATCAAAGCAGCTCGCAGCAGAGCCTCTCTCTGCCTAGAGAGTTGAGAGATGTTGGGCTGGTTCAGGAGCGAGGAAGGAAGCTGCCTAGAGATCACACACATTCATCATCAGTTAGTCTGTGTGGTGAAAGAATGCCACAGATTTCTGACAGCCCTGTTGATGGCAGGGAGTCACGTGGTGAGGGGTTTTTAGGAGTCGCGTTCTTGCAGTGCTGGAGTTTGTATGAATGAGGTCAGAATAATAAAATAATAAAATCACAAAAACCAAAATAATAATCAAATAATGATTTTTAGTGGCACTGCGGCTCTTTTTTTTTTGTTTTTTTGTTATGCGTACATATACATGCATTTCCACCACCCCTGCATAAAGCCAGGAACAATGTCCCTGCTACATTGTTTGAAAACTTTTTTTAAGAAGTAAAAGTATTCCTGAGCTTGGAAATATTAGCTTGACAAAACGATCCCTTCTCAAAGGTTCACTTTCTAGCCTTTTTTTTCCCCCAGAGCTCTCAGCTGCATCAGATGGTCTTCATTGGCAAGTGGAGCTTGCTCAGTTGCTCTAAAGTTGTTATTCTGTTGTAGACCCTGAGTTTCAGGTTGATGTGTTAAACATCTATTGCCAAGGTTAAGATTTCAGGGTGAATGGCAAGCACTTGTGAAAATGTGAGAACTTTGATCTTGCAGTTAGGATTTTCAGATGTGGGTTTGAGTGAACGTAGCCTCAGATATCAGAGTCATTATTTCTCTGCCGGTATGTGCAGCAACTGCTATAGTATACTTTCACCTCAATGAAAGTCAGCCCTTGTCTCTCCGGTTCTGGGGATTCTTCAATGGCACCTCTGTTTGCTTTGGTCAGATGAGTCTATCTTAAACTCCCACACACACACACACACACACACACACACACACACACCTCCATTCAGAGTCAGGAAATACCTCATAGTGGCCCGAGGGAAGAGAAGGTGGTGTATCTGATCATATCATCACACAACGAGAAACACAGCGCGAGGCTTTTATATGACCGCTGCCGCCAGTGTTGGGTTCCCATTGGCAACAGTCCGGCTGGTGAGAGGGTTGATCGGCAGAGTGATCTGGCTGAATGAAGCGACTTGGTGGTGGGGAACCTCAGCGCCGGGGATTAGTGATATTTGAGCCTCCGTGGTTGGCATATGCCAAGACAAATCGCGTAAACTTTGATCACAGGCTAACAAGACTCTCAGTCAGCGTGTGTGTGTGTGTGTGTGTGTGTTTGTCTGAGACAAAGCCACTTGGCATACTCCAGACCACACTTCCTCATTTCTTTTTCTTTTTTTTTCTTTCAGCCAGACCACCTGTCTGTGGTTTATAGTATAACAACTAAGAGGGACGTGCATTCGCCCACACAGCAGCATGCTCCATAATACCCATGATTACTTGTGGTTTTGCCCATTCAGCTCCACACAGAAACACATCGCCTCGGTCTGCCAGGTGTGCTCTCAGCTTTCAGTCAATCCCGCAGCCGGACACACGCTCAGTCGAAGGACATTTAGGAGACTGGAGTGTGAGGCCTTTCCGTTCCGTTTCCGTTGAAATAGTGCAGGTTGTTCAGCTAAGCAGCGATGCACACGGTAAGACTGATACCAGTCGGGATATCTGTTACGCAGGGGAATGAATGACGGTGGCTTAGGGATTATAAACTCCAACACTTATCCACACATGACAAGTTGCAGTGTTTGAGCCAGGATTGTGTGGGAGGGCTCAAAAGGACCACTTAATACTTTTTCAGGGGGTCACTGCTCCATTGAGGGACAATACAAATATATTAAAACATAAGAATTGATATTAAATATCATTTTAGACATGTAACCAGTGTTGGTCTTGATTACGCTAAAGCGGGGGTTTTCAAACTGTGGGGCGCACCTCCTGGAGCGGCGCGGGAGAGTTGAAGGGGATGTGTGGAGGGAGAGGGGTGAGGCAAAGATAATGCGTGCGGTGAATTTGAGTCAGAAATCTAACTTCGTCCGCGGGACATAAGCCAGTCAAAGCGTAGGACACCGACATAATACACACATTTTTTGATTAATTAAGTGTGACTTACACTCATCAAGGATATAAATCCATCCATAAATCTTAGCAAACAGATGCCCCTTATAACTGCAGAACTTGCCTAAGAATCATCACATTTTAAAGGAAGTAGGTTTTCTTCAGCAAGAATGAACTGCTAATAGCTAATTCAGCATACTTTTAATGGGCCCAGTTTGCCAAAATGTAAACAAATACAGAATAAAAAAAGAGGTTAAATCTTATAAAAAGACCTGATCTTGGTCTTGATTAATGGTGGACGACTGTGTGCAGGGAGGAAGAGGTGATGGGACATTTTTAGCATTCTCTGACTTAAACCCTGAAGTAGCTTTGTCCAGTAACGGCCTGAGGGTCCAGTTGCACTGTCAGCTACACCTTCAGACACCCATAAAGCCTTTAAGTGGTTCCCAGCCTCGTAAAGCAGGCAGTGGCAGAAGTCATTAGAGCTGCTATGACTCTCAAGACACGCACACACACACACACACAAGCACACACTGAGTGTTTTTCCTTTCGGGAGCTGGCTCTTTCCCATGGGCTGTGTCCATAATACTCCCAAATAATCAGGGTCTCTAATGAAGGCTGCCAGATGTGGGCTGGCCAGGTCAGCTCTCCTGTACTATTAGAGAGGAAGGAAAAGAAGGATGGATGTAAGGAGAGGGAAAGATGGGCAGCGCCTCCCCTGTAATTTCTGCAGCCAGTGCGGCTTTGGTGGTAACTTTGGTTTCAGTTCCACAACAAACAACAACCCGGTTTTTTGTGCCAGCTTTGGTTGAAGCCAAAGAGCTATTTTTATTTCACTAGACTCAATTTGTGCAATTGAAGCTGAATTTAAGCGAGCATTTTAGTGTTGGATTTTCTCCTCCAGCGGTGGCAGACCTGTCAGTGGGGTAAGACTCTATATGCTGCTGACAAAACACAAGAGAAGGCAAAAAAGAGAGAGGGAAGTGTGGAGGAAAGGAGACAAGAGAACCCCCCTGGGCAATGCTTGTAAAACAGATCAGACAAGACTAAAGGGGACTTAGTCCAGGCAGAGAACCAAACAGCCAGGAAATGAGAGCGGGTGGTGGGGAGACAGGAGGGATGAGGGGAAGGGGGAGCAGAGGTACAAACATGCTCCACTAACACAGTTTGGCTTCAGCTGAAAGCTCTTTGTCACTGAAGAAGATACCTGAGAGAGAGAGACAGACAGACATGACATAAAAGAACTAGTTTATTAAGTTACAGTCTTAATGGATAATTCAGTTTTGTTTTGTTTTTCCTTTTTTTTCTCAACTCAACAACTTGGGTATTATTTTAATGTTTTTTTTCCCCCCTCATTCCACCCTTTTTGCCATCCTCTCTGAGGTCTGGGAGCTTGGCAGCATTGCTAAAACAAAGTCTCTGGGGGCAAGAAACACAAGCACAATATTAGACAGGTTTGAAACAAAACTCCAGGTTAGTCAAACGTTATTTGGAAGAGAGAACAAAAGTGAATAGTAAAATAGTTACCCAGACTGGCTGTTGTACGACTTTCTGCCTCAACTTTGACTTACTAGGGGCCAAGATTTGTACCACGTAAACTATAGTGTCCCTGGTCTGACTGTGGCCAGGGGCATTATCCACTGTCTGACATCTGGCAGACCAAACAATTCATTGCTTAAACTGTTAATGAAGAAAATAAATGGCAGATTAATCGATAATGAAAATGATGCTTGGTTATTTTGCAGCCTTGATCTACTGTATTTACCGTAGTTGTGCGAGTACAGAGTTTTCCTGTGAACCAAGGGATTATTATCAGCATTTTGGGGGCCCTTACTTCTGATTTCACCCACAAATGAATTGGTTTAGAGAATCTGGCTTGTTCACAACCTCCTTGATCGCCTTAACGCTCGCCTGTGTTTCTTACCCAGTCAGACTTCACTGTAGCGACGTTGCAGCGTTCCCACCAGACCTCGGCAATTACTTCAGCGAGGACGGTGTGGTCGTGACCAAATAATCAATAGAATTGATGGCCAAAGCCAAGAATGAGTTGTAATAAACTTTAAATTTTCATTTAACTAACAGCCTAAACGTGGATCATCTTATGTTTTTTGCTGTAACCTAAAAAAAGGTAAACAGAGAATTAACCTAAAATATTCCTAATTATGTCATTTACCGAAGTGAAACCAGACAATGATTCTGTCTCCCACAGGGCTTTGTGTGGCACAATAATTGAATAAATGCACAACCTAATTTACTAAGCTTCTTAAAAGTCATACAGAGTTGGGCCCATACAGCTACCAAAGTCTGTATACTCAGTCTAGCCTTTTATTTGTATACAGTGCACATGTGCAGCCTACATATTACACTCAAAGCCTCTGTCCCCATCTGTGTGTGACCTCAGAAAGATGGCAGATGGCAGATTGGCCTGACACTGAGGAAAGCCCCTTTTAGAGTGACGCCTGGCCAAGGGTCAGATGTCACCACAACATCTGCTGGAGGCCCGAGCCGCCGCCCGGCCCCGTTATGCATCCCATCAGTGTCGCAGACCTGTTGCCACGGGCTACTGCGGCAGCAATCGAAGAAGAGGTGGCCCAGAAGTGAGCGCAGAGGAGGACAATGAGAGCAACTGGGCAGGGATGACAGAAAAGATAATAACAGTATCGGCCTTACTGCAGAGATAATTCCACTGCTGTCCTGCAGTTATACGATACCTCCCAAACACCTGATATTTGCTCAGCTTCTGATTTGTGCCGCTCTTTTCATGTCTTCTTTATTTACCTTTCCAGCAGCCCAGTTTACCTGCTGCTGTTGAGATTATCCCGCTCGCCAGGCCAGCAGATTTCACTTGTTGAAGCAGCTGCTTTTGCTCAGTTTGTTTTGAACACAACCGAGACTCCATAAAAGAGTCGGTGGATATCTTTTGTCTTACCCCCTTATTTCACACATTTGAGCTCCTACTGAGACAGTTAAGCTTGATGCCTGTGAAAGCCATTTTGTGCTGAGCGTGTATTTGACAGGCTCACGCCAAGTTAAAGAGCAAACTGTTAGCATTCTTTGCCTAGCGTGTGCTACAGTTGACTTACTGCTTGCACCTCAGCCAGAGTGTGTTTGCATAGTGCGTCCACGTGCACCGAGGTAAGGGTGAGGGGGCTCTAACTGTTTGTCTTTTAGGCCTTGGTGTGAGATGCTCGGCTGTTTTGCGGGGGCAGATGCCGGTTTCAGAGCTGGTGAGTTTTTTTTTTTTTTCAAGGAACCATAAAGTGAGACTGGCAGCGAGCCTCTATTGAGGTTTCGCGGGTTAAGAATCAGGACAGAAGACTCTTTAGAGTAAACACAAAAATTCCTTCTGAACTGGCAACCCCTCTCTGTCATTCTCCCCTCCAAAACCCAACCAAACCAGTTCCAGTTTCCTTTCTTTCAGACTCCTTTGTTTGTCCCACTGCTTGTGTGTGTTTTGGATTTGAAGCTTTGCTTTCGCCTTTCACTTGGCCTCAAACATCCAAGACCCAGACCAAAAGTTGCAGAGCAGTTTGAAGTAACTTGGAAGAGAGTTTTTTTTTGGGGGGGGCGAGCAGTAGTCAGTCGAGACTTATAAATCCTGATGTGTTGTCTTACAAATGAAAAGAAATGGGGGGTGTAGGAGAAGTGGGGTGAGGGGGATTGGAGGGAAAGAAGGTGCATAGAGGCGCGCGAGCAGTTGCCAGCAACCATACGGCTTTGAACTGAGGAAGTGAAACCAATAATGAGAAAAAAAGGGGAAACTTCAGGGATGAGCCATATATAATGAAAGAAGATTCAGGGAAAGATTTTTTTTTTTTTGAGAAAGAGAGCTAGAAAGAGGAGGGTAAGGAGAGGAAAGAGGAGGTGAAACAGCTGAACACGCCCGGCCTGTGGTCAGCTCTGAATGGGCAGGAAAAACAATGGGCCCACTCATCCTTTGCTCTCTCTCCCTCTCTTTTCTCTCCCTCTCTCGCTCCTCATTTCTCTGCTAAGCCGTTGGAGGAGGGAGGGGCAGCCATTCAGATACCAACACTGTAAAAAAAAAAAAAATGGCCAAACTCAAGATGTCAGTTAAAGTATCATTGAGTCTAAAAGTAAAAGATCTAACCAGTCATTTTGACTCTTGACATACATTCAAACATTTTAATCATTTTGATTAGATTTTAAATGGATTTTATGTATTTATTAGATGTTCATTTATAGGTAGATCCTCCATTCTGCCTTGTTATTTACACATTTTTCAAACTTTTCTCCACCAAAGTCAACTCTATTGCATTATCATAAAAAACACTCTAAAAGTGACTAATTAAGACTAAATAATAAATTAACAAGCTTTTTTCTTTTTTGCGGTACAGGGCCCTTGCCTCTCTCCAGGCTTTAGGAAAGTAATAGGATGGGCTGCCACGGAGAGGAAGGAGGCAGAGTGGTGGGATAAGGGAAATGGGAGGTGTGGGGGAGGAGGGGGTGAATGGCCGGGGCAGCAGCTGCTGTCTCCTCATTAACATGCGCACCTGCTCCCTGCGGCCTTTTTCCAGCGAGCTCGTGTGGCGCCTCACGACCTCAGCACCCGCCACCGCTGGGGCTTAACTGGACTGGCCTTCTAGCAGTCCTTCTAGCAGTGTTTGGGGTACACGGTTACAAAGTACTGTTTGAAAAACACCTTGGATGTTGTTGTAGATTAATCCTATTGGGCCAAGTGATACTCTGGTGTCATTTGCACCCACAGGAGGAGTTAAATCAAGTCAAATCGTATTAGTAAAATTTTCTTTCACCAGCAAGTTTTCCATGATATTTATTGAGGTTTCCTCTACAAATCATCACAGGTCAGCCGGGTTGGTCAACATGAGCGCGCCACGTGCAGTTTACCAAAGTCATTTACATGATATCTGGTACAGATGTGCAGATCCAACCTTTTCTCTCCTGATACTGATTTCGATACCTCAGCTCACTTATATACATATGTCAACACTGCGTACCGATCTGATGCCATCGCCTTAATTTTCACAACTTTAAAATCGATGTTACAGCTAATTATCCGTGTGGAACTCTTCGGGATGAATAAGACAACATTATTACGTTTCAGGGAACCAACGCGGTGCTCAAAACTGAGTCGGCGGTCCACAGTGACTGACTGAGCGCCACTTGCAACAAAAATGGGAATTTTAAATCAACAGTGATGAAGAAACTGCTTAAAGTGGATCGGTCATGTTTGGTTGATACCCAACCCGGTCTGGTATCAGAACCTATATAGATTCTGATATCGCATCAAATCAGGACTGTAGGCAACAGAAGACATTATGTGACAGTTTCGAGCGACTTGAAAACTGGATTGTTAACTTTCTTTTACATTTGTGACTTTAAATCAAAGCTTATTACTATGTTTCATGAGATTAAAATGACTTAATTTCTACTGTTTTCTTTTCCTTCTCAGAGAGCGATTGCTGTATCTATAATTCTCTTATTTTGAATTTTCTGGGGGAGAATTTTCCCCTTTCCTGAATGAAGGCTCTAATGATAGAGGGTGTAATATGTTGCAGATTGTAAAACCGTTTGAGGCAAATTTGTGATTTCAGGCTACACAACTACTCGATAAATTATTTAATAATTGGCTTGACCGTGATCTCGTTTGCCTGAGATTTTTCATTTGCGTGTAGCTGATTTGACTTCTAGCTCCTGACATCGACGCGTTTGAACTCAATGCTACAATGATCCCAGGCTAAATGACACTCAGCCAAGGTACCGACTCTCTGCTCTCATCGTAGTGACATGCCACCACTCACTACTACTGTTTATGCAGCAGGCAGCCTAGCATGTGATGTTTTCTTTTCCTTGCCAAAGTCCTAAGGCTGCCTAATCCCCTGAGAGGGAGACCCTGTCTAAACACACGCCTGTCCCTACAGAGGGGCCACGGCTTGGCCCCCTCTTACACACACACATACACTGGCTGGACCCCCTGGGAATGTTTGGGGACATGGTCCTGCCAGCCCCTCAGGGCTAACAGACTTGTTGGCTCTGGTCAGGTATTTGAGAGTGACAGCAGGTTTTGATGTCGTGGGAAGGCCGCTTTGATGTTAGCAGGATGTTTTATGCACGATTTTGTTTCTGCATGAGAGTAAAACACAACAATATTTAAAAGGGAGCTGTTGTTGGTCAAGTCTGTGCCTAAGAAATTTTTATTTCTGGACATTGTGTAATTTTCCTCTGTGCAGGAATTCAGCTTTAGAAATCTTTCATGTTTCTTCACAGAGGTTGCACCACAGTGTCCTCTGTTTCATCCTCTTCACATTTCTTGTCCGATGTTGCAGCAAAATCCTCTCTGGGGAGGGAAGAATAATGAGCATTGAGGTGGTGGCACGATGCTTTGAAGTTGCCATAATGTTGGCTTGGAGCTCAAACACTGCGGCATAGATGCTGCCTTGTCTTCAGGATGAATGAGTGCTGACAAAAGGGTTGAAGCGAGCACATTTCAGCCCTGAGAGCTGCCGAAGGGTGACATGATGGCTGCTTTTCTTGTGTCTCGACTTTTGGAAAGGACAGATTAGGAACAAGAATCCCAAATACTGGAGATTTTTTTTTTTTTTTTTTTTTTTCCCCCCCCAGTGTATGGTGCTATTGAGTAGATGCTTTGTTTTTGTAACGCCCAGGCCTCCCTGGCCACCCAGCGTTGTTGACAACAGTATTGAATCTCTGAAGGCGATGAAAATGGGAATGTCGCCGTAGGGCGGGTCTAATGTAGCAGGTCTGAGGTGGTTGGTTTTGGTGTTAAGTACAGCTGCAAAAAGGGCTGGGTATCGGATCTCAATACTTTTTTGGTAATGACCGAAATGATATTTATATTAAAAAATTTTAAAACAAATCCCAGCCCGAGCAGCACTACTAATGTTTAATTCCATAATCAGTAGATCAGTAAGTTAATAAAATGTCAGGAAAAAGTAAAGAAATGCCCCCCACTGTTTCTCAGAACCGAAGTTGTTTTTTTTTTTTCAGATTGCTTGTTTTGTCCAGCCAACAGACCAAAATCCAGAGAGATTTCATATTACAATGAGCAAAACAGAGAAAATCTGTACATCCACACATTAAAGGAATTGTTCAACTTCCTAAAGCCCATTCATCACCATGAGTTTTCAGGGCAGCCAGTGGAGAATTCAGGAAGTCACTGCAACCGGCCAAGAAATAGTCCCACACATAATGTACATAAACCACAGCTTGTTGTTTTTACACTTAGATTTCTGTGCAGATTAAACAAACAGGATATAGTGTGCTAATAAGTTGGCTTCAGAGGTGCTGATGAGTGGATTTGTTATGTTCAGACAGAGCTAGGCTAGCTGTCTCCCCCATTTCCCGGTCTTTATGCTAAACTAAGATAGCCGGCTGTTGTCTGTAGCTTCATATTTTACGTACAGACATGAGATTGGCTTCAATCTTATATCTCTCGGCAAGAAAGGGAATAAACATATTTCGCAAACTGTTGGACCCTTTCTTTGATCAGATATTTACAGATTAAAAACATAATTTTGCAGATTTTTATTGAGGCAAAGTACAACAAATAATATTCCAGAAACCTGGCTTCTAGTATAAAAGGAAAAAAAAAAAGGTTTTGTAGTAAAATTAGATATCAAAAAAAATGAAACTTACAGAAACGCAGTGGAAAAAATTTACTGTTTTTTGACTGTTAGACCTACAGTCTACAGATATTGTGTGTGGATACACATGCAATTTTGCACATAAACATGCATAATCTTCCTGTGTTTGTGTGGGGGGGTTGTGTGTGTGTATGTGTGTGTGTGTGTGTGTGTTTGTAAAAGAATGCACACTGTGTAGGTATGAGTGTGTGTATGCTCTGCGTGTGTGGCCTCTTTGTTGAGCCGCGGGTATCCTCAGGGGACACTCTTCAGCTCCTTTCATTGTTATTGTAAATGTGTGAATGTGTCCCTGTGATCTGCAGCAGCTCTCTCTCTCTCGCTCTCGCTCTCTGTCTCTGTCTCTGGGAACTTGTTCGCTGGGGTCCGAGCGGACGTTTATGACTCAGACACAACCTGTGAGAAACATCACAGGGGTTAGTCCCCCTCCTCCCTCTGTTCAGGCCGCTCTGTTTTACAGCCTCAAACACATTGTTCGCAGGGGGTCACGGTAGAAAGATGAATGTCCCGTTTAAAGGCATAGCTGTGTTGCCGTGTTGTAAAAACAGCAGGGCAGTGCAGGGGCAGGACCATGTTTTGAGGGAAATGGATAGTTAGTCCTGTTTGTAAAGGCTATTACCCAAGCAGCTGATTTATAAGCACAATAGTTCACAAAGGGATGACCCTCACTATTCTGAAGTGTTGTCTTACCTTTGTGAACTCTTCAGTCAGTGCTGAGGTGCAAAAGACTGGATAGGTGAAAATATAGGTCTTTGTGAATTCCCTTTGACTGTTCCCACTCTTTGTCATGCTAATTTTAAAAATGAGAAAAAATAAATGAATAGAACCAATATATCTTGCAGAAAGAAGGTTTTTATTAAATCATACATTGTCTTTGATCATGATATAATGGTTGTCTTTTCTTTGATAATTAATTTCTTGAAGTGGTAACTAGATTTTCTGAGAATCTTAATATTTTTACTACCTACTCAGGGCAGGGCTGGTCAGATTACCAACAATTAACGATCAACCAATTCACTCTCATCGTAGCGGATGATCTAATCCGATGGTCAACCACCCAGTTAGCCCAGAGTCAACTAAAGACATCCACATTTTTTAACTAGTCATACTTTAATTAATCTGACATAATTTATAAAAAGTAAACCATCATGAGAAGGAAATTTCATTTATCCTCCTCAACGATGCAACTTTCTCACTCTTCACCTGTCAGCGGCTGTAAAAAATGTTCCTGACCACTCCATTTGTCTTTTCCCAGATGCCGGGACGGATACGTAGGAAGCAGTTGCCAGTTTCTTGACCCGTGCACCAGCTCTCCATGCATGAACGGCGGCACATGTCAGGCCTTCTCCAGGGGGAACACGGTGGACTTCAGCTGCACCTGCAGACTAGGCTACACCGACCGCAACTGCCTGACGCCCGTCAACAACGTCTGCATCAGCTCACCATGTCGTAACGGAGGCACCTGTGAGCTTGAGAGTCTCCAGACGTACAAGTGCCGCTGCCCACCTGGATGGTCAGGTAACACACAAGAGTATTATCACAGCAGAGTAGTGGTTTCTTACTGAGAAAGAGACTAAGTGGTTGAGCTGATCACAACCGGTAGTCATCGCAAGGAGACGTAGCTCCGTTTTACGGACTTTTCACAATTAGAACTCAACATTTCTTTTTGTTGTTGAAAAGTTGTAAAGTAATTCACTCAGAGCTTGCACCAAAAGCCATAGTTTCAGCCAGTCTGTCAGTTTCTGACTGTGTTGAATCTGAAGGATTGTGAGGGGTATGAAACATTTCTTCTAAGCTTAACCAGAGAACCACTGAGAAAAACGTTGATAAACTCATTTTAGACAACTTTTTCTGATAGTTGTCTAAAATGAGATTACTAACCTAAGCAAAAAAGTAGAGAAATATTTGTGTCCAATGATGTAGGAATTTACATCTTTTTAAAGCAGAAGAAATATCTGACCCTGAGGAAAAAAAGGTTAGCACAACCAACACTAGTACATACATTAACGTCTCTGTGTCCTTAGGTAAACTGTGCCACCAAGCCAACCCCTGCGCCTCAAACCCATGTGCTAACAGCGGCCAGTGCTCTGCCATTGAGTCCCACTACATCTGTACCTGCACGCCATTCTTCTCTGGAAAGACCTGCAAACAGGACGTCAATGAGTGCGATGCAAGCCCGTCGCCCTGCAAGAACGGCGGTGTGTGCATCAATGAGGTTGGCGGGTACCGATGCCAGTGCCCACAGGAGTACACGGGCAAGCACTGCGAGAGCCGCTACTTGCCCTGTAACCCCTCACCCTGCAATAATGGAGGCACCTGCATCCAAAAGGGGGACACCAGCTACGAATGCTCCTGTGTGCCAGGTAGAAACATTGTTTAAATTCATGACGAGGGAGCCATCTTAGAGGAGGCCTGGTTACACTAGCATTTCAATCAATATGAATTTCCGTGTCAGGTTCAACTTTTTCTGTCAGCCCAAAATGGAGGAAGGTATTGTAGCTTATTAGCCATGTTCCACCGTCCACTTTTATTTGACCTTGTCTGTCAGAGTAGAAAGACAAGCTATTTTGACTTGCATATGTGTAGCGCGTTAGCAGTTAGCTTGCCAGCTACATGCCGCATTTACGCAATGTCAGCAGAATGGGAAGGACGGCAAAGACATCCCAGATTCTGACTAGGAAGTGTTTGCGCTTTACCCCAGGGTGGTTAGCTGTAGTGCTGGAGGCTTTTGCTGTGCCACTTTCAGCTGGTCCCAGGCCTTATATATAGTTTCTTGTTATGAAGAAGAAAAGCCTTCAGTTTTAGAAAAAGTGCTAAGGTGAAAATAACGATCAAATCTAAGATGAATCATGTGATCCTCTTGAATGAAGGTGAGGTTATTCATCGCTAAATACACTGAAGTCTCTCAAGTTAAATTTAAATGCTGGCTAGCTGCTGGTTAAGAGATGATGTCATTTAAGGCTGGGCTGTTCCTGCTTATGATGTGTCCTGTGTGTAGGTGCATTTTTGCGTGTTTCTGCTTTAGTGTGTACAGTGTGCGAACAAGGCAGAGCAGGAAGGCATCGGGGCTTATCATGAGGAAATGGTCAAAGGACAACATCCTTTTCACATAGTGGAGTGAAGCAAAGCTTGCTGGGACTACAGTCCCGCCCACCAGCTCATCACCTCCACACAGACTGAGTCCAGAAATGCATGTAATATGTAGCAGCTTTCGGTCCCATCTCGTTGACTTCTTTTGCTTGCCTCAACAAGCTTTTTCTTGACATTTCAGGTAGCTAGCTGATGCTCTTACTCCATAAGGTTACTGTTTGGAGTAGCATCATGGACCAAAGTTTTTATGAGTGGGACCCCGTTTTAATCTTGTGCCCACGAATGAGGAATTACATGCTCGCACCCAAGCACGTGGGTGACACAATGCACATTTCTTCCAATGGTTTCATGCTATTCCACTGATCAACAGGTTAGTTGTAATATGCCAGGAAAACTACAAGTTAGGAAACATGAATGTAAACAAAGCAGTTTTCAATTTTTTTTGGGGAAAAAATTGGTTTGCAAATGCTTTACACGGAAGGAAATGCATTTTAGGCCAACTTGTGCTTACAATCTTGCTGATCAGGAAAGCTTTCTTAATTGTTTCATAGCTGTCAACCATTGTCAGTGGTTAAATGTTCATGTTTGCAGAGTGGAAACACCATAAAGATGCCATATACATTTTTTTTTTACACATTTTTTACAATTTTACTTTGTATTTTGGGATGTACGTAATCGCATCATCCCCTTCTTGCCTGTCACCTTCCGCTATATCGCCATATTGTCTGATAAAACACCACAACATACACATTGATTCAAAAAAATAATTTCAAAAAAACATAAATGCTGTCTTAGTTGTGAAGCAGCAGTTAATGATGCAATGGAGTTACTGTTGCTTGATGAATTTTGAAATCCTGTTTACTATATTCATGTTAAGGTGTATTTGTTGAAAGTAACAAGCACTGTTTTGCATTTTGACTTGCAAAAATATCTGAAATTCACTTAATTAGCTTGTTTACTTCTTGAATTCGGAAGTAAACACCATAAAGTTTCTCATTAAGATGACCAAAAAGACTCCTGGCAGTAGCAGCGTACTTGAATTGGTTATGATTTTCACTTTATATTTCCCAACATGCCATTTATACAGTCCAGTGGTTGCCTGTTGTGTAACTGTATAACAGAGTGGATGTTATTACATGGCAAGGTTGCAACAGACCTCAAGAGGGTACAGCTGCCTTCTTTCCTGGGAGGAAAAAGACAGTTGACCACATTTAACGGTCGAGAAGTTTCACTCCCTTTGTTGTAAATAAGAGAAAGTTGTTTTTCAAGCAGAAGAAATGAGTAACTGAAAATCTGAAGCCTCCACAAGCAGAAATTACTCAGTCAAAGTGAAGCAAACGCACTGTAAAGAATTAATTGGAATCTGTTACTTATATTTAGTTCTTTGTTTCAGGTTTTACTGGAAAAAACTGCATCTACAACATTGATGACTGTCCCAGTCATGAGTGCCAGAATGGAGGGACATGTGTGGATGGAGTCAACACCTACAACTGCCAGTGTAAACCTGAATTTACAGGTTTGTACAGCGATGTTCCAGTTCATGCGTCAACACTGTAATTTTAATAACATTCGTGTGACTTTATGGGACTGATACTCTTGAATTCTTATATGTAGAAGTTTGTCAAGAAACCAGCAGCAAAAAATTAGTCTTCTTGGATACAAACCAATTAAATTCGCTGACTCACGGTTCTCCCAACGCAGGTCAGCTCTGCACAGAGGATGTTGACGAGTGCCAACTGATGCCCAACGCCTGCCAAAATGGCGGCACCTGCCACAACACCTACGGCAGCTACCAGTGTGTGTGTGTAAACGGCTGGACTGGCGACGACTGCAGTGAGAACATTGATGACTGTGCCAGTGCCGCGTGCCACGCCGGATCAACCTGCCACGACCGTGTAGCTTCTTTCTACTGCGAATGCCCTCATGGCCGCACAGGTACTTGCATAGTCATTTAGCTCGTTATGCTTGATGGGAAATGGTTGACGTTCAGATAACCTTTCACTGCCGTTTGAAGACACTAATGTGATGACGTCCATTACTTTGTTTTACTGGGGGGACGCATTGTTCTTCCCCAAATAGATTTAAATTTTTGACACAAATGCTGTGATGTTTCAGAGTAAATACATGTTCCAATGTATATGCAGTACTGCATTTGTTGTTTCATCAGCATCTCTATAAATAGTATATCAATGTTTTCTTCCATGGGGAGGAAAAAAAAAAAAGGAGCCTTCTTGGGCTCACGTCAAATTTTCATTGAGTAAAAAAGAGCAACAATGACAATTGGAAGTATCTGACTGGTACATTTTTGTAGGGTTTAAAGTCACTGGTGCACAGGATTCGGGTATTGTGCTTTAAGGATAGTTGCAGTTGGGGTGAAGTTCAGCCCAATATAAAGAAGTACACCTTATGTACTGTGCGCCAGGTCTGCTGTGCCAGCTGGACGATGCCTGCATCAGCAACCCGTGCCAGAAGGGCTCCAACTGTGACACCAACCCCGTCAGCGGAAATCATTTTTGTACCTGCCCTTCGGGATACGTCGGTGCTTCCTGTGACCAGGATGTTGACGAGTGCGCACTGGGTAAAGTTCGCACTACTTGACTTGCAAACTCTCTGTCTGTCGTCTAGTTACAGCCTTTGAATCTGACTGATTGAAGACACATTTCAACTGCACCGATGAGTCCAATAAAACATAGATAGACATAGTTTAATTATACTACTTTCAAGAAAGCTTCAGTCACCACACGTGCATTCGTAACTCTTTCATACAAGCCAAAACACGAGCCCATTCTTTCCTGTTATTATATGGGTACTTTGGTGCCCATTATTGTACCCGTATCCGCAGTAAATAACACCCTCAGGGGTATTATTTCTGTAATCACACACAGTTGAGGCTTTGGCTTCTTCATCAAACAACATTAAACCAAATCATCTCATTGTCATGTCTTGAAATTTAAATTGCTCCTTGTTAGGTCTTGTACATACGCGACGGATCGTTACAGCAAAGTTAAAGTATTAATTTGTATAAACAGGTTCCAACCCTTGTGAGCACGCAGGGAAGTGCATAAACACCAAGGGTTCGTTCCAGTGTAAGTGCCAGCGGGGTTACGTGGGGCCACGGTGCGAGCTGGACATCAACGAGTGCATGTCAAACCCGTGCATGAATGAGGCCACCTGCCTGGACCAGATAGGAGACTTCCACTGCATCTGCATGCCAGGTGAGATGCTTGAGGATAGTGTGTTCATCTCAGTTTGACCAGGAATTGTTATCTTCAGCTGTTGAACCATCGCGGAGGGACATTTAAACACATTCTCATTCTCATCACTAAAAGTTGTCATTTGGGTATCTAGGATACAGGTTGTAGCCTGCTATGTAGACTGTAAATCCCTTTGAGGCAACTTTGTGATATTGGAATATATGAATACATTTTGATTTGACTGTTGTTGCCCTAAGTTAAAGTCTAGTTTTCTTTTTTTTTTTTTTTTTTTTTAAGTCTGATGTCACCACATAGCAGCTAATCAAATGTTATAAACAGGTCACAGAGAGTCAAACGCAGGTCTGTACTTTTCTCTGTAATTTACCTTTGGAGTAAATACTCCAAAGACACCAAACATGACGGATGTGTGCATGGACCTCTTTGTTTTCCTTTTTACATGGTCCTATTTAGGTGTGAAATTGTTATTTGATTTATCATTTAGTCGTAGTAGTAGTAGTAGCATGAAAAATATTAAATCAACAATTTCTAGACTTGATTAATCTTTTATCAATTTTTGTCATTTATTAAAAAATTGCTTTTTTCAGCTTCTCAAATGTGAAGAATTGCTGATTTCTTTCTGTTTCACATTGTTGTAAAGTGAATTATCTTTGAGTTTCGGAGCGTTGCTTCGACAAAACAAGCAATTCGAAGACATCAGCCCGGGATCTGGGAAAATTTGACAGCCATTTCTAGTATTTTCTGTGATTTTATAATTCTGACTAACTGAACTAAAACAAAGCTAAAAATTACAGCTTAATCAATTAGTCTATTAATTGATTTGTCTACAGACAGTAAAAAAAACAGCAAAAATTCTCATACTCGATTTAATCCTTGAAGTCATTTCTGAAACAAAAATAACAAAACAAACACATTCTCATTCTTCCTTACGCTGGCATGTAAACTGAATATCTTTAGGCTTCAGACTGTTAGTCAGACGAAACGAGGAATTTGATTACGTCACCCTAAATTTTTCATTTGATAAGTTCATTAATCGAGAAAATAATTGCCAATTGCTGTCCCACTCCTATTTGTATAGCCGCCGTGTCTAATTTAAATCCATTACAGCTTTATATTACAGCAGTGTGAAAATGTTTCTCACTGTGTGTCTCTTTCTAACCAATCCATCTCCCTCCTGGTCCTCCCTTGCTAATTGGCCAGGCTACGAGGGGGAGTTCTGCGAGATCGATACGGACGAGTGCGCCAACAGCCCCTGCCTGAACAACGGCAAGTGTATCGACAAGATCAACTCCTTCCACTGCCAGTGCCCCACAGGTGAGGCTGCCGTACTGCTGCAGAGGGGGGGGGTCTCTCTCTCTCTCTCTCTCTCAAACAAAAACACACACACGCACACACACACGCACACAAACACCTCTCTGGACGGGCACTAATCCCAGCCCTGAGGCAGGCTTACGCAGGCCCGGGTAGCCCAGAACGAAAGCAGCAGTCGAGGAGGAGAGGAAAAAAAAAAAACAATCTATAGGGAAAGGCTTGAGGAAGTTTGAACTTTTCAAACAAGTTTCTTATCCCTTTTAAAGAGTCTGGTGAGTTAGCAGAAACTTGTGGCTCTAAACAAGACTTTTGACTGTGACTGGGAACAAGGGAGAGCTAATAATAGCAGGCAGACGTACTACGCTGCTTCATAGAATAACATTTTCTTTCTTGTGGTGGCGAATGAGGTAGTAATTTGGTCTGTTTTGAGGGTAGGTAATTGTTTTCCTGTGGCTTTTTTTTTTTTTTCCCCAGAAATGCCATCGGAGTTACATTATTTGGACAAGAGGTATTGATGTTTTATTCAGGGGTGAACGAATGCAACTATTGAATCTTGGCTAGAGAGAAAAGAGAAAGGAAGGTTCTTCAAACTCCACACAAACCAAATGTGTTTTTTTATTTTGCATTCTTTGAGTGGGATCATTGAGGTGGAAGTGAAATTTTTTTCGTTCTTTCTTTCCTGGGAGGGAAATAGCGAAGCTCTGAGTCGGGTGGATCAAAGGCGGCCTGGGTGGAGAGAGGCAGGAATCCTCCTGTTGAGAGAAAAAGCAAGGAAGGAGGAAAGACGGGAAGAAAGAAAGACATCCCAACAAGGAAGCTTTAGAATTAATAGAGAAGGGGGTACAAGAGTGAACACAAGGGCTTAACGCTTACGAAGTCTGTGTGTGTCGGTGAGAGAGGGTTATGTGAGGAAGCAGCGCAAAGTGGTGGTGGTGAAAGTGTTTTTTTGGGGTGCTCGGATCAGAGGGGTGTTCGTTGGGGGGGGGGGTTGAGAAGCACAGACCGTTATGCTGAGGCAGGAAGGGAGGGCTAGAGAAGGGGGAGGGATTTTAACCGCCCTGCTTGAGATGTAAATTTGTCCCTGTTGCGAGCCAGGCCCAAGGCGAGGGTCTCCTCTTTTCATTTCTGTACATGGAATAGCCATGGAAACCCCACTGAGAGCCATTGAAATGTCTGATTCCAGCAGTCTGGGGATAAATCCCTCTGGCTACTGAGGTGCATGTGTGTGTGTGTGTGTGTGTGTGTGTGTGTGTGTGTGTGTGTGTGTGTGCGTGTGTGTGCGTGTGTGCGCGCGCGCTCCTGTGCATGCTTGCATTTCTGCCTCACCTTTTGTGTGTGTATGCATATGTGTGCATCTGGACAAGAAATTCTTTTATGGAGCTTTTCTTTTTTTTTTCTTTTTTTTCTTTTGGCTTTTTGATTTCAGTCAGTCAGGAGTGAATTTTGAGGCACTGTAACTGAACTGTTTTGCAACTTTTTGCATTGCGTCCTGGCAAATAAACACTCGATTTGTACCGCTGAGGTTTGTTCAAGCTTTTCTTCCCACTCCTGGAAACTGGCAGCACTGATAACAGAAGACCCTGGTGTTGTTTTCCCCTCTCGGCCTGCAAATAGCTGATGTTCCACTTTTTGAGTATCAAAGTTTCTTCTCTTGGCTGTTTGGTTTATTGTTGATTCAGTGGTTTCTGTGGTTGAAATTGCATTTGTATGTATTTGTATATCTTATGCTGTCTCAAGCTGCATTCTTCATAGTGAGCCCAAAGCTCGCACAAATCACCCATGGAAGCTCCTGCTGACACTTTTCACATAAAAACACACTGGTTACCGACAAAATAACATTTTTTGGTTCCACTTCCTAATATGAATCCATTCAATTCAATTCAGTTCAGTTTTATCTATATAGCGCCAAATCATAACGGAGGTTATCTTAGGGCACTTTTCATGTAGAGCAGGTCTTTATAGTTATATTTACAGAGACCCAACATTCCCCCATGAGCAAGCAGCTGGCGACAGTGGCAAGAAAAAACTCCCTTTTTAACAGGTAGAAACCTTAAACAGAAACCTGGCTCACCCTTTATAAAATGTTCGTAGGTTGAAACTAATGGCTTATTAATGTACATAAAAAAATAAAATATGTATATACTCATACAAACACTTACAAAAGGGGATCAGAGGGAAATTAAAAAACTGATTAAAGAAAACTTAAAGACTATCTGATAAAGCGCCCTTTATAAAGGGTTTATTTGCTGTAACTAATGGCTTCATTGATGGTGAAATAATTGACTAATTCTTAATAGATCAGATTTAAGCCATTAATAGGAACAACTTTTTGGTTTGTCAGGTTGTGAAAAATATGATTTGACTGTGTGATCCTTAACCTTCTAGAAAAAGGGCTGAAGGAGGATCTGGACCAAAATCCATTAATTGACAACTTATTAGGTTTTCACTAATAGATTTCCAACATTTGTAGCTGCGTAAGTTCCAAATAGAAAGGATAAACATCAGCCAAATGGATTTTTCAAATCCTGGCTCCCCCAAATGTTATTCCATTTAATGGTTTATAATAGCTATAAAGCGTTAGTAAATTATCTATTCACCATTAATAACCCATTAGTTGAGTCATCAACCCTTTTTAAAAGAGGGCCTAACTAGAAAGTGGCCATACTGTGAAAAAATATATTTGGCTGGTATTTATCCTTTCCCTTTGGTAATAATGCAGTCGTAAATGTTGGTAATCGTTAACAGGTCATTAATCAGTTTTTCACAACCAGGCAAGTCAAAAGTTGTCGTTATTAAGTGAACTATAAAGCATTAGTAAATTATTTTTTCATTATTAATAAAGCAAGTAGTTATGACTTACAAACCCTTTTGTGCTTTATTCGAAAGTGGTATCGAAAACAATCTTTTTCTGAGCCTCTGATGTTTCATACAACAGTTTATATGTGTGTGTGTGTGCATGTGTGTAACTAAAAACGCACATGTAGGCATGTCTCCACTGTAGCTACGTTGCAGTCCTCACGTCATGTGTATGCTTGCGGCCAAGTCAGATAACAGTGAACGGTTCTGGCAGAGTCCACTGGGAGAAATTAGCCCGCCACCAGCGACACAAATACTTCCTCGCCAGATTAGCGGCAAATGAGTCTGTCTTTATAGCTTAAACCACCTGCGTGTTCCTGCGGTGAGGTGGGGAGCGGGACGTGGAACTTTATCGCTTCATCAGACAACATCCTACTAGTCCTTGGACTGTACCATCGTGTGACAGAGGGGGGAGACGAGAAGAAAATATCTGAGATGAGGAAAAAAGGAGAAAGCCTGCTGGTTGATTTTGAATGACAAGCAGTTTGAATAGTGGAAGGTCAAAGGTCAAGCTGGCAGCTTTTAGAGGCAGGCAGGGAGTGGAGGGGGTAGTGGAGTAGGGCTGAAAGCAAGACAGGAGAATGCACATTGTGATGGAAAAGTTTTGGGGGACAAAGGAGGCAACAGGCTCAGTTTGGCGTTGCGTTGAGCAGACAGGCCCTCCTTTGTCTCTCACGCCTTGGTCAGGAGGCCTCGCAACTTTCATTCTTCCCTCGCCCCCCCTAAAATGAGTTGGTTCCCCCACTCTCCCTTCTCCTTTTGGCATCGTGCTGAAAAGAAGAGAAAGGGAAAATAGAGAGCTTGTGGTGTTTCGCACTCGTTAATTAACATGCAGATTTCTGATTCGTTGAGCGCGCTTAGAGTATGGGCTCGGGATTATGAGCGGGACTGGTTTGAAATGGTGAGAACACAGCAGCCATGTCTGTGCACACATATACACACACACTCACACACAGTCCTTCACACACACATGCACACAATAACACCCTCTTGTTCTTTTTCCAGGCTTCACTGGGAACCTTTGCCAGATAGACATCGACGAGTGTGCCAGCACGCCATGCAAAAATGGCGCCAAATGCACGGACGGGCCCAACAAGTACACCTGCGAGTGCACTGAGGGTAAACAAGTTTTAACAAAAGCTAAAAGGGTTTAACAAAAGATGAAATTATAGGGTATAGAGTAAGACTGTGCGACCAAAGGCATCACAAGTTAATGCATCAATTCAAAAGAAAACACATCTTTTGCCAGGTTACACTGGGAGGCACTGTGAGACAGACATCAACGAGTGTTACTCTGACCCCTGCCACTACGGTACCTGCATCGACGGCCTGGCCTCCTTCAGCTGCCAGTGCAACCCTGGATTCACCGGTCGGTTGTGTGAAACCAACATCAACGAGTGTCTGAGCCAGCCGTGCAGGAACGGAGGCACCTGCCAAGACCAAGAGAACACCTACAAATGCAGCTGCCCCAAAGGAACCACAGGTAAGGACCACGCACATAAAAAAAAATAAAATAGAGATACAAGCGTAACTTCTCTCTGAAATTTGAGGTTACTCAGGGCAATTTTCTTCCAGGGGTCAACTGTGAAATCAACATCGACGACTGCAAGAGCAATCCGTGTGACTACGGGACCTGCATCGACAAGATCAACGGCTACGAGTGTGCCTGTGAACCGGGCTACACTGGTAAGCAACTTGAGCGTGCAGTATTATTGCTCAGGCTTTACACATGTGGGCGTTTTATGGCAGACGATTCAGCTCGGCCTCTGAGAGCTGGAAGACTAGGCCGTCTTCTCTCTGCAAAAGCTGAAATTAAACAGTAGAAAGTTTTACTGCCTCCAGAAGCGGGGGCGGGAAGTTGGTAATCATAGAAAGAGCACAAACATCTAAGCCGACACCAAATTCCTACACTACATTATTGCCAAAGCCGAATTATATATAATTGAATATTCGATTTTAACAAGGAAACAAAATAAAATAGACAAATAAAAAAAAACAGTGCAACCCTTTTGAGCATATAGACCCTAACACAAAATAACATCTGTGTCTTAGGTTGCAGCAAGAATATACATATTTTGCAGCCAAGAGAACTAATTTTGCAGCTTTCTTTTAAGATGTATTGAAGTTTTTCCTCGTCGGTGTAGTGGAGGTGTCTCTTATCTGTCAAATCATTGCAATACTGTTAATTTAAGCCAAGTAAACCCTGGCTCCTTTCTCAGGTGACCATCAGAAAAAAATTCAAAAAAATTAACGTTTAAGGTGCGGGTTTCGAGGATCGAAGTTATGGACAGAGGCGTGTGGTCCTGATGGGGAGGGCGGCAGATGGCGAGCGAGTGAACACACTCCTCTGAGGCTCGACCGGTGTCACTTTCCAGCCTCCACCCTGTTCCCCAACCTGCCGCTGTTAGGACACGCAAAGCTGCCCTCCCACACAAAGACAGGACACATACGCACACACACACACACACCCACACACAGTCACCGGGGATTTGAGCAGGAGAAAAGATTCCCTGAAAGATTCCTGAAAATTGAGCTTTTGAAAGCTCGGAAGCCGGTCCCTGCTTTAAAGCTAAATGGGCTGCCTTTATGTTATACGTGGCACCGGGCTGAATGGCATCAGTGCCTCAAGTGGCCGACAAAGGGGGACTTAAAACCCCTCATGTTTCTGGAAATTGATACATTCACTGCTCCGAGATCTGGACTTCATTGTGTGACGGCTTTGTCCGCTGTTGTATGAGTTGGTTTTGTGTATTTTAACTAAATACCTGGAATAGAATGAAAAACTCGTCCTGTTGACAGGTGTTGCAGAAACAATTGTAGTGACTTCAAAGCCTGTCATTTTAATGTCTATACGTCAATGAAGAAATTATTTGATTACATACTGCGAGGCACCTCCAGAAAGTATAGCAGACCACCCTCTGCTTTCTTTCAGGTACCATGTGCAACATCAACATCGACGAGTGCGCCATCAACCCCTGTCACAATGGTGGCACCTGCATTGATGGCATCAACAGATTCACCTGCATGTGTCCGGAGGGTTACCAGGACACCACCTGCTTCTCCCAAGTCAACGAGTGCCTCAGCAATCCCTGCATCCACGGTCACTGTGAGGACAAGATCAACGGGTGAGGCTCTCAAGACAGTAGACTGTAGGGTGTCATGAATGGCACTAAATTAGTGAACTTCAGAGGTGCTGGTAGGCAGATTTTGCTACCTGTGGACAGACTAGCTCTTTCCCACTGCTTTCAGTCTTTATGCTAAGCTAACTGGCTGTAGGCAGTTCCACCATATTTACCGTCCAATGAGTGTATTTCCCAAAATTTTCAAGTCTTACTAAAACTACTAATAGAGAGTAAGTGATCAATTTTTAAATAAAAAACAAAAAAAAAACAACTGAATCACAACAAGTTCTGAGTCTTTTTCTGGAGGTTGTTCTCTACAAACCCTTTCCTCACTTCAAGGGAACAGTTTGACATTTGGGAAATACGCTTTTTCACTGTCTTGCAGGGAGATAGATGAGAGCCTTGATACCATTCCCATGTCTGTACGTTAAATAATGAAGCCACAACCCGGCAGCTGGTTAGCTTAGCTTTGGTTGGTAGCTTCAGATGTGAGAGTGCTATTGGTCTTCTCATCTAACTCATCAAGAAAGCGCATGAGCGTATATCCAAAATGTCAAATTATTCTTTCAAAAAGAGAGGCCGAACTTCTCATATGATAAAAGCTGTTTTGAACGCAAGCAGACATAAAAGTGGCACATTTTTTATTTAAATCTAAAAACTACTTGATCAAAGAATCATTAAAGAAGATTAAGAATCTTACACTTTCAGTGACAGCTTTCAGTACTTGACAGTTTTTGATACAGTCTGGTAAAGTGTTGTGGTCCAGTGCCAAGTCTCATGGCAGAATTCAAGTGAAAGGAAACTGTGTAACAGAATCCCGTCAGACTGACTTTATCACTGAGAATTTCCAACATTTTCTCCCCATCAGCTATAAATGCCTGTGTGACTCTGGCTGGAGCGGTAAAAACTGTGACATCAACAACAATGAGTGTGAATCCAACCCGTGTATGAATGGAGGCACCTGCAAGGACATGACCAGCGGATATGTTTGCACCTGTCGCATGGGCTTCACTGGTCAGTGTTTGTGTGAGTGCGGATGAGTGTGTGTGTTTTGGCTCTTATAGTGTGTGTTTGTCATCCAAACCAAACCTGCTTCCACAGCACTTGACTGTTGACCTTCAACTTAAAATGAAGTGTGTGTGCTCTAACCACAGGACCAAACTGCCAGACCAACATCAATGAATGTGCCTCCAACCCCTGCCTCAACCAGGGGATGTGCATTGATGACGTTGCAGGCTACAAGTGCATCTGCATCCTGCCTTACACAGGTATGAAAATAGTATTGAAGATTTTTGATGCACCCATGTTCTGGCCTGGTGTTCAGGCATTTCCTTACTGGGGGGGTTCAGTTTCCACAGCCTGTGTACTTTAAGTTATTGGGCAAAGAGCAAAAAACATGCATCGAGTGAACTGTCGAGTAAAGTTCAGCAGCAAGACTTCCTCGGGGCTCAAAGACACCAAACCTCTGACTCACTCTGCTCCTCTGTGCTACACAAGAATCCATGATGAGAGAGTGGGGAAATATTTTCACGTTATCTCACTTATTATTTGACAAAGCAAGTGATAATGGAAAAGCTAAGGGCAAATTTTCTTGTATTTGTCGTGTCGTCTTTTTGGAAAAATCCACAGGACTTTGAATAATAAAAGGCTTTTGCTTGTGCCGGGGTGGGAACAGGGTTCTTGACACATTTCCTGTTGGCCTGCTTCCTGTCTCACAGAACAGCAAATGGCTTCACAATGGCCGGAAACTGGAGCCGGCTTCCTGTACGAGCCGCGTGTTGTGGAAACAGATAGGGAAATGTCTCTGCAGGCCTCCAATACTGACAGAACCTGGCTAAAATCTTCTGATAGTACTGATTGAAAGATGATTCTGTGTCCATTTGGGTTGGGTTATCTCCAAGTTCATGACTCCTACATGATATCACAAAGTGAAAGTTAAGCATAGTTTGTTATGTATTTTAATGGGAGGTGTGCTGCAGTATGACTGATTTTGTGTTTATGTGTTATAGGAGAGAACTGTGAAACCTTGATGGCCCCCTGCAGCTCCAAACCCTGCAAACATGAAGGGAGGTGTCAGGAGTCAGAGGACTATCAGAGCTTCTCTTGCGTCTGTCCTGAAGGATGGCAAGGTTAACATAAATGTCTACAGACATCTGTGTTCTTACAGCAACTATGTTTTTCTTATTGCCAGTGGAAAGGTCACACAGTTTTGTCATGTGTTTCCAAGAGAGGAAAGCATGTTTTGGTGCGCAGAACTCCATTGTAAAAATGGTACATTTCAATTAAAAATTCAGTTTCAAATGTGTGTATTTATATCCAAAATGAGAAAAAGGATTTGCTGCACACCAAAACTGCCATTTATCTCAGCATTTTTACAAGTACACCCTTTTCTCAATGTAAATACTTCAACCTTATGCCTGCATTTGATGAGCTGAATTATACTGCTTTGCAGAGGAGTTGTACTTTTTTTCATGTGTATTTATGTTGTTTAGAATATGGACATGCTAAAAATTTTAACTTCAGACATCACTTTGTCAACTAAGGAACAGCCAGAACCATTTACTTCCTAAGATTCTTACTTATACTAAGAACTACTGTGTACTTACTCTCTTTCCATCCTAATTGTAACTTAATATCCTGTTATATCCCAAATCCTGTTATCTAAACACACTTGTTTTGTCCCTTCATTTAAAATGAAATGTTCTACTTCTTTCTTCCTTTCCAAGGCCAAACCTGTGAGGTGGACATCAAAGAGTGTGTGAAGAATCCCTGTCACAATGGAGCAACATGCCAGAACACCTTGGGCAGTTATCGCTGTGGCTGCAAACCGGGCTTCACTGGACGCAACTGTGAAACCAACATCGATGACTGCAAGCCCAGTAAGTTTTCCGCTTTCTCTCCCTATATTTCTCTTCTCTGGTGCACGATAACAAAGACCTGGAAACCCAAGCTACTAAACACATTCACTGAGCTGAGTCAAATGCCTATCCCTCTAGACCCCTGCAGCAACGGCGGCCTCTGCAAGGACGAGGTGAACGGCTTCCTGTGTACCTGCCTGCCCGGCTTTAGGGGAACAGAGTGCGAGGAGGACATCAACGAGTGTGAGAGCAACCCGTGTAAGAACGGAGCCAACTGCACCGACTGTGTCAACAGCTACACCTGTACCTGCCCGCCCGGCTTCAGTGGAATCCACTGCGAAAATAACACCCCAGACTGCACTGAGAGGTACGGAGCTCACAGAAAACAACATGCCAGATTAGTATCACAAGGTATAAAGAGCTTAAAGTATCACATTCAAACGCCACAGCTTGTGTTTTAAGAGATAAGACAGACAGGGGAACACTGGTCGTTGTGTGTATTTACACAGATTGGTGGGTAAGGGCATCTGTTCAGATCAACAGGTTCGCTCTCATCCTCGTGATAATGTAGACCCCATTTCCTTGTCCACTACTGCCCTCTCTGGTCGAGGATTGATTTACAACAGCTAACTTCATCATCTCCCACACTGCAGCTGCCCCATGAGCAAAATGAGATAAGTTGCCTGTACATTAATTTAGTGTGTGACTGTAGAGCTGTTTGCTAAAACGCCACCTGTAGTTTCCTGTTAACATCATCAGTGGGGCTCCCAGTAGGGAAAGCAAGCAAGCAAGTAAGTTTAAATATGAAGCAGGGTGTTGCTGTAAAAAAGTATTTGCTCTTAGTTAACTTTCTGTGGATAAATCTTATGTAAATTTGCCTGCAGCTCGGCTAATGGGAGTTTTATTGGTTTGCTCTCCTCCTCTCTTCTTCCTAAAAAGCTGCAGAATACTACACAACTCATTTTGGTTTATTTCAAAACTATTTTGTTTTTTTTTTGTTTTTTTTCTGCAGCTCCTGCTTCAATGGCGGCACCTGCGTGGACGGCATCAACACCTTCACGTGTTTATGCCCACCGGGCTTCACTGGGAGCTACTGCCAGCATGACATCGACGAGTGCGACTCCAAACCCTGTCTGAACGGCGGCACCTGCCACGACAGCTACGGCACCTACAAGTGCACCTGCCCTCACGGTTACACCGGACTCAACTGTCAGGTAGGAAGAGGGAGCGGGGCTAGAGGTTGAGTTGGTTGCTTTAGTCACTTGTGTGATCATGTTTTATAAGGTATTCCAGTAAACGCACTGATTTGTTGATTTTACAGGTCGAAAGATGCATGAATGTTTTTTTAGATGTTGTTTCTGTAGTCTTTGATTCCTATATTCCATTGCTGGACCTGCTTAAAACTGAAATATAATATTCCAAATGCACTTAAACTTTTATACATCTTTTGATCTGCAAGGTTGATACCGTGTGTTTAAACAGCACCCAGAGTCAGTGGATGGTGTCTTATATTTCCCTGCACCTTTCAGAACTTGGTTCGTTGGTGCGACTCGTCACCCTGCAAGAACAGGGGAACCTGCTTGCAGAGGGGCACCACCTACAGCTGCGAGTGTGAGACCGGCTGGACGGGTCTTTATTGTGACGTCCCCAGCGTTTCCTGTGAGGTGGCAGCCAAACAGAGAGGTAAGAATGATGGTTTGAGGGGTTTTAAAATCCTTTGTATGTTCGTTTTATGTGTGCATGTGTGCACAGGTGTTTTGCCTACTAAAATCACAATATCCCCCGAGCACATAAAATTTTCAAAAAAACACTAACACACAATGTCCTCCATCGGATCCTCTCCACGTAGGAGTCGCTGTTGCCCAACTGTGCCGCAATTCGGGTCAGTGTCTGGACGCCGGAAACGTTCACTACTGCCACTGCCAGGTCGGATTTACTGGGAGCTACTGTGAGGAGCAGGTGGATGAATGCACCCCGAACCCCTGCCAAAACGGGGCCACCTGCACCGACTTTTTAGGCGGATACACCTGCAAGGTTAGAAACTTAAAGAAACTTGCCAGCCAGTGGCTTGAATTTATACGGGAATTGAGAAATGAAGTAAACGCGAGTTGTGCTCAAGCTATTTTTTTGTGTTTTTAGTTGTTCGTGTATCCAGTCCGTATACAGTAGCACCTCAACGTGCAACCTCAAGGCATTTTTAAGTTCTGAATAAAGTTTGATATGTTAACTTACCTTTTATGACAGGTTTTAGAGGTTTTAATAAACATAACTGCGTTGTGACATTTTTCTGGTCAAAATCGGCCCAATCACGCAGACGGTTTATTCTGATTTGAATTTTAATTGCAACTTGAGTCATAAATGCCACTCTACTTGGCATTTCAATGATCTGGTTAATTTAACTACCTCTATCGAACTTGCAGACCTTGTTTTACAAGTTTAAAATGTCAAACCTGAATTTTGTTTCATGAATTTGTTAAAAACCCTGGGTTTACAGCAGGTATCCTTCCAGCTGAAACAACACTATGCAGTCTTAATGAAGAGGCCTGTTTATAAATAGAAGGCAAACAGCTTGGTTATGTTAATCTCCCCTGGAATAAAGGATCTGCTGGCCTTGGCAGGATGGAGGCCCGAAAACAGCCAGGTAAACAAAAACCATCTTTGTTTCATGTCAGACATTGATTAAACTTTCCCCTCTCTTCTCCCTCTGCCTTCCTCTTTCTTGGCTTCTTCTTCTCTCTCTTGTTCCCTCTATTTCTCAGTGCATGCCAGGCTACGTGGGGACCAACTGCTCTGACGAGATCAATGAATGTTTCTCCCAGCCATGCCAGAACGGGGGCACCTGCATTGACCTGATCAATACCTACAAATGCTCCTGTCCCCGGGGAACCCAAGGTCAGCAGACCCCACGCACACACCTCCAGACCACTCTGCCTATCCATCCTCTCCTCCTTGTCTCCACGCTTCATTAATTAGGGCTTAACAGCACCCAGGGCAAGTCTGAACCCCCCCCTCCCCGCCTTGCCTCCATCCCTTCCTCTACTTGTCAAATACAGCATTGATTTTTCTCTCAGACATGAAGGGGGTGTGTGTTGTAGGTCAGCCCGAAGTGCCAGTGGAGTTGGGTGTATCCCAAAAAAGCCAACATGTTGTTGACGATATTTTGATCAAGACACTAAAATATGTCGGTGACATATATCTTTTAACTTTGACATGAAGTTAAAAGAAAATCCCCCATAAAATAGTTCTTGTTTAGATTCCTGATTTTTTTTTTTTTTTTTTTTTTTTTAGGCTCATTGTTTTCTCGTTTTTGCCAGAATTTTTATTGTTACATTTTTTTTTTAAAATATATGAACTTTTTGACTAGAATACCTTATCAGTCAAGGTCAGAAGCAGGACACCTTTTAAAATTCTGTTTTTGTGAATCTTTTTAAGTCTCTTTTTGCATTTCTGTGTTTCACTTCTGGAAACTTCAACCTTTCTATCTTTCTATCTAGGTCATATAATATAATAGATGTGTTAGATATCAAGACACATAGGTAATGACTTGCACATCTAATTACCACACCCCCAGTTTTTACCAAAAATATCCAGATTTTTACAAGGTGCAAATCAGTTTAAACCGAATTTCAGCTGTATTTTATGTCCCTTTTATCCAAAAGTTGCTGCTGCAAGACGACACTGATCACTACAGTTTATAGTAAAGAAGTTTTTGTTGCAATTAAAATGAAAAGAAACAGAAAAATGGGGAGAAAATACAAATGAGCTGTGGATCATGTGCCCAAATCCCTTTTACAATAATTCAGAAAGAAAAAAAACAAATAATTTAATGGAGCGTTTGTACTGCAAATTTCATTTTGAAATTCCTATTTAGCAGGGTAATTGTATTGTAGATTTATTAGAATCCAATATACACTTTATATATACACTGGAAAAAATTTAGAACAAAAATAAGTAACCCTTACCATTTTACACTATCAGTCAGCAACCATGCAGGCACAAATCAGTTATACAAGAGGTAGATGCATGAATTTTTGACTTTAGGGTGTTTTTCTGTGGGTACTTCAATGTGTCTATGACATCGAGCTGGATCTCAGAAGTTCTTATGAGAGAGCTGTTTAATGTCATTCTGGAAAATGTAGGAAATTACTTACTGAACCAGACGAAGCAGGTTTAGAGAAAATGGTTATACCGACAAGACAGATGGCTTAACATCATCACAAAGGAGCTCCTGCAATGCATCAAACATCACAGACCTAATGTTGCAAAAGCATATAAAGGCAGAATTTCCCCTTACGGTTACCTTTGAACCAATTAAAGTGACATTCCTTGTCCCCCTTCCCCTACTGTACCATCCTCAGGCGTGCACTGTGAGATTAATATCGACGACTGCAACCCGTTCACCGACCCGGTCACCAGAGAGCCAAAGTGCTTCAACAGAGGCAGGTGTGTGGATCGGGTCGGAGGCTACCACTGCATCTGCCCCGCGGGATACGTAGGGGAGCGCTGCGAGGGAGACGTCAACGAGTGTCTGTCCAACCCCTGTGACCCGCGGGGCACGCACAGCTGCATCCAACTCACCAACAACTACCGCTGCGAGTGTCGCACCGGATACACAGGTGAACTTCTTGAGGTCCGAGTTATAGAGGGCGGGGGAAAGATGTTAACATGTGCTCCACCTACCTGTTTGGTTACGGTTGGGGTTAACCCCAGTCCATTGTTAACTTTAGGAGTAAAAACTTACATCTTACATGTTATTTACCATAGTCTCTGATGACAGATTCCTCTGATGAGGTCTGTTCCGTTTTTCCCAAAAGAGCTCGGACTTGGTCAGGAAACGTTGCCTTTGTAGGCCTGTAAAGAGACTATAGGCCAATTTTTTTTTTGTGTGTGTGTGACCCCTATACAGGTCAGCACTGTGACACAGTGTTCGACGGCTGTAAGGGAAAACCTTGTCGTAATGGAGGGACCTGTGCTGTAGCCAGTAACACGCCACACGGCTTCATCTGCAAATGTCCTCCTGTGAGTACCCACGTACTCCCACACACACGAACACACACACACACACACACACACGAACACACACATATGTTGTTTGTCAGATCTGTTTTGGGGAGCTCAGTCTCCGCGATGCCAGTGTGTGAGCAGATTTTCAAACACACACATATAAACACACACTTGACCTGCAGAAAATGCACAGACGGAAAACACCCAGTCAGTCAGTAACCAGTACCTTCACTGTTGTTGCTTCTTGCTATGGTTGTATTTATGTTCACCTCTGACAACGACGTGCACACTTACCAGTAGCACATATGTGATATGTCAGTTGTTGTGTGTCCTGCTTAAAGAGGACATTGTTCGTCGCACTTTACATCTGTTGCTGCTGTTGCATGCTAAATGAAAGCTCAAAATGTACTTTTGGTACTTGAAAGTTAAGTGAAAACACACACAAACCGTGCGATTCACCTCACCCCACCTCAGCCTGGTTGGATTTGAACCCAGGACCTATTTGCTGTGAGCTGACAGTGCTAAACACTGAGCCCCGTGCCACCCTGCTAAAACACATCTGCTAATAGTATCCAAAACGGAGACAGATAAATGATTATTATCAGTATTTAATTTGTAAGAAACGAGCCCTGAACTATTTGCTAAAATAAATTAGAATGAATCCTAATAGATTTATTTTTCTTGTGTTTTTTTTGTCCACTTCTGACAGGGCTTTACTGGTTCCACATGTGAATATGACGCCCAGGCCTGCGGCAGCCTTCACTGTCACAATGGCGGCACCTGCATCTCCGGCCACAAGAGTCCCAAGTGTCTGTGCACCCCATCATTCACTGGGCCCGAGTGCCAGTATCCCACTGACAGCCCCTGTAATTCAAACCCCTGCTACAATGGCGGCACGTGTGAATACACTTCTGAGGAACCACACTACCACTGCTTCTGCCCCGCAAACTTCAACGGTCTCAGCTGCCACATCCTGGACTACACCTTCCAGGGAGGGTTCGGCCACGACATCGCGCCACCATCGGGCGGGAAGGCCACCTGCGAGATCCAGGAGTGCAAGGATAAGGAGAACAACAAGTTCTGCGACGTGCTCTGCAACAACCACGCGTGCGGCTGGGACAATGGCGACTGTTCCCTCAACTTCAATGAACCGTGGAAGAACTGCTCGGACTCGCTGCAGTGCTGGCGATACTTCAACAATGGAAAGTGTGATTTACAGTGTAATAGTCTTGGATGCCTGTACGACGGGTTTGACTGCCAGAATCTGGAAGGAGAGTGCAAGTAAGTGGCCTTCCTATCTCAATTTAACAGGGTTCAAATTAGTATTTAAAACAGTTCAAAAAATCAGTTACATTTCTTGAAATGTATTGATGTTAGAAGGCGCTAAGCAGAATATCCTGTACCACAGACAGGCTACAGCAGATAAAAACAAACCTTAAAAAATAATTTTTGGTTTTAATTTAGATTGAAAAATTATGGAATTTTCTGCTTGGTATTTTTGGGTTTTAACCCCTTGAAACCTTTTTTTCCTAAGGTGTCAGGGTTGCGTTTTTCCAGTCCAGGATTTTAAATGATTTGAGGAATCCAGAAGTTTGATTACTCAATATTTGTAATAACATATTTGAACTTTCCTTCTATAATATTTATCAACAAGCCCCTCCGCATGTCATGTCTTGCATCTGTGTTATTACAGAAGCAGGACACCATTGAAATTCTGTTTATTTGTGACTGCTTTTAAGTTTATACTTGTATTTTTTTGTTCATTTCTTGGATACCTAAACTGTTTTAATATTTGTTAAACTTCAGACCAAATAATAGTGCTCCATGCAACAAGGAGACACTTAACCTGATGAACTTCACATCCAAATGACAATACCACTAACTTGTGTTTTTTTTCTTTTTTTTTTTTTTCTTCAGCCCTATGTATAACCAGTACTGCAAGGACCACTATGCCGATGGCCACTGTGACCAGGGATGCAACAATGCTGAGTGCGAGTGGGACGGCTTGGACTGCGCCAATAACATGCCGGAGCAGCTAGCGGTGGGCCATTTAATCGTGGTGGTCCACATCACGCCCGAGCAGCTCCTCAGCAACTCCTCTGGCTTTCTGCGCGAGCTGAGCCGTGTCCTTCGAACCAATGTGATATTCAGGAAGACCGGCAAGGGCGAGATGATGGTATACCCATACTACGGGAACAAACACGAGCTGAGTAAGTACGTCCAGCGCTCGTTGGACACGTGGTCAGAGTTTCCTGGCAAGGTGCTGAACGTGGTGAAGAGGAGCCTCTATGATATGGAAGGAGGGAGCAGGAGGGTGAGGAGGGAGCTGGATCGGCTGCAGATCAAAGGGTGAGGAATAGTATTCAAAATGTTTCCCTCATGGACTTTATAGTGAAATTTTAAGGTAAACAGTAGACTTCTTTTCCCTAGTCTTTCACTTAATATGACCGCTGGATGTGCCGTCTCTTTGCACCGCTTTAGTTCAATTGTCCATTTGGAGGTGGACAACCGTCAGTGCTTCCAGCAGTTCAACGAGTGTTTCCAGAGCACTAAAAATGCAGCAGCCTTCCTCGGGGCTATGGCCTCCAGTGGCAAACTGGACTTTCCATACACCATCGAAGCTATTTTTAGTGAGTATACGTTACAAAAGTCTAAACGAATCATAGAAAAGGTCTTTACATTTTTGCCGAACAGATTTTTGGATGTATTTTCTCTACTTTCACAGTTATCCACTGTTTTCTACTAATCTCTGAAAATCAATTAGCAGCCTTGCTCTGGATGACATGTTCCTTTATCCAGATGAGCCTGCAGTATATCTTATTTTGACTCAATTCTACACAAACCATCCTGCTGCTGGAAACAGTGGCTAGAGTGCATTAATCTGCTGCTGATAACGGTCCCCAACAAATGAACTCTTAACTTCCGTGTGAGTAATGTTTGCTGAAAACCACAGTGCCCAGCTGTTTAATGAAATGATGTTGCCTTTTTTTAACAAATGAATCCTGTTTTCAAGGATTGACATCTTCAGTAGGAACAAATGTGCCACAGACAGGAAAGTGACGTTGCAAACTGTTGAGAGATGGACAGACATATTGCTGGTTTTGTTCTTTTAATGTGATTTGTTGACAAGAACAAAAGCATAGAATATCAATATCCTCATCCTTTAAACTGCATTACCACAAACCAATACTTTAAGGCAGATTTGATGTTCTCTGCGATGAAGAGAGAGAGAGTCTGGTAATTGATTTTCATTTGAGTGTAAATCAAAGGCTGCTTGGAATGGTAGGAAAAGTGTAAAACATAACTCAAGGGTTTGTATCCTGATTAGTGCTCATGCAAAATAAATGTGATTTTGCTGTAAACCGGCTAAAACATGCACAACTACTGTTGTGGTTCTTTAGGGCCTCGATTTAGTGGCTGCACATACATATTCATACACAAGTGGATAAGACACGTGCTCTTTCACGCTCGCACCCAAGCGAAAAGTATCTGCTGCGCCCTCTGGTTGGGTCCTAACCCTACTGCTCTTTGATTGTATATTTGTTATGCAGCAGTGAACAAATGCAATTGTGAATCTCATGGCCTAAACAATCAATCCTTCCTCGTTGAGTAAATCCACTGGCTTCAGGCTCCAAAATGGTTAATTGCTGCAAATCAACTCATCCAATCCCCCTACTCACACAATATAACACTATCTCTGTCTCTGTCTCTCTCTTTCTCAAACATGTACACATATACGTCCAGAGATAACACACTCTCGCTCGCACGCAGACACACACGCACACACGCACATGCACACACTTCATCCCACAGTGTGAGGGGCTGCTGCAACCTTCACCTCGCTGAATGTAATACCAGGACTTAATGCATCTCTAAGGGTTTAGGTTGGGGGAGTTTATCGTTTCAAAATCGTTAGTGGAAAAAAAAAAAGAGAAGGGGAAAAATTGATCGGGAGTGTGCTAGAAGTTGGGAGTCTTTGTTATCTCGAAAATCCTAATAAATCCTTCGTCTTTACAGCTTAAAGCGCGTGCAGTAATTTGAAGTTCATTAATCCCCCTCCTTTTTTTCTCTTAAAGAAGAAATGGTAAAGTTGTCTCCTGGTACCCTAGGTTGAAAAGGGAGAGAGGAGGTGGTGGTGTTCTTTTTTTTTTTTTTCCCCTTTTTCTTTTTTTATCACGCCCCATCCCGTTTTTTTTTTTTTTTTCTTTTTTCTTTTTTGATGAAAAGTGGTTAGCAATTCTGATTATTACTGAATAGGTAGTAGAAGCTAGCTTTACAAACAGTGAGGATCTCCAGTCAGTTTCTGGAGCTTTGCTGCTGGTTGTGGTGTGATTTGGTGTGGGAGCCGCGGGGCGAAGAAGAGCCAGACTAGCTCTGCTCCAACACTCAGGCTGATCCTGGGTGTCCTGGTCTATCCTCTGTCGGTCCACGTCTGTTCCCTCGACCCATCGTGACCATGTTGTCCCTTTTCATAACAGGCGATGACGGGCCAGAGTTTTCATCGAACCTCTACATCTACTTGGTCCTGGGCGGCGTAGGGATACTGGCCTTCCTCGGAGTGGGGATGGTAGCTGCCCGAAAGCGCCGCCATGAGCACGGGCGCCTCTGGCTCCCCGAGGGCTTCAAGACCACAGAGACCAGCAAGAAGAAGAGACGTGAGCCTGTCGGGGAGGATTCAGTTGGATTAAAGTAAGTTTCCGTTTATTCACCAGTGGCACTCAGTGTCATCGGGTACCTGTTTCTTCGCGGGTCAGGTGAAGGGCTAGTTCTGAAGGACAAAATAGGTGTAACTGGTGATCAGTCAAATTTGGGAAAGGGGTTTCTGCTTGGATCATTAATGATAATGATATAGCAGGTTAAGGTGCGCATTAATTGACTTGTTGGGGCAGAGGGGTGGGGTATGGATTTAATCAATGCTTTTGTTTTTCGGCATTGCTGCACCATTAATGCTGAGTGGCTCGGATGAGATGGAGGCAGTAGAGCACAAGGATTTTTACTGGGTTTTCTGCTTCATCGCAGGCCACTAAAAAACACCTCAGACCTTTCACTTATGGATGACACCCAGAATGAATGGGGAGAAGACGAGCCTTCGGATGCAAAACGCTTCAGGGTAAGGAAACAGACAAACCAACGGAGCTTTTAGGGATTTAGGGGTTTTTTTGTTTGTTTTTTGTTTTTTTTTAAACAACTTGGGCATCAGTTTTCTAAAAAACTATCTCTGGAATTTGAAAATTGCAAACATGGGATTTGAAAATTAATTTATTTGGCATTTTCACTGTTCACTGTTGAAAAATAATTTTATTATCCATATAAAGTTAAGTTGAATTATATTGTGATTCGATTTGATTTAAAAACTTTCAGCTATTTAACCTCTTGCTGTCCCTGTTTTAGCAGTTTGACGAGCAGGCTATACTGGAGGTGGACGACCAGACGGACCACCGCCAGTGGACGCAGCAGCACCTGGATGCCGCTGACCTGCGCATCCCCTCCATTGCTCCCACGCCCCCTCAGGGAGAAATTGAGAATGACTGCATGGATGTCAATGTCCGTGGACCAGGTAGGTTACTGAAAGCTAACAGGTTACATACATATTAAGGAAATTAAAGGGACTCCTGTGCAGGTGGATGTGGGCCTAATTTTAGTTCAATTTTACTCTGGATGACTTGGTTGTCTTCATAAACAACAATAGATATTCCAAGATTTTACAAAAAACAACCACACATTTTTTTCATTTGTCAGCAAAGCTGTAATTGTGTGGGAAAATATGTATGGAATCACTTTGTGGAATACATTTTGACCTATTCAAGATGAGTGAAGATATTTGAAAGAAAAAAATATATTTCTGTTGCATGAAATGAGCTATATTTTTTCTTCTTTCCCTTTTAATTCCAGCTTGGTTTGTGAAACACTGCATAGTTTCCTCTCTTCAGACTTCTAAAAATTCAAGTGAAACAATCAAGTGAATTCAAGTGAAATGATCTCGAAAGGAAAAATCACTCTTTAGTAGAACTGCTCACAACTTATGTGCCATAACTTTTGAAAAGGGTTGAAGTAGATATTGATTTGTTTTAAGGAGTCACAAGCTAAAAATCCAACTTTCTGAGTAAACATTTCTAGTAGTATGTGTGTGTGCATGTATTTGGGTTGAGTTGAACATTTTCTGAGCCAACATTTCACCTCTTGAGTGTGCATATGCTTGCGTGTGCATGAAAGTGTGTGTGCGCGGATTGATTCATACCTTTTCTGAGGGGAACATTTCACATTTCTTGTGCGTGCATTTGTGTGTGTGTGTGTGTGTGTGTGTGTGTGTGTGTGTGTGTGTGTGTGTGTATTCGCGCATGTAGGAGTAGCTAAAGCCCCATGTCCTCAGGGTAAAGGATCTTCTTCAAAGCAGCCGGCTGGAAGCCAGCTGCCTGGGGGAAAACACTGATTCCTGATCAGATTAATCATTTGACTAGTAATGGGCCTCTGTTTTTTGTATTCCACATTACAAAAAACCAACGAATGCATCAAATGAAGAAACCCAATTTTGTAATAAGTGCCAAATTCCCTGAAGAAAAGCTATGAAAAATCAAAGTAACAGGGTTAACAACTTGAGCACACTTTTTTCCCCGTTGTGGATCGATGCACTTGAATCGACCAAATCTGCTAGATCTGGGGCTTGCTATCCTTTTGAAGAGGAGAAAACCTATCCAAGTCAACTGACTGCGCTGTCTCTCACAGTCAGATATTAATGCTTCGTTTTTGCAGCAGCCTAGCTTTAGCAAGCCCTGGCCTCTATCCCCTAGCTTCGCTTTTCTTCTGAAGCTTCTCCTGTGCCGAGGCCTTGATCAGAATCCATTATCGAAAAGAGAGAGCTGTGATGATTCAACCCAGGCAAAAGTGTCAAATCCACATTCGATTTGTTTGTTGCTTTTTTTTTTCATCTGCCTGATGCTTTGAAGTGCAGGCTCTTGTCTTTTTGTAGCAGTTTACTGGCTCTGTGCTGACCATGCAGTCAGTTACCTACAAGTGCCCTCTTTCATATACCCCTCTCCTCCTTCTCCCCTCTCTGTCCAGATGGGTTCACACCCCTGATGATTGCATCCTGCAGTGGGGGAGGTTTAGAAACGGGCAACAGCGAGGAAGAGGAGGATGCCTCTGCCAATGTCATCAACGATTTCATCTACCAAGGCGCTAACCTTCACAACCAGACTGACCGTACAGGTGAAACCGCTCTCCACCTGGCTGCCCGCTACGCTCGTTCTGACGCTGCCAAACGCCTGCTGGAGGCCAGCGCTGATGCCAACATCCAGGACAACATGGGCAGGACGCCTCTGCATGCTGCTGTGGCTGCTGATGCCCAGGGGGTATTCCAGGTGGGTTCTCAAATGCCTAATTATTTCCTAGGTGGTATAGTTAGAGCACTGAAATGTACTGAAATTAAGAAGGGATTATTCAATTTATCAGTCAGTTGCAAGTCTTTTATCAAGTAAAAAGTAAGAATTTACTGCTTTTCTTTGATTTATATTTCTGGTAATTGGGTTGAAGATTGTTAAACAAAACAAGCAAGGATTGTGGGAAGTTGTGCGTGTCATTTTTCAATATTTTTTTTACATTTTATGGGCTAAACAATGAATTTGTCAATTCACAGTAAATTGTTAGTTATGGCCCTAAAAAGTATAGTTGTCAAATATTCTGTAAACCATCACAGACAAGAATTACCAGAGGTTAGAATTACTTAAAATTACTCAAAGGGTAAATGGCAAATTTATTTACATGTTGAAAATATTTGAGTCAATCTTTTGAAGGTTGAAATTTTGATTAAGTCAACGCAATCATGTTTAGCTCAAAAGAAATAACCTACTGTATGTCTCTATAGATTCTGATAAGGAACCGCGCCACAGATTTGGATGCCCGCATGCATGATGGCACTACACCCCTGATCTTGGCAGCCAGGCTGGCAGTGGAGGGCATGGTCGAGGAGCTCATTAACTGTCATGCTGACGTCAATGCAATTGATGATTTCGGTAAATATTTTCTGTTTGTTTGACGCCACTTATATGAGCCCAAAAATCATTGCAATTTAGTGCTGAATGTAGTCAGATGTTGGGGAGCCTCAAAAGACTACTTCAGATCCAATAATCCTGTTCTTGTCTCTTCAGGTAAATCAGCCCTACATTGGGCTGCAGCAGTAAATAATGTGGAGGCTGCTATTGTGCTTCTCAAGAATGGCGCCAACAAGGACATGCAAAACAACAAGGTATAAAAACAATCTATCTCTTCTTCCACTTTCTCCTTTGATAGAGTAGGAAAACATCTTTCCGAAACAACATTCCTTGTGCATCTGGGAATCTCTTAATGTGTTGACTCCTTTCTCTCTGCCTCAGGAGGAAACACCTCTATTCTTGGCGGCCAGGGAAGGAAGCTATGAGACTGCCAAAGTCTTACTGGACCACTTTGCCAACAGAGAAATAACTGACCACATGGACCGGCTGCCCAGAGACATTGCACAGGAGAGAATGCATCACGACATTGTGCGGCTGATGGACGAGTACAACCTGGTACGAAGTCCTCCCATGCATGGAGGGTCACTCAGCACCACATTGTCACCCCCTCTTTGCTCACCCAACAGCTACCTGAGCAGCATGAAGCAGCCCCAGCCTCAAGGTCAAGGCCAGGGCAAAAAAGCACGCAAGCCCAGCACCAAGGGCGTCGGCTGCAAGGACGGCAAAGACATGAAGGTGAAGAAGAAGAATTCCCAGGATGGGAAGTCTGGGAACCTCCTGGATAGCTCAGCTGTTCTGTCACCAGTTGACTCGTTGGAGTCACCGCACGGCTATGTCTCTGATGTGGCCTCACCCCCCATGATGACCTCCCCCTTCCAGCAGTCGCCATCTGTGTCCCTGAACCATCTACAGGGTATGGCTGACCCACACCTGGCTGTAAACCACATGGTGATGCCAACCAAGCAGGAGCTGGCTCGCATGCAGTTTGACCCGCTGCCTCCCCGTCTTACCCATCTATCCGTGTCTGGCTCCAGTGGCCAGGGCGGCATGAACGGCCAGTGTGATTGGTTGTCCAGGATGCATGGCAACATGAGCCAGCCGGGCCAGTTCAATCCCATGAGAGGAGGTCCTGGTGGTCAGGGAGGTCTGCATCAGGGAGGACAGCACGGGATGATGACCTCCCTCCACAACAGCCACCCCACCACCAGCCTGTCTCAGATGATGACCTACCAGGGGATCCAGAGCACCAGACTGGGTCCGCAGCCCCACCTCATGCAGCAGCAGGCTCAACAGATGCAGCAGATGCAGAACCTCCAGCAGCTCCAACAGCAGCAGCAGAGCATCCAGCTGCAGCATCAAAACTCAAACACCACCAACAGCCAGAACTTCATCAGCGGTGAGCTCGGTTCCCCGGAACTCCAGCAGGGCACAGGCAACTCCAGCATACCCATCCACACCATCCTGCCACAGGAGACCCAGATTATGCCCTCCTCCATCAACCAGTCAATGCCCAGCACCCAGTTCCTCACCCCGCCCTCCCAGCACAGTTATTCAGGCCCCATGGACAACACCCCGAACCATCAGGTCCAGGTGCCAGACCACCCCTTTTTGACCCCCTCCCCCGGCTCCCCTGATCAGTGGTCCAGTTCATCTCCTCATTCCAACATGTCCGACTGGTCAGAGGGCATTTCAAGTCCACCAACAAGCATGCAGTCTCAGATTGGACATATACCTGAACAGTTCAAATAAAATGCGTGTATGTTTATGCCCAGATGAGCTGTTCTATATTTTTTTATTAAAAAAAGGCACTCTGTGGAAAAAAAGAGAAAAAGGGCAAAACTGTAAGCAAGAATTAATAGGACTTTTTATATGCTTTCATACTAACAGCAACACCTGTTTTTCATCCATTCTTTTTATTTATTAATGTCTTATTTATACGCATTGCCTGCTTACAGAAATTTCGGGAATCCACGGTGTTGGGTTGTATGCAGGACAAAGACAGTCTTTTAGAGAGACTCCTTTTCTTTTAGTTCCTTTTTTCTGCAGTGAAGTCGCAGCATACACACTGGGTATTTATTTCTTTGAGGACTCTTAGTCTTTGCCTTTTTTCATATGACTTCTCAATCTTTGTTTATATTATGTTATTTTATTGTATAATCTTGTTTATAAAGAAAATTGTGACTAAGGGGCATTTTATAGAGCACATTTTAAGTTTCAGTGTTATTTCAATTTGTTGTAAGTGTGGGAAATATTCTAGTAAGCCGATGATAAACAAGTTGCAGAAGTTAAGGGAACATGTGCGGGAGTTCACGCACAGGTCCTTTTCCCTTTTTAAATATTCTTATGATTCTTAGTTAACACTCTCTAGAGTTGTGTACATTTTACTTGAATCAGTGGAACAGCATTATGTTGTACCTCTAGATTTAATTGCATTCATATGTAGAGATGTCGTTGAGATGTGGTGGAGATGTGATATGGTGTACAGTATACAGCCATCTTGGAGATTGGCAGATAAGACAGGCTTGAGTATCTGTTAGTCCTGTGGTGTTGGAGAACTGGCCCGTTGGCCACAGTGTATGTTGTTGTTGAGAGGGAAAAGGAAAATTCATTTCCCCTGTCCCTCCTATTAGTTTGAGCCTATGGCTGTGTCCTTCCTTTTGTAAATATGTTATGCATTTCCCTTGTAAGCAAGATTTTGTTTAAGAAATCTGATGTCTTAAGCATGCAATTTTGATAGGTCTCGCACCAGTCAACAGCCTCTAAAATATCAAACAGAACAGAATATATATATTTTGTATTTTACTATCCCTTATGCATAAATAAATTTGAACTATATACAAATAGATACAATATATTGTTAGGCAACATTTTTCTCATAAAAAAAGAAAAAAACATAAATATTGAGGTTTTATAAATTGATATTTATTTACTGTTCTGTAACACATACAAATCCACTGAGGCAACCATCTGTGTATGTTATGAAATGTTTTTGTTACGCATCGGTAAACTGGGAAAGAAAAAAAAAAAAACAGTGGCCAAGTTCTCAGTTGTGTTCACATCAATGCTTTGTAAGAAGCTACCCGGTTTAGTTTGCAAATTGTTACAAATTTAAAAAAAAAAAAAAAAAAACAACAAAAAACATTAGGTTGTAGTGAAATTGCAATATCTGCAATATGTTTCCTTCCTCTTATAAAGATATAATTTGCAAGAAATGTATTTTCCCTTTTCATTTTCAATCTGTAAAAATGTTTCTTGTTATAATAAAGGGCACTTGTGTGTCTTAAGCTTACGAGAACTGTCTTTCTTTTTATTTAATTGTGATAAAAGATCTGTAAAGATCATTATCTTCTGGATAAATTTGGTTCTTTGAAGAAACCTTGGGTTTAGCTAAACAATTGTAGATCTGGTATAATAGTCACAGTATAAGCATCTTCCTCTGACGGCGCAAAACTTAATTTGTCATTAGATTAAATATACAATATAGCACCTCATGTAATCTTTTACATTTACTGAAGGAGCAGAATATCATTTTACTTGGTATGTCTCCATCTAGTGGTGCAAATTAATTTTACTTAAAAGTAAGGTCCAGCTGCACCATCTATGAAACTCCTGCATATTGTGGAAACTAACAGTATAAAATAAATAAACCAAACAAATAAACAGATCTTTGCATGCCTTAATATCATGGCCGGACCCGGGGGAAAAATACGGTACTGGACCCCGAGTAAGTCCAATTTCCTTCGTGTTTCTGAGCAATGTGTAAACTTTTTCTATGTTAGAATACCATCTGGCCCCTAGTTTGCTCTGTGGTAATTTTATTAAACACAAAATGGAAAGATATGTGACACGTCAGCATATAGCTGCAATAATCCTGGTCTAGAAAATTATAGCTTGACACAGGGGCCCTCATCAAAACAGGCCCTAAAATCGGGAAGCATTTTTTCCCCCTTGAAAATAGTGCCAATTAACTTTGGTCCCAGTGTCTCCATGATGAGGATTCTTTGCTTTTCTCTGTTTCATGTCATTTTAAACTGATATCTATGGATAAGCAAATGCTTAATCGATTACTTGACAAGAATAATCGATCAGATTAATCGCTCTGGCATCAGCCCTGATGATGATACACTAATACCATCTGATATTGTGCTTTAGTGCTTCAGTCAACACAAAGTAAGCCACGACTTTGTGGGGCCTCAGTAGGTGAAGGGCCCTGGGACAGTTGCACTCTTTGTAATTCAGCATTGCCTATGACAGGTTAAGAGCCAAATAAACAAATAAACAATTTTCATTGTCGATTGATCTGCCAATGATTTGCTTGATTAATTGATTGGTTGTTTGGTCTATGAAATGTCAGAAAATGGCAAAAAAAAGAAAAAAAGAAAATGCCCATCACACCTTTCTGGTCCCCAAGGTGAAGCCTTCAATTGTCTTCACCTTCACCTTTGTTTGATCAATAGTCCCAAACCCCCGAATATTCAGTTTGCAATTATATAAAACAAAGAAAAACAGAAAATCCTTAAACTGGAAGAACAAGAACAAGCACATTTTTTTTTGCCATTTTATTTTTAGAAATGACTCCAAAATTAAGTTATTATCAAAATAGTCGCCAATTAATGTTCTTTCGATTGACTAATCATTGCAGCTTTTTTAATATAGATATATTTCCGTACATTTATATGTAGAGACACGCTTAGAAAACCAGTCGAAAGTGCAAATGTTAGGCTTTCACACATTATCTTATTTATTTCTGGCCATTTAAAAGATTTTTTTCAAAACTGTCAATTAGTTATATTATCGGCGATTTACAGCAGCGTACCTATTTTTGCATACATGCGTATAAAAATGAAAAAGGCACAAAAACGAATTGGAATAAAAACACTTTACATATAAAAAGTCGGTATTTTAGTTTTATTTCTTACATTTTCCATCGTATTTGTGTGTTTAAACAGTGAAACTATATTTTTACAACCTTGAACTGTCGTATAATAACATTTCGAATTAATATCCCTCATTATTTGTACGTTTAAACGGCGTCAGTGTCATTTTACTTTTATTTTGAGTTGATAAAGAAAAAACTGCGACTCCCGTGATGCACCGGTAGCAGCACAGTTGAAGTTCAAAGTTCAAACATTACAGCAAGAAAAAAAAAAAGAAAAAAAAAATAGGGCTCTACCTGGCTGGCTGCTTCTGTGTTAACAGGGAAAAATAGACAACTTGGCGAGCAGTGAGCACGCCAATCGTTTGCCACCGCACCGAAAACCAGCAGAAGAAACCGAACATGGCCCTCAGCTAATCGGCGCCCGCTCTTGCTCTGTTGTCGGCGGATTTACAGAAAGACGGCTGGCTGGGTGCTATCGTGAGCACGCTAGCTTGCCAGGAGCACATAGCAACTGCTGCTAGCTAACGTCACTGGACTGGTACTCTTTACTCTCAAGACTGCAGCTATGTTCGTCCAGGAGGAGAAGATATTCGCCGGGAAAGTGTTGAAAATACACATCTGCACCATGGACGGCACGGAGTGGATGGAGGAGATCACGGAAGACACCACTGTTGAGAAACTGAAGGAGAAGTGCTTGAAACATGTAGGTTTTTGGGTTGTTTGTGTTTCCACTGTTGCTCTTTTTTTGTCCTGTCATGCCTCTGCCCGGGGTGTTCGCAGTCTACCATACCCTCTGTGTAAACTGTCAGTGTCAGTGTCACTGGCTTTGTATTTATAGTAACTGGGTAGACTTTGCTATTTATAATTTAGCAGGTTGGCTGCCCCTCTCACGCTAGCTAGGGCTAACAGTCCGACTATGCCCCTTTTCTGTTCCCAGAGACGCATGCTGCTTTTCAGCCTGTCTATTATTGCCCGGCTCATCTTTCTTCTCCTTCTATGGCCCATAGCATAAACTCCAAGTGGTGGTCTTAATGTTTGTTTCTCATGACAACATGGGAAAATGCACAGATTCAATAACATATTTTGTGTGACATCAACACAAGGGCACTGGCATGATGATGATGATGAGAGCTAAAAAGTAGTATCAGGTTCCAGGCTTTTATTAATAGAATTTAAAAACAAAAAACCAAAAAAAAGTTGATAAATTGACTTTTATAAGGTTCTTAAATATTCTTTAAATTAATAGATAAGTATGCAAAATATCAGAAAATAATAAAAACTACTTGTAACAATTTCTCATATTCCCAGGTTAAGTTTTCAAATGTTTCGTATTGTCTGACCAAGAGAATTTCACTTTAGAGCTGCGATGAGTTGCCAATTAAACAATGAGTCGATCGTCAGAAGAATAATCCTTAACTATTCTGGTAGTGGATTAACTATATTATTATTATATTACTATTATTATAATAAGTAATTCAAGCAAAAATGTCAAAACACAGCTGCTCATCCTGTTAGATATTAAGAGTTTCAGATTTTCTCTGTTGTCTGTTATTGTTAACTGAATATTTTCATCTTTGCCTCTTGGTTAGATAAAACATGACGTTTGAAGCCGTCACCTGGGACTCACAGAAACTGGGATGAATACTTTTTTGCTATTTTCTGACATTTTACAGACCAAACAATTGATGACTAATTGAGAACCTAAGCGTCACATTAATCGATAATAAATAATTGTTAGTTGCAGCCCTATTTAACTTACAATTCTGTAACAGAAGAGACACACCAAACTCTCACTTCGGGGATGCTCGATATTTGACTTCAGTGATTAATCAATTCTCAAAATTGTTACGGATTAATTTCCTATCAGTCAACAAATCGAATAAATCATATATTTTCTAGTTGACTGACAGAAAATCAGCAAAGAACAAATGTGATGATTGATTAATCATTTAAGTTATTTATTAAGTTAAAATGCCAGACATATTCTAGTTCCTGCTTCTTTATTTGAGAATTTGCCGCTTGTCAGTTTTAGATTATTGTAATTTGAATACTTCTAGGATTTAGACTGTAGATGTCAGTTGGCCTCGGAATTTGAGGCATTTTGTATGCTATATGATTACTCCAGAAAATAATTAGCTGGCCTGCTGTTCACTTCTTGTTTCTGAGCTGGTTTATGTTGTGTTTGTTTTGTAGTATGTACATGGAAGCTTAGAAGACCCCAAAACACTTACCCACCATAAACTTATACACGCTGCTACAGAAAGAGTCCTCACTGACACTAAAACTGTCGCTGATGAAAATCTCAAAGATAAAGGTATGTAACTCCCTGTTTGATCAATTTTGGGATTATGACAAATGAATCCTACACTGTTTTCCATGTACTGCGTATGTTTCATATATGTTGTAGACGTTTTGCTGCTCATAAAGAAAAGACCGCCACCAACCCCTCCAAAGATGGCAGATGTTAGTTCAGATGAAAAGGTAAGCTTATTCAACTTTATATATTTAAAAAAAATAAATAAATGAAGCATTTCTTTATCCTCTCTTCCAACTCTGCACCTGTGTCAGAAAAGCTGTACCTGCTTCTTATTAACTGTTGTTTTTGGTGTTTTTTTTCACAGAAGAAACAAGATAACAAAGCTCCAGACAAAGATGCTATCCTGAAAGCCACCGCCAACCTGTCCACACGCCACACTGACCGCACTGTTACTCAGCACAATATCAGAGATGTGAGGATTTCATTATCATGGCTTTAGCTGACAATGTGCATTGAACTGCAGATAAATTAAAAAAAAATGTAGATTCTGTGAATAAGAATTTTACTCCCAGTTTATACTTGGTAGCGTGTTTGTGTGTTCATTTTTTGTTTGTATTGTTCCAGTTTCAGACGGAGCTCAGAAAAATCCTGGTTTCTCTCATTGAAGTCGCCCAGAAGCTTCTTGCCTTGAACCCTGATGCTGTTGAACTCTTCAAAAAAGCCAATGGTAAATCGTACAATCCCTGAAATCTATTTCTAAGTCTATATCAATAATCATACAGTCAGGAAAAGTAGGATGATGGAATATTTTGTCCGATATGTACCAGACACCATAAAAATACCAAAATACCATTCTGCCACTGAAGCAACTAAATGAGGAATTAGATATTTTATGTTCTATCTTTATATACTGTTTTAGTCTTTACCATCAAGCTCAGTGCAGTGAACTTTATGTAGAGTTTTTGTTTTACATATCAGAGCCAGGTTTTGATATGTATTGTTGCTGGAAAAACCGATCCTTACAATTTCACATATATTGCCCAGCCCTATTTTCAGTCTTCTGATCTTTCGGTGTTTCTGTGTCTTATAGCGATGTTGGATGAGGATGAAGAGGAACGGGTGGATGAAACAGCCCTTCAGCAGCTCACTGAGATGGGTTTCCCTGAGAGTAGGGCCATCAAAGCTCTCAGATTGAATCAGTAAGTCTGTACTTGTTCACTAAACACTCATAACTCCAAAATTAGTCAGACTATTTTGACCGCGTCCGCGGGATTGTTATCGGAAATTTGTATCGTTGAAAACCCAAATGATTGACTTTGAGGTACATTTGTACCAGACTTGCACGAAACAGTGGCATAGGAGTTGGTCCTGGTCCAGTGTAGCCTGAATGGTTTCTTTTGTTCTAGAAACCCCTTGTGTACACCAGACATGTTTTTTCTAACCTCTTCCTTTCTTTCTGCAGCATGTCAGTGACACAGGCCATGGAGTGGTTGATTGAACATGTAGATGACCCCTCTGTAGACACGCCACTACCAAGCCAGGATTCTTCAGGACCGGCAGGAGCAACAGCAGCCGCCACACCAGGCCCCTCTGGCTCTGGCTCTGGCTCTGGCTCTGGCTCTGGCTCTGGCTCTGGCTCTGGCTCTGGCTCTGCCCCTGCGTCCGCCTCCGCCTCCAGTCCTAACCTTCTCCGCAGCCTTTCCAGCCAGTCAGGCACAGACGAGAGCAGCCGGCAGGACGAGCTCACAGAGATCTTCAAGAGGATCCGCAGGAAACGGGAGTTCAGACCAGACTCAAGAGTGGGTGGCTTTTTCCAGTCGGAGCTTTTACTCATGGCTTTGACTAAAACTTCCTATTTTTAAAAATTACACTTACCATAGCTGGTCTCTGTCTTTTTTGAACCTTTTTACCAGTTTCAAACATCATTAACATTGTTGTACCTAAACAAAACTATTATTCTTTTCTTTACTCTGTATTATTTTACAATTACATCTAGTCATTTGGCAGACGCCTTTATCCAGATGACTTACAAGTGAGGCAACTTAGGGTTCAGTGTCTTGCCCAAGGACACTTGGGCAGGCAGACAGGATGTGTCGGGTATTGAACCGCCAATCAGTGGACAACCCGCTCTACCACCTGAGCCACAGCCGCCCCAATGTAGGCTGTAGGAAGATGCTATTTATTTCCACAAATTCTACAGACAAAGCAGATGCAAGACAGACTCCTCTCCGACTCTTTTCAGATTTTGAATTCTCTCTACCAGATACAGATTCTTGCAGTCTTTGATTGCATCAGCTAATGTACGGTAGAAAGTAGTACAGAATATTGAAACATGCATTCATCCTAATTGTAAAGCATAATATACCGTAGTTTCCCCGGGAACACTGTTCCCGAGTATCTCCAAAAACAGAAAAGTGATTAAGACCCAATCTTCCTACAAAACACTTTCACTGTGGTGAATCTTTTTAAGATAGCTGCCATTTGAGTGGTTGTTACACTTCTCAAGTACGTCTTCTGCTGTGCACAAATTAGTTTTTTGTTCCCAAGACACTTTCTGGGCTCCATAGAACTGTGACTGCGGATGTTGTTTTAATTAGACTGAACCCGCACTTTTTTTTTCTTTGTTTCTGCAGGCTGTCATTGCGTTGATGGAGATGGGCTTTGATGAGAAGGAGGTGATTGATGCTCTGAGAGTCAATAACAACCAACAGGATGCTGCGGTATGTTTACACATCCATGATAGTCGTCTCTGCAGTAGCCTTTTCAGCTTGTACTGAAAAAAAAATACAGCAGATTTGAGAAATGCCTCTCTATCTTGGCTGTTTGTGATGCCCGGGCTTATTATACTCGCAAGCAGTTCAAAGATGTTAAAAATGTGTTTGTAAAATACAGTGTAAAGCCATTTGAGGCAAATTTGTGATTTTGGGCAAATTAATTTAATAATTTCACTTATTATTATTATTTTTTGATGGCAACCTATAGGGCTTGCAGACATTTACACAGGCCATGTTTGGCCCATTGCTGCCACTGACACTAAAACAATTCAAACTTGACAATGATGTATTTTCTGTATCAATTTTTAAGGAGTATTAATTCGTTTAAGAGTAATAATCCAAATGAACTGCTGTATCATCGTATGAAAATAAAATTTGGACTCTGTTTTGTAGCTGAATCTGCACTCCGACCTCCATTGAAATATCAATGTATTGTCAGAAACAGAAAGGGAATTTGGTGTCTCGCTGTGTTTTTCCCTCCTGCAGTGTGAGTGGTTGCTGGGAGACAGGAAACCTTCTCCAGAAGATCTGGACAAAGGCATTGACACCAACAGCCCACTGTTCCAAGCCATCCTGGAGAATCCAGTGGTCCAGCTGGGTCTTACCAATCCCAAGACTCTGCTAGGTACAGTTTAGTCAAATTTAGTTGAAAGACCAAGATAGTAGGTGCTTTTGTAAACGGACAAAAAAATCTGTATCAATCAAATAACTGATTGCGATCATCAGTGGTCGAGATTTGGTCGAGACTGCAACCTTATATATCATAAATAGTGACGAAATGATAAAACACAGGACAAAAAAAACATTTCGCTTACTTAGACACAAGCGTAACACACCCTCTTTTATTGAAACCCTCATTACTTTATCTGCGCTCACATTTTGACGGACGTATGTGTTACCATGGTTATGAAATTATTTTTGCAAAGATATACGCTGTACGGATTGAAGATTGCTTTCTTAAAGGATATTACATTCGTTCGAAACGTTTATTTGGAGGCTAACCACATTTTTGGGAAATACACAAAGTTGAAACAAACCCGAATTTTACGTTAACAGTTGGCAGTCAGCAGATGGATTTAATCCTTTGTTTTTTCTTTGCTTCTAAATCAAATCACTTTTGTTGGTTTTGTGTTTTGTTTTTTTTTTTTTTTTTATTTTTTTTTTACTTTAAAAAAAAAAAAACCCAGACCAAACCGTTTAATTGAACTGAACCAAGCAGGTTTGGTATGAAAGCACCTTGAGAGTTGTTTTTTATTTTTTCTTCTGGTTAAACTATTTTTTGTACTGTGTACTATGCTAACAAGCTGAAAGTATCTTGAAAGAATAAGAAGGTCTAGATTTTTAAATATAAATTTACAGGCTGCTGGTTTTGTTAAATGTATTTCTTACCAGTGTGTCTTGTGTTTGCGAGCAGCATTTGAAGACATGCTGGAGAATCCTCTTAACAGCACCCAGTGGATGAATGACCCTGAGACTGGCCCTGTCATGCTCCAAATATCCAGAATCTTCCAGACCCTCAATCGCACATAGAACCTCCTGGTGACGCCCCCTGTGTGACTGCGGCAGCTTGTGTGTGTGTGTTTGACCATATTGGGTTGTGTGTGTGATTGTGTGTGTATCTGAGTATGGCAGTGAGTATTGTTTTTGCCTTGTAAAGACAAAGCTGGAGGAGTAACAGTATGAATTAAGATGTTATACATATAACTATTTATAACAGTTCAGTAAAAAGTTATACAAAACAAATATTAACATAAACATTATTATTACTGTAATAATAAACAAAATGAAATTTAGTATGTTGTTTTTACATTTTAATGAGAACAATTTATAGTTATGACAGACATGATTTATTTTATATAATTTCTCCATGTGCAAAAATGACATCAGACATCAATTTAATGTTTACAGTTCGATGAAAACTGTTTTTGTATGTTTTGCAATATTTAAATATCAATTTACAGTTTTGTCTGTCTCTTTAAATTGTTACGTTTCATCAGTGGTGAATGGGTGGAAGACTTCTGTCAGTGTCATGTTTTGTTTTTCTTCTCCCCTTGTCTTCATCGAAATAACTGCTTATAAGTGAGAGGCTGGTGGTCAAAGTTGATTCTTTGTTAGGCTCATGGAAAATGGGTTTTCAGACACGTTACCTCTCTCCATTCATGCCTGTGAGGTCACTGTTCGTCATCCGTCAAGATTTTTCCCTGAGCTTCTTCAAGAATATTTATTTGACTTTCTTGCCTTTTAGAGGAAAGCTGTACACTAAACTGTTTGTGTCTTAGTCATGTCTTTACAAGAAAACGATGTATTAGGCCTGTGTGTTTATTGTCAATGTGCTCTTGAATGTCATATTATCATATTGCGTTCATTTAGCACTCTATAAATATCGCTCACTGCAGCACGGAGGAGGTTAAAAGAAGGGTTTGGGTTTTTTCTCAGAAGGCTGTAGTGGGACGTTAAGTGAAGCTGAGCCTAATCAAAAGGTTATTCCTTTTTAACCAATAATTTGAATGATGAAGATGCATGCTGGCTTCATGCTACGGAGATGCAAGCATCTATATACACGCAAAGAAATAATAATGGATTTTGAGACACAACCAATGTTGGTCTCATGGTTTACTATTTTCTTTTGAGAGCAATGAACATTTATGCTGTCAAACCAAACCAAAATTTCACTATATAACCTGCCTTGTCATTAGATGTATCCATTGAAAATACCCTGTATTTCTGTGCAATAGCAAGGACTTGTGTTGACCTGTAAAGAAATGTATTTGATTTGAGTGTTAGAGATGTGTGAACTGCAATGGGTAGTGTGTTATATAATATTAGCCCCTGCATTGAGTACTTAAAATCTCCAGCTACAAGAAGGTGAGCCTCGCCTCTCCTAGTTGTACTGAGAGTTAAAAACAATATGGAGGATGGTGTCTTTTGCCAAGGTTTTGAGTGTTTTTATTCAATATTTAAAATGTGGTATTGATGTGACTTTCTGCTCAGGGAGGCTGAGATTGTTTTTCTAAATCTGTCGTTATAGCAAACCTCTGCTAACCCCCTTCTAGTTTGGCATTTGAAAATGGCTTTAACTAATCTGTCTAGAACTTTGCTTATGAATAAGAGCACCACAAGACATGGTTTTGTAAATGCAATATTTGAAAATATTTAAATGTTTTTAGAGAGAAGTGTTTGTTTGAACTATGTATTATTACATTATTTATATCAAAGGCCAAACTAGTAACTTGTTTTATTTATAACATTTTTAGCAAAACCTCGAAGCTAATCTACAAATGTGAAAAAATTAAATGATTCAAATGTTGTTTTTACAAACCATTATAAAATGTGCTTATGGACTGGTAGGTCACAGTGTGATTTAAAATCGTTCAACATGTTTAAATGGAGGAGGATTTCTACATGTCTCTGGAAGCCTCTCTGCACACTTTCCGCAATGCAGTGGACCTTTAACATGGCCACAGTGATCAACTGTCTCACCTCCTCCATGCTTCGCACTGGCATGCATACAAACGATCTCTCTCCCGTAATATCTTGAAACAACCATTGGGACATCGTATGTTTGAAGAAAAAGGTCCACTGAAAATGCTGACTTCTTTCAAAATGGTCAACCGGAAGAGAAAAGAAAAGAATGAACTTTATTGCTTAGGGACAATGAACAAAAGTTGGAGTCACAGGTTATTGTTTTCACTCAGCTTTCATGCAGGACTGTCCCAGATCAACAACCTATGCAATATACTCTCACAGTCTGTTCATTAAAACAGCCTCGCGGCTACTGGCATCTAAATCACTATTGCATTAAAGTTATTTTTGTGGCTGTATTCTTTGGAGTCTGTGTTGTTTCTAAGTGACTGATAGGCCAGAAAATTAGTGGCAGGAAACCCCACTGTTAGACTGGTTACATGTGTATTAGAAGAGTTTTTTTAGGATTGAATTGATCATTTTGTTTGGTGAATGGGGAATTTATTGTGTGAGGCAAGTGTAGCAACTGCATTTTGGAGCCCTCTTCTTGTACGTCTTCTTATGCATACTATGATTAGTCTACCTACGTGGAATACAGAACACCGGCCAGATTTATATAGCTACTGTGTAAAGCCTCACATTAATAAATTGATACTGAATTATATGACATAAAGCAAATTGATTATGTAATGGGTGAGAATGGGAGGTGACCCTAGGTTGTTGGTTTGGATCTTATATATATATTTACGGTTGAAATTCCCTTAAATAATTCCTTGTTACATATCTGTTTTACCTGAAGCTCTTTTTTGCTCCCATGTATTTAAGATTGGAACACTGAAAACTAAATGCTCCGCGAATTTTTTTTAAAATGTCTGGTCTGCTACACGTGAATATTCATTTGAACCTTTGGCCGACGTATTGTTTCACTTCTACGCTAATTGTCAAACAAGTTACAAATCATTATCACAAATCACATGGCAATTTCTTCAAAAGGAAGTGGAAATAATGAACCGTAGAACGACTTTTCAGGATACAGTCTCACCATGAGGTCCATTTAGTATATTCAGATTTTGCCATGTCATCCATATTGGCTTAAAAGCCAAAGTTCACAGTTTATTCTTGACATTGGAAAAAGCAGTTGAGAAAAGCTCAACTTTTAAGCTGACGTGGACGAGAAATCCTTTAAGAGCCCAGCGGGGGACAAAAATGAAAATTGGAAGGTTTACTATTTCATGACAACCAGCAAACTCCATTTTTTAATAAAGATGATGTGATATGAGCAAAAGCTCCAGAAAAGATACTGAAAGGCCCTTGTGCTGAGATTTTTCTCTTAACTGAACTTTTCCTGTTTTTACAGTTTTCCTGCTGCACTTGGGTATGGAACCATTGTCCAATAAGAGGAAATTTTTTAAATTCATTGAAATTTTTTAAAATTTATTTTTCAGAAGGAACTGTAGATTGCTTACAATCTTTACCAAGTACACATGACCAGAAAGAAGAGGCCAAGTGTGAATGGTTGTTAAATCTCCCAGGAAGGGATGAAAGGAGGAAGAGTTGGCCCTACTGTGTTGAGCCATGCATTTGTTTTAATGGTTGTTTAGTTTCGCAAATATGTAAGTCTGTGCATTCCTCACTGGACACACTAGATTGCTTTTCTTGTGTTTGGATGTGCGGTCTTTTGGATCGACCAGTTTTCTGTCTTGGTGTCTTGCTGGGTTTGAAAAACACAGGGTGCGGTGCTTGTTGACGATCCTCCTGAGTTTCTCAGATACTCCAGACGCGTATGGAATGACGACATTGTTGCGTTTATTCTTCTGTTCTTGTTATTCTTCATGGATCTTGTGGCTATTTTCACAAAGGTCCAGTTAGGGTATCCCCAGGGTCTAAGTGAATCCCTCAGGCGTTTGTGCTCCCTCTCCCGGGCCGGGGCACTTGTTGGCACATAATCAGCTCAGTAGTGCAGGGTTCTAATAGCTATAACCACGAATCAGAACATACATTATCTCAAAGCACTTTACAGAGTAGGTCCGAGACCTTACAATATTAAAGAGGGAAACCCGACAGTTCCCACCATGAGCAAGCACTTTGGCGACAGTGGAGAGGAAAAACTCCCTTTTAATGGGAAGAAACCTCCGACAGAACCAGACTCAGGGTGGGCGGTTGTCTGCCTTGACCGGTTGGGTTGAGAGAAATGGGGCAGCACTAAATGACTAGATAATGTTTTAGGTGTATGTAAGTCGAGCTGGAACGACCATCGCTAAACAGAGGAGGTGGTCTACGACAGCACTTATCAGCCACTGCTAACGCAGTCTGGGGATCCCCTCCCCAGGCAGCTTAGCATCCATTCATACCACGACTCATGTGACCCTTCACAACTCACATGATAGCCTGGTGGGTCAACGACTCACATGCGACCTTTATAAGTTAACACCAAGTTGAGGTGAACTGAGGTAGACTGAATTCGGGTTGGGGGTTCCCTTGTACATTGCTGAGCCTCTCATTTCTGATTTGGAGGGCACTGTGACTTTTAAGCAGCTCACAGAAATTAAACTGAGCGTCACAGTACTTCTTCCTTAGATCTACGTGTTCCTTTTGCAGGTTGTGTAGTCTTTGTTGCCTCAACTAGGGCAAATAGTAGGACTCTCCTCGCTGTTGCTCCTGAAGTCTGGAGAGGCTGTCCTGTGCTTTCTGGAGGGCCCCAGCCAGTTCCCGCCGTTCCTCCAGTGTTGTTATTAGCTTGCGCAAAGTTTCCGTGAGCTCCTTGCGGTACTTTGCACATGTGGTCCTTTCTTTTTCTAGAGCAGAAGCATTTTGATCGGCTCTGTGCAGCAAATCAGAGCTTCGTGTCCTTTCCTGCTTTAGGGCCTCTTCCAGTTCGGCTTGTCTTGTCTTGCTCTCTGCCTGATGTGCTTTGAGTTCATCTACCGTGTACTCAAGCTTAGCGACGGTAGCCTTATTCTCAGAGATGATATCATTTTTCTGTGACATCATTTCCCAATGTCGCTCAGAGAGAGAGCAGTGTTTAAGTATGATCCTGTCATACTTTGTCCTTTCTTTTTCAAGAGCAGAGGCAGTTCGATCGACCTTCTGCTGCAAGTCAGAGCTTCTCGCCTTTTCCTTCTCATGGGAATCTTCAAGTTCGAGCTGTCTTAACCTGTTCTCTGCCTGACGGGCTTTGAGTTCATCTACCATGTACTCAAGCCTAGCGATGGTAGCTTCATTCTTAGAGATGATATCATTTTTCTGTGACATCATCTCCCCATGTCGCTCAGAGAGAGAGCAGTGTTTAAGTATTATTCTGTCATACTTTGACTGTTCTTTCTCAAGAGCAGAGGCAGTTCGATCGACCCTCTGCTGCAAGTCAGGGCTTCTCACCTTTTCCTTCTCTAGAGCATCTTCAAGTTGGAGCTGTCTTATATTGGTCTCTGCCTGATGGCCTTTGGGTTCAGCTACCATGTTCTCGAGCTTAGCGATGGTAGCTTCATTCTTAGAGATGACATCATCTTTCTTTGACATCATTTCTTCATGGAGAGAGCGGTTATTAAATATGGTTCTTTCATATTTATCCTCCATAGCCTCAAATTTAGCCGTGATAGCTGCATTCTCCTTCCTTAGCACCTGCAGGTCGTACATCATGCCCTCTGAAGATGCACAGGCTTTCTTTAACATCTCCATCTTTTTATACGCTCTCAAAAACCGAGCTTTCTCCTTCTTAACTGCCTCCTCAAGTCGGCCGCAAGCTTCTCTGTCATGCTGGAGCTGATTATGAGCAAGCTGTCTCTCATTTAGGGCATCCTCAAGTTCACCTTGTAGCTTCTTGTTCTCAGAAGCCAGTTGTTGGTTTTCTTGAGTCAGATGGTCCAGTCTTTCTGCTTCCTTCTGCTGCTGGGAGACAGCAGCCTCATAGTCCCTCTGGAGTGTGGAGTTTTTTGTGTGTTCCTCTTCCAGGCCTGAGGCCAACTGGTTAATTTTCTCCTGCAGCGAGGAAACAGTGTTGTCCCTGGCTTCAATATCGCTTTGAAGATTCTGAATATTGAAGTGCATGGACTGAATTTCATTGTCTTTTTCAAGACTTTCCTTCTGTTGCACAAGGAGTTGGTCTGTTAGTGCCTTGATTTCGGCACAATTCAGTTCATCACGCTCTGTTATTTCTTGTCTGTGCTGACTAGAGGACGCCATCAGATCATTTTTGAGTTTCTCAATCACCTTTTTGTCCTCTTCAAGATCAGCTGTCATTTTACTCACTTTGTTTAGAAGCTTTGTGTACCTGCTCTGGTGCTTTTTCTCTGACCTCTTAAGATCAGCCACTTGTGCCTTCATGTGCTCCATTTCATCACAGAGACTGCTTTTTTCAGCTCGTTCCTTCTCCAAAGCCTTTTTAAGATCAGCTTTTTGTTTTCGCTCCTGTTTCAGGGCTGCCCTCTGTTGAGCTTGCTCTTTCTTTATCTCCTTCAAGTCCTCTTCAAGAGCAGCTTTGGCTTTTCTTTCCTCCTCTAGGGCTTCTTGAAGACCATCAGATTTCTCTAATTTCTCAGAATGACTTATCTGTGAAACATAAACCAATTATTAGATTGTTGTATATGTGCAGTGTTTGTAAAAACTAGATGATCAGGAGTTTCATCCATTAAAAAGGTCATTTTAATCATATGTGTGTGCACCTGAACAAAATTAACAAAATTGTGGGATAATAATCATAAACACATAGACAGAATTATTTAAATGCGGTCAATAATATATGGTTACCATCACCAAAGATCAAATTCAAGCTGACGTCCTGATGCCCTAATAAATCTAGACTGGGTGGCACTATGAACCAGTCAGCCATCAAAGTTTCACTGGTTTTCCTTTATTTCAGTACAGTAATAAAATCAACTCTTTAAACTTGTTTTGAGATACAAAATCTGTCACAGCAACACGGTCACAGTTCAATTGTGGTACGGCAAAACTAAAACTAACTCACAACAGTAAGCTTATTTTGACGAGGAGAAGTAAAGCAGAAACATCACCACGGGATTACCTAACTCAAGCCAGTTATCCATTTCTGTGAGTTGATGTGCATGTGAATATAATGAAATAATGCTATCTCATGTCAGGTAAAAAGATGAGTTTTATGTCCTAATGACAGACAGCAGGACGCAGTTACAATATTAGATACAATATTAGATGCATGATGAACTACGCTTCCAAAGAACACTAAATGTTAATTATGCATACATTTTCTGGTTCATTCCATTTCAAGTCTACTCATCAATAAACCATAATTTTACGATTGTACAAATATTTGCGTCTTTCTGAGTTGGTTTAAAGGACATAGCTGTCTTCAATTCAGAAGAACTAAATATACTTGTGTAGGAGGCGTTTTTTTGTAATGTTATAGTACACATACTTTTTGTATATATTTACGACTTATATGTTAATTTTTGCAAAACTTTACCAAAGAAATGAATATATCATTTTTGAAAAGGCGAATCACTTGAATGCTCTTGTTAAGACAATGAAGACTCAGGTGAGAACGAGTAGCCGTTAGCAAAATAGCTGTCATTTTTAAAGAAATTTCAACTGCACCATTTGGATTTTTTACAATTTTGATGTGCGTGTAAACGTGTGCCACCCATCTTATCTATATAAATAAACTATTACTTTAAATGATTATCACTCACCTCCTCAAAAGTGAGACTGTAGCAGTTCTCTTCTCTGCTGGAGGCGAAGGGCTCCTCCTGAACCTCCTCCATAATTTCCTTCTCAACTTCCTCTTCATGCTCCTCAATCTCCTCCTCAATCTCCTCCTCAATCTCCTCCTCAATCTCCTCCTCAATCTCGATGCCGTCAGCGGGAAATTTCCTCGGGAACCATGGAGAATCCAGGACCTCTAAAGAGAAAAGTCCCCCTGATCTATTTTTGTCCATTTCCATATCCTGAAAAAATGCTTTCGCTTAACTGGAGATTTTTTCGTGAATGTAGCTGGGACAAAACCTGTCTTCTTATACAGTAACTGCACTAACTGTAACACTGTGACATCATCAGAATGTTTCCCACAGGTAGTCATCAGGTGGATTGTGACATCATACTGGATGGCTTTGATGTTTAATCTGATTCTACTGACACATTCTACATTCCGCTTTAAAGGGCCAGTTCAACCGTATTCAAAAACAAACAAAAAACCAACAGTATTCTTTTCTTCGATACTATGGCCATATTGGCCATGCACGTAAAATCCCAACTATCAGCGTGCATTTCTTTCTTTTGGGTGATTTTACCCTTTATGTTATCCGCTCTGTCCAGACTCCTCAAAGGCTGTCTGTATGAAGGACTTCAGGCATTTTGTTTTCAAATTTTTGAATAAATGGATGTGGTTTAATGGGAAATTTTACAAATGAATAGGTCAAGGCCATCAATGAATATACAGGTTTAAACAAAGAAATAGCTGTATTCAAACATTAAATCAACAAGTTGTTTTTATAAATTCATTTACCAACTCTATTATCATTTTTTGACTTTGTTTTAAAGCATGCCTACTTTTAGGAGTGCTTGCAGTTGCCGTATAATTAAAAGTAAATTAGACTCTTAAAAAATAGGTTTGCATTTATTCCTGTAGCCACCGAACAGACTGAATCTCTAAAGTGATACAGACATTTGCACACATGTACTTTATCTTAAGTAGAGCTGAACTTTGTTCTGCTTTTTTTCATTTTTCACAGGGTAGTAGATATGTTTCTACCTTAGGCTTGATCTGCTCTTTTTAATTTTTTAGTAGTTATATTTATTTTCAATATCCTTTCATATATTTATTTTTATGTCTTTGAGTATAGATTGTTGGAGCTCTTTGTCATCATTGTATCCCTGTAACCTTTGTGTTTGTGTCTGCCTGCTTGTCTCTGACCCAGAAGTTCCTTTGTGATGATACTAAAGTTGAAGTTGAAGTTAAAATGATCACAGCCCTTGTCTGTGTGGTTTACGAGCCACTCCGGATATGGTAACAGAAGTGTAGTGATAACTCTGGCGTGATTTTAATGCCATGCAATTGCACCAGAGGCCTTTATTGGCTTAATTATCAAAACAGTCCACCACAGTCGATGCCCGGCCACACTTGAATTTACATTTCCAGTTTGTTAATTTTATGTCAATGACAGACTTATTTGTCGTAATTAGAATAACAACAGTTATTATTTTGGCTACATAGAAATCAGGTGTTGGCACTAACAGTGCTCTAAAGAAGACTCAAATGCTGTACCACATTTCACCACTAGGTATCATAATTGGTCAAAGTCACAAGCACTACACAGGAACGTAATAAAAACGTGTACATTGAAAAGTTCATACTGAAATGAAGAAATAATGGTAACACTTTAATTCACAGGTCATTTCACACCTGATACTTTCCTTGGAGGTTTCCTGGAAATGTCTATGTAATTTGGTACTGGGAAAAAAAGTTATTTTAATGAAAACTTAGTTGTGTTGAGTTACTCACTTGCAGAGGAATTATCTTGCAAGATCTACTTTTTATCGATTATTCTAAACATATTCTCCATATATGTTGAGCTGTACGCCTGTCTCTAGACAAATTTAGCATTTTTGCATGTTCAGATAACCTGCTGTGCACTCACAAAGAAACTGTTACACAAACGATTAATTGGAGTGGATTAACTTCAAGTTACAAGCTGAACATGGTCTCAATCTTGCCTGTAATTAGTAACAAATGACTTAATTCTCTCTGGGAAACTTTGCAGGGATCTATGGGTAAATTACGGACACATAAAATTAAAACTGTTCTCTAATTATTTTTAGGAATAAACAAGTGGATATGCTTGTGATTTCAGTCAGCTTGTCAAATAAATATTTTTTGCTATCGTGATTAGAGTTTTTAGAAATGCTGCATTGGACATGTTCCTACTGTTTAATAAACCTGTCGAACAAATATTTTAGCTAGAGTCTAGACGTTGCATAAATTGTGGGCAACAGTTCTGTAAAATTACAGAAAGTGAGCCACGTCTGTTTTTTAGCTTGAAAAATGAAAACGAAACAAATAGTTATTACCAGCATTACCGGTAATAGTCTGGACGGTAATCACGCATGCGCAGTCGGTGCCTTCACGCAAGCTGGGATGATAATTACTTGTCTAGGGGCAGAGCGCGAACGCACCTCTGGTTTTCGCTGCACAGCCCGTGCCTCAATAATCTGTGTGTATATCATATCTAACATGAGGTATTTAATACAGAGATAGATTTTTTTAAACGGAAGAGCCTCTGAACGTCGTGCTTCTTCACTGGAAAGCCTTCCCTTCTCCCTGCCTGGCTTGTGTTTCAGCTGGACGTCTTGCCGTGGAGCGGTTGTCACACAGGCCGCGGTTCGGGTCTTGTTGCTGGGAGGAGACCGTTCAGACTCCCTGCTAGCATTATTAGCTGGCTATGATGCGTCGCTGCTGCTGGTGTATTTTCTACACAGCAGGCCACTGTACAGCGAGGCAGCTCCTTGGTTAATTGTTTACGCCGAAGGAACTGAAGGGTGACTTGGAAATACACCACACCTTTCAAGGTAATGTGTTGCCAGCTAGCTAACGTCATTCATGGGGCCGATGAATGCAATGTCGCTCCAAGCTAGCGGTTAGCCAGTTAGTTAGCTGTACATTTGCATGCTTGGCCGCTTAGCTAACCTCATGTTAGGAAAATGTGCACTTTGTCACCTAACAGTAGTTCCGTCGTTATGGGGTTATCATACCACCACATACTATCGTAAAAATCAAAGCTAATGTAGTTAATTAGCAATTACCTGGCTTACCCAACAAGCCAGCATTGGGCCGTTAATGGTAACATAATGGTAACATAGCGTTGAATTAATGCTACAGGTAATATAACAATAGCTCAGTGAAGGTTAACTTTGCTGGGGAAATAAAAGTAACATGCCTTAGGACCTTAGTATGATAGTACGTGTATGCACTCGTTTCCCTCATCTTCATCCCAGAAGTGTTAGGTTGGACATGTTCCTCCTGTTAAGGTAATGGTAAATGTCAGTAAGACAGCCGTAAGAATTGACCATGAAAGTGCTCTGATTTTGATGTAGGAACTGATTAGAAACATAAGTCTGCCTGACTTAATGCACACAGAGTTTACTTGTAACATTTAATTACAAAGCACTTTTTGAAACAAAATAACAAAGTGTTTCAATGGAGAATTGACCCCAAAAAAAAACCAAAAAAAAAAAAAAACCCCACACACAAAGATGATCCAATTTAATCAAGAGTTAGAAGTGATAGGGCACAAGTAGATTAACAGATTTAAAGGAAGTCACCGAGACCTTGGGTTTTGACAGCAGATACAATCCTCTTTTGTTGAGAGTCTGGACTTGGCAACCGATACCAGAGTTTTGTTTGAGATTGTCTATTAGTGTGAAAGTTTGAGTAGATGCTGTACCAATATTAGTAAGATTCCTCATGCTTTGTTTGTGGTCAGAAAGTGCTCTCTGTAAGTGATTTTTTTTTTTTTTTTTTTTTTTTTTCCCAGTACCTAATATGATCACAAAAGTTAGACCAACATCACTTATATTTTGTTATGCAGTTGTGGACAATTACTGCACATGATAAAGTATGCTTGCCACTATGTACATAATGACTACAAAGTTTCATCCCTGTATTCAGGGCTGTTTTAGGTCACCAAAGCCTCACTGTCCGTTCATTTAAGTACCAGATACTGCAAAGGCACTGTCTCCACTCTATCATCAAGCATTTTACATAATGAATGTGATCATGCCTACGAGGATGCCACTTTGGTACTTATGTCTCAACCACTAGATGCAAGCCCTAATTGAAAAATAAAAGCAGGATTAACAAGCAGCACCCAAAACAATAATTTCCTTAATAATCCACGAACAGCAGGCGATTGTGATTTTTATTTAATTATCTATTGAAGAATTTCTCTAATGGAGCATCCAGCTACTCACAGGCCATGCCAAGGGGCTTTGCAATCTGGCAGGTTGTGGATGGCTAATGTCCTGTTATTTGGCTGTGTCTCTTACTCTGCAGTATGTTCATTATAATTGTGACTGTAACATCATGTTTATTTTTACTTTTTAAGGATGGAGGGAGATTTTTGTGCTGGCGGGGACAGTACCAGGAGAAAAGTGGACTTGGCTGGGGTTGCAGAAGGTGCAATGGATGTTGTACCATTGGAGATGTATGACTCCGCCAGAGCAAAAATAGCTGCCAACCTGCGGTGGCTGTTTGCCAAAGCCTATGGCATTGGTAAGTAATGTAAATTTACATTCAAGCTACACAAATGCTAAGTACATTTTCTTTACATACATTTAGTACATTCTCTTCTCTTTATTTACATTCATCTATATGACTTGTCATATATCTTACTATCTATATTTCTTACTTATAACTAATATCTATACTGAATATCTACTATCACAGACCACAGAGTGTTTAATGAATCCTAAGATAGTGCCTGGAAATTTGCAGCATATTTTCCTCATATTCTCATAGTTATTTCAGAAATTCAGATGTTATTGTTGGCACAGTGTGTTTACTCTTTTTCAGCATAATGACGGTCAGCAGATTGTGTAAAGCTTCAGCGGTGAAACATTGACAGCAAAAGCTCAAGAGAAAGAAATATTTGTGTGTGTGCGCCAACACTAATTCTCTCATGACACTTGGCAACTGAAGCCTCCCTCACTGACTCACCAGAGTCTTCCATTCTTGTAGGGTGGCCAGTGAGATTGAACCCAAATCAGGCTGAGTGACAGGCGCTGAGGATTAAGCTATATTTGTTAGACTCTACTCAGAGCATGGAAAACACTGATCTACACTGCCAGTCACTCACACTCCTGTTAAGATGGTATCAGCATTAGTAAGTGGGCCTTTATGGCAGATTTTGCTGTCTTGTCTGTGGTTACAAAAATCAAGAATTGCATACATCTCAAGAAAGAGGTGTGTGAAATTCAGGACAGCCTTATAAGGATGTGTTATTTTGTGGCTGTAAAACTAGCAGCATTAAAACCCCAGCACTGTCACTGCTTATCTTCTGTTATATAGTAAGCCCACTGGTCAAGTGCACAACAAAGACAAATTTACCATTTATTTATTTATTTTATTTATTTATTGTGTAGATGAATTTACTGTAGATGTGAAGTTCGGTGAATAATTGAAGGCATGTCCACTCAGCTGGCAGTTTTATAAGTACATTTAGCTAGAACTGATCAAAGGATAAGCTTACAATTTTCAACTGTTTCTTACAGTCAGGTGCCCATACGAAATTGAAACAGGTATTGTTTGCTGTAGCCATCCTTCCTGTTCAGAATGGACATTAAAAGATCTCTTCCTGATGTGTTTTAAATGTTAGTGATGGGGGACAAAATTCATCATACTCGCTATGTCCAAAAAATGTATTCAGAAGTTTATCAGAAGCTTATATGAGGCTTCTCCATTCTGAGTTAGTGAAATCCAGTGGATATCTTCAAAAGTTATAGTGTTTTAGTACAAAATTCCCTTGAAAAATTGTGAACTTATGCTCTTAGACTAATATGGCACCCTTGCAATAAATCCTACCTTGATTAAGGTTAATATGTTTTTTTTATTGACATGCTTTAGAGAGATTTTCATTCAACTTTATGTTAATTTTGGAGGCTGTAGTTTGCGGTGCTGGTGGAATCGTATTGCGTTATATTGAGAAGGGTTTCTAATATGTAGTACCCTCGGTGTTATGAATGGGATGGACCAAGTATTATAAACACCTTTTTGAGAGTAAGAGTCAGTTGCCAAATACCGAAAAGTTTGTGTATAAATAAGATTGTTTACAAGTGCAAGTAGTGCAGCCTGCTGTATCTCGTTGGCCACGTAGTGGTTGGAACTCTAGGTGGTTGGCTGTTATGATGTACTAGCTAGTGAGTGCTCTGAAAACCTTACACTTCTTATCAGCAGTTGGAAATTAACAGTAAATAACAGTCAAATGTAGATGATTTTTTTTTTTTTTTCTCTTTTGTCTGCAGGTTTCCTTGTTCTACTAGCATGTAACCAGCCATTGTTAGGAGCTAACACTCAGGGTGTCCTATAGACAAACTGTCACTCCTGCTCTTCACATCTCCAGCTACTATAGTGTTGGCATGTTTTTAAATTAGATACACTATGAATTATAATAGGCATGTAGTCCTGCTTTTCTTTGTGCATACCTATATGAAAAAATTGTCATGTGTGAGAATGTTGGTCTAATTTGTCTCTGATAGCCTTCACTCACACAATAAATTTTTAACCTCTAAACTCAGACATAGTATCAGAGAACATTATGACTATTTGGCAGGTGTTTAATCATCAGCATACGAAAATGTTGTAGGATTAATATCGCAGCATAACATCATTGTTTTACTGCACGGCTGCTCGTTACCTTTTTGATGTGCTACAGGTTGTCTCCTTATCGTAGCAGTTAAGCTGGGTCAGTGTAAGCCTTGTCTATCTGATGCCCCAGTCCCATCATTCACTACTTTGCATGTCTGTTGCATCAGTGTAGTCTCTGGTCAAATCATCCATTATTATTTCAGAGGCTCGTACAAGCTTTCCTTTGTTTTCTGTGGTCTCTTACATATCTGTTACACAGATCGTTGTCTGATCATTACACGGATTTCCTAATGCCACTGAAGCATTCATAGTAAACAAATGACAATAAGTTGGAGTTTTAATGGTAATCCAGGCAATGGATGGAAAGCTACTGTTTTTAATGCCTTTTTTTTGTCTGCTGTTTTGTTCTTAGCCCTATTTTTCTCTCAGGTTCATTACTTAGGCTCAGATTTTGTCAGAGTTCAAACCACGGTCCGTAGGCATTTGCTTGCCCACTTCACTGTCTGTCATCATAGGCAGTGGCTAATAATTCAGGCTGAAAGATGGAGCATAACAACATGTCTGTACAAACAAAAACAATGTATCACAGACGACCTTGGGTGGACGTGCTGTTCAGTTACATTAGAAAGTATATAATAGCCCCAAAGCTTTGGCGGTCCAGAAGGAGGTAACTCTCAGGTGCAGCAGCAATTATCTTCCTCCCATGGGAACTGAATATATTTTTCCCATTTGATTTTCACCCTATGGCTCATATGGTGTCTCTGACGATGCTATTGCTGCACAATTGTTAACATTGCTCGTATAATGACAGATTGTACGAGTGTAAACAGTCTTGGTCACATAGTTCCATTATAAATAAGTGCACCCATCTCATGATGTGGGGGTTGTCAGGGATTCAGGTACATCAGATGTGTACTCATCAGCCTGGGTTCCCTGTTAAGTCTTTGATCATGCCTGTCTATGTTTGTGTACATGCTCGCCTGTCCTGCTGCCCTCTGCATGTGGCACAGCTGCTCCCAGCCTGAGGTACAGACAGCCAGACACATCGCCAGCAAGAGTGAGCATCGGTCATGGTTGCAGGCACATTGCTGGTCGTTACTCCCCTGCTTGTGCTGATTGTGTTGGGTTGCTGATCATGGTTGGCTGACTGTGCTGTAGCACATCCTGGATCTTGTTGCCAGACCCTGTCCTCCTGCTCCACCCTATCCCAGTTAGTAAATTTTTCAGGCTGGCTCCTGGTGGCAAGAGGACGGGGGGCAGCTGCCAGGCGACATCAGTGTCTGTGGAATGAAGTCAAACGTGAAGACTCGCCCTGGCCAGACCCCTTTGTTTTCGTACACAATTACTCCACTGTTCTAATGTGTTTATATACTCAGACGCAGCTCTCCAGGAATGACCCACACTGCTTGGTGTTATGCGTAATATATTAATGCTGTTGTACGACGACATCCTTATTTGCCCCGTGGGTGTGTATGGTGGCAGAGAGCATACCTGCGATGTGTGTGTTGTCGTAATACATGTAGAATACAGGATACAGGATCAATGTGATCTGAGCATTAGAAGCTACTGAAATAAGAGCTGAATGGTTAATCATATTAAGATTGCCATTTTAATTCTTCTTACAACTTCTATGCAATTTCATTCTCACCTGACAACAAGTCTTCATATATGCATTAGGAGCGAGATTTGATGCAAAAGTCAAAAGCTCCTAAGCGCTTCCTAAGTTGGATCTGCAAATGATGACCATAATGCACAGGGAAAGCAGCAGAGAGAAAAAGAAATGTAATGTCAGAAGAGAGAAGAGCAAGGCTTAGTTTGGGATGGACCACAAAAACAAAAGAGCAAATGTGCTACAAACTAGGAAACCCAACCAGTAAGTTATTAACTTATCTAACCCTAGTTCTGATTAAAATGCTGTCATGCTTAATAAATGGTCACATTTTGTAGTGTTTTTGGATTTAAAAATTATGATGGTAAAAATCACCTTGTTTACAAGCTATAGTTGCAGCACAGCATGGTAGCACCACAAATTTATACCACTGAAACATCATTATAATATGAGACAATATAATTGATGAAGGTCACAAAAACAACTGAAAAATCCATTCAACCTCACCACGTTATGTTTATAAAAAATGTTTTCCCTGGGAATTGGGACAAAAAAATCAGTATCTCAGTTGTCCAGAACAGGGCAGCTATAAGTGTGACATTTTAATTTGTCCCTGTTAGGTCATGGTTTTATACTTTATTATTCTTTTCTACCATATTTTAAATACTTTGCAAAACCTAGTTCGTTGCCTCCTTACTTGTGCAGTTCAGCTTTTGTGCTTGGTACATTATCATCCACAAAACCAGCTGGAAGAAGCTGCCTTCCTTTTTTTTTTTTTTTTTTTTGTGAGCAGGAGATTTCTGATGAGTGGCTCCCTTTATCCCGTCAGTCAGAGCAGACACTTAATAACATACACACATACAGCTTATGCTGTGTTACTGGAGCTCAGACTTCAAAACAGATTTAAAAGAACAGGGTTATTTCCATCACTGCACCATGTTGTGGAAAAGTAGGATTTTGGACAGCTTTTGTGCATCTCATTAGACCTATTTTAAACTTTTATCTGCGGTTCACCTTGCAGTATGAATTTGGTTTGTGCATGCCAATAGCCAAGTGCTCCTTTGTCCCATGCCCTTATATGGCTTTGGTTTCTGGTTTTCAGAATGACTTCACATCCAAAGCTAGTGTAGGTCATAGTTTTCTTTTCGTTTTTGTGGCTCCAGTATTGTTAAATTAGCACTGGGCAAGCCCAAACCTGTCACCTGAGAAGCCTGCTCTCACTGTGGACTTGGCTTAGTAAGGGTCCGTTTCCCAATGTACTCTTGAGGTAATAAGCTTTGACTTACAATTACAAATGGCCATGTCTGCTCCATGTAAACTGAAGCTGGCATAGAACAAAGTCTGTTGATATTGTAGGAGTTTGATAGATGTAGGCTGAGGTAAATGGAGATGTTCTTGTTAAGTGTTTGCCAGGCGCCATCGTTTTCCTGTTTCATCACATAATATATTGTTATATTGTTGTCTTACCAGCTAACTAATATATCTTCAATTTAGGTCACAATTTGAAACCTAAACTGCACGTTCTACTTTAGGAGCACGTGGAAATGCCGCATGGTTCAACTAACCACTCTCTCCATTGCAGACCATATTCCAGAGGACTTAAGGGACCCGTTCTACACAGACCAGTATGACCAAGAACACATAAAGCCTCCTGTCATCCGCCTACTGCTATCCTGTGAGCTATACTGCCGTGTCTGCACCCTCATTCTCAAGACGGAGCAGGCAGCTTCTCTTCAGTCCCACCTGTCTGTCATCCAGTCTCTGTCCAGGAAGGGCATTTATGTCGTGGAGAGTGACGATACACCCGTCACGGAGGGGGACCTGGCCTGTGTGCCCATCAAAATGGTGAGCGAATGCACTGAAAGTTGGTATAGACTTGTTGCTAGTTGCCTGAAAAAATGTGTGGGAGTCCTCATTGATGCCTGAAATGTAAATTACCCTTTTCAATCTCAGTGTACACTAATTGACAGTTTTCAACTTTAGCTTCTGCTCTAGGTGAAATTAAAAGTCAATAAGACTGATATGTTTACCCTCTTAATGTTCATCAGACACCGTACAATACCAGGCTGGCTCATGATGTTGCAGTAGCTTTTATTAACTGGAAGTTGTAGCACAGACCGCTTGTCAGAGAAGGAAACAAGGCCGTAAGCAAAAACACACGTTACCTGTAACATTCTTAGCTCTTCCTGCTTCTGATGTATTATCTTACCACAGTGAAATCAGTGGAAGTAGCTAGTGCTTTTATCCTCATCCGGCAGTGCAGTCAATCTCAATCACGGGCATTTGAGACAGTATGAAGCTTCTATCTCTTGTGTAGAGAGAACCTCGTGGGTTGGTATAAAATTTTAGTTGTTTGTTCCACATTATACAGTGTGTATAAATAAGTGTCAGAAATGTTTTGCTGCTTGGAAGTAGTGGAACAGCTTCTGGATAATTTGGATGCACCCTTGTCATTTTTATTAAAAGTTGTGTGAAGACTTCCGTGTGGGATAGGGCTGGGACTAGGATTTGTGATGTATTATTGTACTATGGCAATGTTGTATCTAGTCTGTCTTGGGTTGGATTCAGCGACTTACTTTTACTCTATAAAACACCTTTTGATATTTTTCCACATATACTCTTTCTCATGTCCATGGCCAAAAATAATTAGTTTTAATAAAGCTGGTCTTTGTGTAATATTATCACAAAGACAGCCTCTCATTATCAATGCACACATGTTTTTACATTGCGCACAAAGTTTGGGTGGAGCACAATTCTTAATTACTGGTTATTGCATTTCATTTAGGGCTGAAACTAATTATTGTTTTTGTTATCCATTAAATCTGCCATTATTTTGATTATTGGTATGTAGAATGTCAGAAAATAGTGAAAAATGGCTAAAAGCCAAGTTGATATATTCAGACTGCTTTGTTCCATCAGACCAACAATCCAAACCACAAAAACATTTAGTTTACAATCATAGAAGACTAAGAAAACCAGCACATATTCACTTTTGAAAAGCTGGAACAAATTTATTTCTGGCATTTTTGTGTAAAACTGAAAAAAAACCCCACTACAACTAATTGTTAATTAATCAATTAAATAAATTTATGATTTAATGGTAATTCAGTTGACTGAATAAATGAGGAAAAAAAAACACTTTAGTATCACAAAATAGGTCTAGCTACCTTATTTGTATTATCAGTCAATGTGAAAAACATCAAATAAAATGTGATGTTTTGATATGGGATTTTGCATAGTCCAACAACTATGTTAATTTCTTATAATTATCTTGGTATTAATTTTGCCCATAACATACAGCTGTTTTGTTTCGATTACGTCATGTTCAAAAAGACTGATGTATAAATCAGAGGACATTGCTTAAATAAGCATCCTCCCTGCTGCAGGTTTTAAACGTGTAACAAACTGATACTTTACTTCGTCAAAAATATCACTTTCTAACTAGTTAATGAAAAAAAATCTACAAATCCTCATAAAAATTTAGGCCTGTGCCGTCTCAGAACAGGCAGTTTAAGAGGCTTCAATGTTAAGAAGGTTAATCTTGTGCTAATACTTCTAAGAATGGATTTTATTGTCCGATATTTCTTCTCACCTACTTTTTTGTCAATATGTTAAGAGCATTTGCTGAATGTTGGCATTTGAATATCTTGCCCTTTTGTCCTGTAGTGCTCAGTTTAAATGCTTTTCACACAACCATGCTCCCCTGCTGATTTATCAGTGACTCAGGGGAAAATTTAAATCTGTTGACAGAAGTGTTAAATTTCTTTATACAGGAAACTGGTGGCTAGTCCGCTGACCCTTTTTATAGTCGCCATATGAGTGTAATGCTCATAATATTTTCCCAGATCATCTCTTAAACTTCCTTGGTGTGTATCCCACATCCTCTAGGTCATCACCTGAATCAACAGCACCATGTCACAGCATAGTGAATTAAGTACAGACCCCCCCCCCCCATGGCAAAGAGATCTGATGTCTCTCAATTTCTCCAACAACATGTTACACAGGATAGAATGAACACCAAGCAGCTCACTTTCTCTCAGCCATCCTCCAACCCTTTTGTTACCATGGAAACCATCAATGGTGTTGAGCAGGCCTCCTCTCTGCACACTGGCTAGTCAGGGATGTGTGTCTGCTCTTCCTGCGAGCGGCCTGACAAAATAATCCACACAGGCCTGTGTGTAAGCATCCAGACACAAAGCCTGGTGAGGGGATGGAAAATCCTGAGCAGGACACCGCTTATCTCTGATAGACTGTTGGAACACCCCCCCACAGTTTGCTGACATGACAACGCGTTTCCATAGCAACCTGCATTTTTCTACTTTGTGCGTGTGTGTGTCTGTGTTTTTGTGGATGAAAGATATCCCATACCTGCAGACAGTTACTATAGACCTTGTCTGACTCTTGTTGGGGCAACAGCTGGGGCTTGTAAAACCTGAAGAAGCTAGCCCTAATCTTGAGTCCACTTAAACTTGTGTATATGTGTGTGTGTGTGCATGCACGCCCACAGCTCCGGGCATCAGCAGCCCACTGCTCCCCATGGGGCTTCATGCTGAACTGATGAAGGGCAGAGTGAGTGTTGGAGGAGAACAAAAGATTCAACAGCATATCATGCTGTTAGATTTGCCCTTTTGTGTATTCATTGAGCACCACCTATTTACACTAGGGTGTTAAATGCAGTGCATCTTTTTTGATGAGTCGTTTCACATTTTCTGCTGCTGCATTGAGTTCCAAATGCATTATGTTGTACTGTATTGCATGTTTAAACCAATCTTTTCCCTTTTTTCCCCTATCTGCGTGTATCAGTATTTCAATATGAAATGCTATAATTTAAGCATTATGCAAGAGCAGCGCACGTAAAGAATAAGTCGGGGTTCACACAACTTGGATTAGCATCTTCTAAGGGTTCTGATAATATTGTACTCGCCAGTTGCTAAGATCTGGGATTGTTGCAACATCACTGTTGTCGGACAGGGCAAGAAACATGAGCACTCAGATGATGATAAATGTTTTACACAAGCACCCAGGTTAGATAAAGTTATTTGGAAGAGAGAATGAAGGCAAAAGGTAAAATTATTACCATTAGGCGCACACACACACACACACACATAAACACTGTAGTTTTTGTAGTTAAGTATTATTCGTTAATAGTATTAGGCTACATTTTGGGCTTGTTGCTATCATTTTGATTGTCTGAATGATCACGTTTTTTGACCTTTAGGACAAGCAATGTCAGTTTGTTCCCAGAGCTCAACAATTAATTTGGTGAGTACAGTGTTATCATAACTGATAGAAATGATGGCCTAACCTTTCTTAATAAGATCAGTTTCAGTAAACCCTAATTGTCCTTTAAATGAAGGCAGAGAAAACAGCAGTTGTGAACAAATATTAAACTAAAATGCCTTTGAAAACACACAAGAAATCAGCTAAACAGTAGCTACTATGTAAGCGAATCATGACCCAGCAGAACTTCTACATTACAATCAAGGTTTGTTCTGAAATAGTTCTTCACTGTTGTTGTGTGTGTCCATGTACTGTAGGTCATCTTGTGTAGAAAGCTCTGAACAGCTCTCATTTGTTATGTTAACCTGCCTAATCTCTGTACACTTCCATCACCAATTGGATTAGGCTAGCAGCATGTTACAGAAAGCACTGACTGAAACAATGGCATGTATATTTGTTCTGTAATGGATTCAGGTGCTGCAGTATTTGGCTATGATTTTGCGGATTAAACCCATAGTAACAGATTTAGAAATAAATGATAATGATATTTAGAAATAAAGGTTTAGAAATAAAGGTTGATTACCAAAATTGTGTTTTGCCAGCTGGGGACAAAGATTTATTAGTATTTGGATGGTGTTAATTCCCACCCTGGCTATCAAGGGATCAATATTTTGACTGGTAGACACCAGGTGTTAGGCCACTTGTAGTAAGGATGCCCCTGCTGGGGCTCGTGATTACATTAGGATGTAGAGAGGGGGTTTAAGGTTGGACACCCATTGTGCTGAATGAGAAGTTTCACCTTTGATTAAGACATGGTTGTTATTTAAAGCTGCACAATTCTTTAGGAACCTCAGGATTGTCCCACTGGACCTCTGAATTAGACGGTACCCTTATCCATTAATCTCATCCATTTATTCACACACCCCACAGTGGCTGTTAAGTCCCTAGAATCCACTGGTCACTAATATGTTTTTTATAACAGAATATGAACTTCAAAGATGGAAGATTACGTGCCAGAGTAATGGCAGGGAGGTTCTTGAAACACACTAAAAAAACGTGTGGTCAAAACATGTCTGATGGCTATTCAGAACAACCACACTTAACACATGAAAGTTCACCAGTTTTGCAGAGTGCTACTGTATACGTGAAATATTTGTCTGAAGCCTTTTGTGGCTCCACAATGGAAATTTGTGACTGACAAATTGCCTCCAGTGATGTCACTTTAGTGTGCTTCAGTTGGGGCTGAAGACTACATGTTTGAAAATGAAAAATCTCAGTGTGTGGATTTAGAAAGAAGTTAGGATGCCAGACCTCTGTAGCCCGCTCCTCATCTCTGCTTTAAGCTAGTGGTTCGATGCTACATTATGTGCAACTACGGAACACACCTGAATCACTAAGTGAATGGTCGATGGTCAAGTTGTATTGTGGGTAATGTAGGAACAGGTTTTGACAAGGAAGAAGACTGCCTGGGAAATTTTTTAATATATTTTTTTCCATCGTGAGTCCCAAAAATGTTACAGGAGTGCAATGCTACATTTGTAATGAGTACTGGAGTACAGGGCAAAAAGCCAAAACTTAAAAAATAATGGCGGTATCGTTAGTCAGTCTCTCTTTGAAGGTACATATGGTGTTGCACTCGTTTGTACATACAGAAAGTGATGGAAGTAGTTTTAAAGTAGTTTCAAAAAAAAGAGCTTGAGTGAGGTCCTGCATCCTTTCTCACCTATGCTCACCTGGCCAATCGCTTGTCATCCCCACCAGTTCCAGTGTGGGAAAAGTGTGGGGAGAGGAGGCTTTAGATGCTTTTGGACAATCCAGCTAACAATGCATTTGACTCATTAAATTGTAGAAGGAATTTTATATGACAGACTATTGCTCATTTATTACAGGGTAGATTTATCAGGAAGGGTATACTTAAAACACACTCAATACACTTTAACTATGTTAGCATAGTCTTCATTGGTTGTTAGAATTAAAAAAAATAAGTTTTTGTGTTAGATCATGTTCCTTTCTATTGACCTCAGTTTCTTTTTATGTTGTGTTGGGTAAATTTGCATTAGATTGTGGGCTCATTTTGTTTGCCTCCAGCTTTGATCTTAATTACATCGGAAACTTGGGAGAAAAAAATCCAATGAAATTGAACTGTCCTCTGTTTCTCTTTCTCTCTCACCCAGAGTGCTCACATGCCCATGATCGATGCCCTGATGATGGCCTACACAGTGGAGATGATCAGCATCGAGAAAGTGGTGGCTTCTGTCAAGCGCTTCTCTACCTTCAGTGCCTCCAAGGAGCTGCCCTTTGACCTGGAGGATGCTATAGTCTTCTGGATCAACAAGGTATGTTCGAACACACAGACATACAACCCAGATATAGGAAACAGCACAGCTCATTGAAATTAAAAAAACTTTTCACTACACCGTACTAAAAACAGCATTTCATACATCTTCCACTGGGTTTAGCCTCAAGATGATTACGATCATGGGCTGTCACTCATTTATCACTCAACACCATGTGGAATGCATAGTCTGATTCACATTGGCATCACAATAGACAGTGGTTCACTTGTCTTCTTGAGACCTCCATGTCACTGATGGTCAGAGATGGGCCAAGAGATAGGAGTGTGGATCTGCTGCACACACAAGAGGCTCAGGCTCATGTTGCAGGCACCTTTCAATGAGTTGACGGCCTGAGGCCGCGAAAGCCATGATGCAGTGTGTCCATGAATCATCACGATGCACCACACCAGGGAAAAGCAAAGTGTCTGTATTTGATGGACGGTATATATCCCCAAGTGGTTAAATTTTTCCTGGTTAATCTGTCAATACATGTGTTTTTTTTTTTTTTTTTTTTTTTTTAATCATGTTGATTAATTTATTAATTGTTAGGCCTTTGTCCCGTGTCAGAAAACACTGATAATTGTCCATCACAATTATCCAGAGCCAAAGGTTAAAGTTCCAGATGGCTTATTTTGTTCGACCAACAGTCCAAGAGCTACAGATATTACCATAATATCAAGCTGACAAAAGCAGCAAATCCTCACATTGAGAGGCCAGAAATGTGTAACATTTTTGTTTGATAAATAGGTATCAAAATTGTTATTGTTATATTTTCTGTCGCATGTCAACGTCACTGATGAAAGTTGCTTACGTGGACTTAAGGAACTGGATAACTGGAAAAAATCAGGAATTCTGTAGAAAGCTAATTTCTTAAATGTTCTGTAAATGAAAAACCTGGTTGGTGTTAGGAGATTAGAGAAACTTGGTTCCCCTGAGAGATTTCTCCTCGAGATGGCGCATATCTCTGCCATGTATGAGAATAACCAGTTTTCAAATTGGCTTTTAACCAGTATGTAGGTGCAAAACCAAAGACAGAGAGAAAGAAACAGTGGAGCGGGAAGACCAGAGTAGAAATCATTACACGTGGCAATGCATTGTAGTATATATAATAATTCCTTCCAAAGCCACACTAAAACTGAAACTAACACAAATTAGCCTCCAAAACTACCGCTAAAGGGCTGACTATTTGCGAAATAAGACACAGTTGTGGGGTGAGGAAGAGCTGTACTGTTTTTCCGCTCACTGAGCTCTGTCTGCCCCAACATATTTAGATGGACACATAGGTTATGTATCCATCTAAATATAGTGCAAATTTTAATCAAATTTTGAGGCAAATCGGCAGAAGAAAATGCAAATTAATGCGTGTTTCCATACACTACTGTTATGTTACATAACATTACGTTGACATATACAGCTAATGGGGTTAATTTTCTTGCCAGGTGCCATTAAACCATTGCAGAATAAGAGGCTACAATAAGATGATGCAATTAAAAGAGCATCGGTTAAACCTCAAATGGTGAAAACAATGTAGATGAGCATGATGGAAATACAGCATTTCTCTGTGTTTCATGTATTAATCTGAGGAGCGTTACAATCTTCTCATGGGTCCACACAGATGATGGTTTCATTTGCTGCTATTTTTCGTCTTTCCATAAGTGTGCTTCTTGTATATCATGATTTATTCTCTAAGCCTGTTCCCATCGCACTTTCATTTTGCTAATATTGATAAACCAACTTTTCCATCTCAGGTAAGTGCAAAAACTTGCTTGGGATATTTCAAGATTTTTTTCGAAAGAGTATCCACCCCAGGGTTTTTTGTGCACAGTTTGAAATTTTGCATTTAAACAGGTGGATAAAAATCCACCTACAGGCACACAAAGAAGTGTAAAAAAGAAAAAATTAAAATAAGTGAGCCAGTCTTCCAAAATAAGGATGAGTGTAGGAGAGAAATCTGATTACTGGCTTGTTGTATGTGTACACAGATTTACAGCAACCAGGTTACTACAGAACATGTAAACGCGCTCTTCGATTATCTGCATAACCTGGTTTCTTTGGGTAACCTTTAGTTGGGTTTCTTCAGTACATGTGAACTTACTGAATATGTCATTACTTCTTCTGCAGGTGAACATGAAGATGAGGGAGATTGCAGAGAGGGAGCACAAAGTCAAGCACCACCCCCTTGAGTCCCCCAGCCACCAAAAGGTAAAGCCACTCACGGTATCTTCCAGTTGCTTCTTTTGCAGGAGAGAAATCCAAAAACCTAAAATACCAGACCCAAAATGACCAGCAAGTTTCTGCCAGTAGCTCCATATTTCTAGGTTTGAAGGGACTTAAAGAAGTAAGTTCTTTTTATTAGAAGCTTACTTCTCATTAAGTCTTTATCCAGGTGGGTGTCATCGCCACAGAAATCCTTTGTCAAGTAAAAATGTGGTTCAAGACAAAAGAAGGATCCTTAGTTTCGTAAGGAATGTTTCTCCTTAATGGCATTTGTAGTTGTTCTGAACCTGCTCTCTTTTTCTCTGTTTAAACCGGAAGCAGATCCAATCCTTTTTTCTCTGACCTCTGACCTGTTAATCTTTCTGCTCCTCATCTGTCCCTCCCTCCCCTCTCTTATCCCTGCAAACTGGATAGTCTCCCTCCAAATGGTATTGGAAGCTAGTCCCTGTAAGTTGGATGCAAGCCTGCCCCCCATAACCCCATTTTCTTCCCCCTCTCCCCCTTGCACGCATAGTTCTGTGTTGATGTGCGCGCACACTCCACCATGGCTCATTCAAGCTCATTCTGTGCTGCTTGTAGCCAGTGTGTAAGCAAGGGGGAGAAACCGGAGTTTCTTGTTTTTTTTTTTTTGTTTCTTTGTTTCTCTTGTGGCAAATACGTCACACAGGTTTGATGTTCTTTGGACCTTTGTCAACTGTTAAAAGATATTCTTTTAGCTACGCAATGTGTGCTATCTCATTTCAAGCTCAAGTAGGCTATGTGGATTTGCTGTCTGTCTGTGTGTGTGTGTGTGTGTGTGTGTGTGTGTGTGTGTGTGTGTGTGTGTGTGTGTGTGTGTGTGTGTGTGTGTGTGTGTGTGTGTGTGTGTGTGCGTGTTTGCGTGCCCAGTGAAAATAAGAGCAAATCCATTCCTACACCTCTCCTTTGCTTTGCAGTCCCATCCCTGGCCACCTCCCCTCACTGATCTGCTTTGTCATCCCCCCTCCAGTCTCTCTATTCTGCGCTCACACACCGTTTCCTCTGTGCCCACGGTCTCTCTGACAGTATCTCTGCTCTCTTGTGTGTGTTAGCCTGATGTCGTGCACGAGCTGGCCCACTGCATGCTGGAGCCAGAGGAGCTCTCCGAAGCGGTACAGTGTTTGCTTCTAGTCAGGAGAGGTCTCCTGACTGTAGAGCTTGTCGTTAATAGAGCTTCCTGTTTGGTTGTTAGTTTCACCTATGAGTTGTGACAAAAGCTGCCCTAATATAGCTGGTATAGTTTTGTGGAATAGCCTCCAAATAGATATTCTGAAGTAAATATTACATAATGTAATGCTATCTCATTTCAAGCTCAAGTAGGCTATGTGGATTTGCTGTCTGTCTGTCTGTGTGTGTGTGTGTGTGTGTGTGTGTGTGTGTGTGTGTGTGTGTGTGTGTGTGTGTGTGTGTGTGTGTGTGTGTGTGTGTGTGTGTGTGTGTGTGTGTGTGTGTGTGTGTGTGCGTGTTTGCGTGCCCAGTGAAAATAAGAGCAAATCCATTCCTACACCTCTCCTTTGCTTTGCGGTCCCATCCCTGGCCACCTCCCCTCACTGATCTGCTTTGTCATCCCCCCTCCAGTCTCTCTATTCTGCGCTCACACACCGTTTCCTCTGTGCCCACGGTCTCTCTGACAGTATCTCTGCTCTCTTGTGTGTGTTAGCCTGATGTCGTGCACGAGCTGGCCCACTGCATGCTGGAGCCAGAGGAGCTCTCCGAAGCGGTACAGTGTTTGCTTCTAGTCAGGAGAGGTCTCCTGACTGTAGAGCTTGTCGTTAATAGAGCTTCCTGTTTGGTTGTTAGTTTCACCTATGAGTTGTGACAAAAGCTGCCCTAATATAGCTGGTATAGTTTTGTGGAATAGCCTCCAAATAGATATTCTGAAGTAAATATTACATAATGTACGTTATTTAAATTAGTATATTTTTGCTGCTTTGCTTTTTTTTTTTGTGCTGTATGTGGTCTGTTTTAAATATTGCATAGTTTCTCTAGACTTGTGCTAGGCATGTTTTATCAGTCTTTTGAGGACTAAAGCTTCATGTTTTAAAACTTTGCTTTATTCTCTTTATTAAAGGGTTTAATTGTTATTGATAAACACCCTCCCTGGCCACATTATTAGGTACATGTATGCAATCTAATGCAATCCAGCACAGCAGCTGTGCCACATATTCTTCCTTTACAAACTGCAAACCACAACTTTAGTAATAAACATATGGTTAAATTAATACCTCTCTGACGTTGTTCGTCCAAACTGAAAGTCATTATTTCTGTAAAGGTAGAACTTGTGGCTGAGCTGTTGTGTTGGATTGCATTATATTTTACAGGTGTACTTAATAAAGTGACCAATGAGTGTATATTGGGCTCTTGATCAGGTTTCTTATTCACGTTGGAGTCATTCCCACAGATTTTGCACATTTTTCCATACCAGTGTGAGGTTACCTCGATCTGTATTTCTAAATAACTTGTATTAACTTCCTTCATGCTTCTTTAATTAATGCCACAGAGAATGTCAGATTGATTAGTCATTACATAGGGAGCGGTGTTACCAGTATAAGGCGAATATTTGTAAGTCATGCAGAAGCATTTGGAGTCAAAAGCAACAGTACCAGTCATTACAGACTGCTTCTGCATCCTGTGCGGTCTATATTTATGTTGCTCCAAATTATATGTAGGTCTGTAAGTGATCTGCATTTTTAGTTATTGTATCGGGTGTACATGCCTATGTAACAATGTTTAGCCTGTATCATTTTATAGTTAACAATTTTTTATGCTTGTTCATTTTGATCAATGAATTTTGGAAGCTGAAATGAAAATGAAAATGCCCATCCTTACCAGCTGCACAGAGAATGTGTCCAAAACACATGCATCTGGGGTGAGTGAGTTTCTGTACCAACCACACACTCATTTCCCATAAGTGGGACAGTGATTACCCCACTTTCCATCCCAGTCAGCTGATTCCTGTTGCCTGGGTTGACTGGGCTCCACCACTGGTTGCCTTCCCATTAAAGCCGGAGGAAGGCTGACCATCAACTCTGTTTTGTTCATATCACTGCTCTAACACCTTCACCTCCATCTCCTCAAAGTTAACCTGGTCTTCAGGGTTCTCCCTAAACTGGGTGATCATGGTGCCACTGGACCTTTTCATTCAGCAGTAGCACCTCATGATAATTACATTAAACCTGCTGGTGGATCAGTTGAAGAGGAGTTTCAGTTTATATTAATAAAACCAAATACTTGTTGCTTTGAAACTCCTCGGGAGAACCTTGAGCTGATGCTTAAATTAATTGGCTAGTGCATTAACTGTCATTCGTTGGTAGTACCATGGTGGAGTGTGCTATTACTGTGGCTTTTCTTCTCATAAAACTGTCATCCTCTCCCCCTGGTGGTTAGGTGCGGTATCGTCGTGAGCACGCTTCAGGCCGACAGCTGCCCTTCTTCCCACTGCTGGAAGACCTGATGAGGGATATTTGTGACGGAGCTGCAATGCTCACCGTGGTCCACTACTACTGCCCAGACCTCATGAAGCTGGAGGGTATGCTGTGCTTGCTTGAGTGCACTTTCACACACACACACACACACACACACACACACACACACACACACTCACAAACACGGCCTAATTCTACATGACAGTAATTATCAGTTGCCCTCACAGAATTTTTTGTTTGTCTTTGCTAACATTGAATTTTATATCCATGTGTGATACTATTTCTGGCACCTGCACATGTCTTACTGTCCCAGCCCAGCCAGTTTGACATTTATAGCCATCAGGTCTTTGAGTTGTGTCCTGATCTGACCTGCTCTCTGCCTGTCTGATCAGATATTTGCCTGAAGGAAATACCTTCCATTGCTGATAGTCTATACAACATCCAGCTACTGAGAGAGTTTGCCAGTGAGTATCTGAATAAAAGTTTCTATCTGACAACGGAGGACATGCTCTACTCGCCACTCGTGCTCAAGGTACAGAAAATGACATACTGTGTTTTCATAAACGTTTGACATTTAACCTGGTAGTACAAGTCAAGAGTCTGTATTCAAGTCTTTTTACCATGTTTTTTGTGTTCTCTATTTAGCACAATGTGATGGTGTTCATTGCTGAACTCTTCTGGTGGTTTGAGACTGTCAAGCCAGAGTTTGTCCAGCCTAGAGATCTCCAAGAGTTTAAAGATGGTAAGCATCATGGTGCGACTACTACACGTACAAGATAAAAATATCACATTAGTGAAAGACTGACTGACTGCTTTTCAGGTTTTAAGGTTACACAGGTTGTAGTATAATGAAAGCATGACCATGGTTTTTAGGAATATGAAAGTCAACACATAAACTCACCAGTCATGTCAACCAAAACATGAAAATTCAAGTTCAGATTTAGATTTAACAGTTTTGACATAATCGCAGTGCAGGGGATAAGTTTGTGTCCATCTGTACCAGACCTTTAAGGTGCATTGACATTGTGGGGTAACAAACAAATGGCTTGAAGTCACACCTTACTGTAATTATTAAGCATCTCATTGATTAAGAAACAGGTATATTTTCATTCATTCTGTCATTCATTCATTCATTTATTTATTTATTTATTTATTTATTTATTAAGCAGGTTTTGAGTAATGTGTCATATATACATCATGGGAGCTGAAATAATGAATCAACTGATCTATTAGCCGATCAACAGAAAATTCATCGGCAGTCATCTGCAGCATCTCTGATATAAGGATTTGCTGCCTTTCTCTCTTTTAAGTGTCTGGAAAAGGAAAATCTTTGGGTTTTTGACAGTTGGTCTGAGAGAACAATCGAAATTGGCCTTGGAAAATTATAGTAGGCATTTTCAATTTTTTCTGACGTTTCATAGACAAAACGATTACTCAGTTAATCAAGAAAATTGGTAATTAATTGATTTAGACAATAATCATAAGTCGCAGGATAGGATATCACATTTGAAATGTAAACTACTCTTTTATGTCTTACATTTTTTATTTGGGACACAATTAGAGGTAAATCCAAAGCACCCCAGGTTGAACTTTTCTAGTAACAGCGAACCTCGGTCACTACCTGTGTTTTAATGATCAACAAGTCTTTCCATCTCCTTTCCCCAGCTCGAGCCATAGCTCAGCCCAAGAGTGCCCGTCCATCAGTGCCCATCTCCAACGCCACCAAGCGCAGCTTCCTGGCCAGCCCTGGCGTGGCCGATAACCAGAGCAATCCTGAAGTCTGTAACAGGTACTTCCTGCACCCTGAAGACTCTGACCCCCTGTAAGTCTTCTCTCACTTTCCTTCTCATTCCACCTCATCATGATCCTGTCTGCTAACCACTTACAGTAACCCTACAAGGATGGGTAGATATGCAGCGGTGTCTGACTTTCACTTTCACATGCCCTTCACCTCTAAGCCTTGTCTTCTCCTGCACCAAAATGAATAATATGCACTAAGTAAAGCTGATTTTTGTATTGTCTCTGTCCGTGTGTATTAGCACTTGTGTGGGAGTATGAGAGTTTAGCTTAGGTATCTAAAAAGATTACATTGAACTGTCAGTTGGGATTTTTTCATGCCATTTTTTTGTCTTCATGCCATTTAAATACCCTGCTTTTACTGTGGATGTGCGGATGGCGTTTGGTTGGTAGAAAATGTATCTGAAAAAAATGTCTGTTTGTCTTGGGCGTGACCTTGTACTGGGCTGATCCAGTGAAGTGTTTGTCCCAATCTATTCTGCTAGTACTATTCTGTTGACAGTTTCAGTAAAAAAAAAAAAAAAAAAAAAAAAGTTTTACTGATTTCTGTGCTTTTTGGCCTTTAGTAAAGGAGGTCCATCCTTCAGTCCTTCCCACCCACTTCTGCCCCTGCGACAGAGGCAGCAGAAGCAGCAAGGAGAGGATGGTGCAGGTAAGCAAAACAGTTAAGACACTTCTGCAAACACACACATCCTCATATCTTACAATTGCCTGCTTAAGTTTCACGTAAATATCCAACTTGTCAAAATATTGTAGTTATGAGGAGCTTGTTTCATACCTCCTGATCAGTCATATGTGTTTCTGGATAGGCCTGAGAAACCGTTCAAACTCCATGACTCAGATGGACGGACAACCCCGAGGCTCTGTTGTTGCATGGCCTGACAAGAGGCAGAGGTACCTGAAAATAGTACTAATGCATTTTTAAATCTAGAACAAACATGCTCATGTAACAACTTCAGAAAACCTTATATATGTAGTTCTCCATATAGATATGTCAAAAAGTAATAGAGTAATGGATAAGGATAGGATCTTTTATGTAGACTAATTACCAAATACTGGAAAATGTTGGTGTAAGTACAGCCCACATGTGCAAATTCGAAATAGAGATGAACTATGTACATTGTAACCTTTATATTATTATACTGGCTTTACGATTTTCCCCATGCTCTCTCTGCAGACCACTGTCCACACTGAGCCCCTACATGATGCATTCAGCCACAGACAATGATGCAGACATGGCCTCTGGTGACAGTGTGAGTCTGGCTCGCTCCATAAGTAAGGACAGCCTGGCGTCCAACATCATCAGTGTCACGCCCAAACACCAGACTTCTATCCACCAGCCCTTACAGGCTGCAATGCGCAGAGTCAACGGCCACGGCCTGCTGGGCAATGTCAACACTGAAGATGAGGAAGAAAATCTGGTGGCAGTCGCAAGGACTGATGGTCCAGTCACCACCAAACGGGTTGACGGGACACAAACAGCTGCCACTGTGGGATCCAAACCTTCCACTGAGTCCAAACCTGCACCAGATAGCTTTTACCTAGAACCACTGATGCCTGCCGTAATCAAAATGGCTAAAGAGAAATCTGTATGCCTAAACAAGGAGGAGGAGAGTGGTGAGGGGCCCCGCTCCTCAGGAAGGGGCTCTTTACGCCGAGGAGATGGATCTACATCAGCTGTTCGTAGGAAAGCACCCTGCAACCTAAACCAAACTTTTACCCCTCCAGGTGAGGAGGCAGACTTGTCAGAGGAGCATCCCCAGGGTCAGGCAGGTTTCAGGCCCACCGTTGCTAGTAATATGGATCCATCGTCCAGAGAGCCAACTGGGGGTTTCTACCTGCATCCAGATTCTGAAGAACAAAAGTCTGGACAGGGCCTGGACGCTGAGCTGGAAGACCTGGATGAGGAGGAAGAGGATTTGGATGAAGCGGTCACAACAAAAGACACCATTTGGCCAAGAAAAGCATTCAATGAGGAAGATGAAGAAGAAGAATCAGCCAAACTGCAAGAGGATATGAATGTGAAAGAGCATGAGGACAAAGATATAAATGGTGGCAGTGGTCGTTCCAGTCCCTGTCTCAGTGCTCACTCCCAGGCCAGCAGCATGGCCAGTGGCAGTGTGCGCATGACCTCCTTTGCAGAGCGGAAAGCCCAACAGCAGCGCTTTGGCAGCAACCATGACCTACGCTCCAGTGCCTCTAGCTCCCAAAGGACCACCCCAGATGGATCGGAGAGCAGCGGGCCCCTGGTGTCCTCCTGGAGGCTTAAAAGAGACCAGAGCCCCTCCTCACCCTTGGGAGGATGCACTCGTACAGGCGATGGTAGCGGTGGTGCTAATGTACTGGCCTCTGAACTCGTCCAGCTACGTATGCAGCTGGAGGAGAAGCGACGTGCCATTGAGCACCAGAAGAAGAAGATGGAAGTGCTTTCGGCAAGGCAGAGGCAGAAGCTGGGAAAGGCAGCTTTCCTGCACATTGTAAAGAAAGGTGGAGGCAAGAGTGACACGTTACCCAACCCACTTAAAGCTGACATCTCTAAAGACGAGCTCAATGGGGAAAAAGGACCATCAAGTAAAGATGATTTGTGTGTTGATGCCCTGAGGGGGGACAAAGAGGTGGAGGGAACCACCCCACCAGGTGCCTTAGAAGCAGACAAGAAAGGAAACAGTGGAAGCGTCTATCTAGAAGAAGAGTTGGACCTGAATGAGTGCAGCCGCTCCATTGAGCTGCTGAATGAAGCCATTGGCAGCATACAGCAGCAGATGATGCAGCTGTCAATGCAGCAGGAGATGTTAATGAAACAGAATGTACAGTCCCCCCCTGGTGCAACTCCACCTCCTCCTCCCACCAGTGACAAAAACTGTGACTCTAAGGCAGGGGCAAGCTTTCATTATGTGGAGCACCTCTCAGGGACTGGCACAGCTCCCAACAGGAAACCCCCCAAGCTGAGCTCAGGCCGGGGCTCCAGGTCCAAACCATCAGAGCTAAAAATAGCCAAGGAGCAAGGCCGGCAGGCTTCCAGGACCCTCACCCCTACGCAGAGTGGGTCAGAGACATTACCACATCCAAGGCAGTTAGCTGGGGGCAGGTCCCCCAGGACTGAGCAGCCTGACAGCCCCAAATACCCCACAGCAGGAGAGAAATTCGCCAGGCCAGGCTCTGGCCACGTTCGGAGTGCCACCTTCCGGCTTCATGATGAGGCAAACGTGCGCCTGCCAACCCGAGTGGACCTGACGGCAGTAGCTGCCCCAGAAGTGTCCTTTAACGAATGCCTGTCCAGCACCATGAAAGAGTCTGAGCTCAATTCTTCAGACGGTTCAGGGAAAGAGAATATACCATCAGAAGAGGTGCAACGCAGCAAAGCCCACCTGATTGAGGTTGATCTGTCAGACCTGAAAACTCCTGAGGAAGAGGATGCTGCTGAGGACATAACAACAGAAGGAGGTGATGGAGAGCAGAAGTCAGTCATGGGCTTCTTCTTCAAGGTAATGCCTTCGTTTGAAAATGGAAATATTTATTTAATAGTGTAATTAATTTAGATTTTATTACATTTATAATGATTTCATCACTGAGTTTCTGAAATATTGGCAAATTCCTATTTCACTTCATGTAATGAAACTGACTTTTTTGTCTAACCAACACAAAATAAAAATAGTATCTGGAAAAATAGATAATTAATTGATTATGATCTCTGATAATTGACTACTTCAGAACGAAACTTAACATTGATTAAATCCTTTAATATACAAATGATGATCCGTTGTTCTTTTTACCATGTTCTAGGATGAGCAGAAGGCGGAGGATGAGCTAGCTAAGAAAAGAGCAGCGTTCTTGCTGAAGCAGCAGAAGAAAGCTGAGGAGGCTCGACTCAGAAAACAACAGCTAGAAGCAGAATCTGAGCTGAAACGAGATGAAGCAAGGTAACTCATTTTACCGACATTAGTATTAGGATTCAAATATTATTCTACCAAAACAATGCTAACAACCAGGTGTTTGATGGTTTTTATCTGTTTTTATTTTTTGTTTGTGCAATGTTTTTTTGTGTTTATGATTTTATCAAGATATTCTGTGATTTTACTAATTTACTTACATCCTCTTTTGTCTGTTTTTATTTGATCACTCCTGTGTTTTTGTTTGATAGTAGTCATCAATCCAAAAAATCCCATAATTTAATCTCTCTGTAAAGCACTTTGGTTGAGCTGCTTTGCTCAACGTTTGTTGTTTTTAAAATGTGCTTTATAAATATATTGGCTTGACTTCATTTCAATACCAGACGGAAGGCTGAGGAGGAGCGCCTGCGTAAAGAAGAGGAGAAGACACGGCGGGAGCTGATTAAGCAGGAGTATCTGCGGAGGAAGCAGCAGGAGATGTTCGAGGAGCAAGGTCTTGTGAAGCCCAAAACCCCCAAACCGAAGCAGAAACACAGACCCAAGTCTGTCTTCAGAGAAGAATCCTCCAGCGAAAACTCCAAGTGCTCCTCCACACGTAAGAATGTTGCATCAGTATTCTGACATTTAGCTGAAGCTCTATTTTTCTTTACATGTCTCAGCATGGTGCACTTCATTTGGTTTTTCCAACTGAGCTGTGGGACAAATTGGCTTACTGCCAGTTATTTTCTATTTTACTACAATAATTACGTGTCGAACAGTTATTATTAACATGATTAATATTAACAGAACTGATTAATAGTAACATGACTGAGGTTAGGGTTTTGGTTATTGTAGGTTTTTCTGAATTCACAACATCTGACAACAGTGTCTTTGGCATTTCTTTGGATTAAGTAGTGGGTTTAAATAATGGGTTGAAGATCAAATATTGAGCAATAGTGAGGGTTGTTTAGGATATTATCCAGGGTGGTTTATAGGGACAGGTGGTACCTTTTTGCCTTAAACAAAGACCGGCACTGGTTACATCATAAAAATGACTACACTTATATGAAACTAAAAAATAAACTTCAGGAGGAAAGAGCAGCCAGAGGGTGTGGCTATTGTTCAGGCAGTCATCTGGGTACTAAATCGAATTAAGTTAATGAAATTATGGTGAGTCTGACATGCCGTATTTTTGATATAATTATATTATTGAGTGTTGAGCACCTCACTACACTGAGTATATTCAGTACAACTGCCATGAGGTTGCATTTTGATAGTCTCTCTTGTTGATGAAGTCCTGTAAATTGTAAAGTCTTTACTGTGTATTTAGAAGTTGCTTCACAGAATGGTTTAAATTTTCTCTCCTGATTCTTACAGCTGACAACCTGAGCAACGCCCAATCAGGCTCCAATCTGTCGCTGGCCTCTGCCGCAACCAATGAGGCTGACAGTGTCAACTCTGGAGGAGCTGGCTCCCAGCGGTAAGCTACTCAGTGTTTTTTGTTTTGTTTTGTTTTATTTAACTTTGTGTACTTGTGAGCTTGTGCTCACAAGTAGATTATTTTTAAGACTTGCAGTATTCATACTGATTTCAGTTTACAAAAAATGCCATCATGTCATTGTTATTCAGCCTATCCAACCTCCTTTCATAATGTCTTCCAGCTGTGACTCTGTGGAGTCGTTTCCAGGCAGTCGTAACAGTCGAACTGCAGAAAGAGACTGGGACAACGGCTCCACTGCATCTTCCATCACTTCCATGGCTGAATATACTGGTAAGTGTTTTATATCTGATAATAGCTGAGAAAAAAAAAACATGATGAAAGCTGTTTAATGACAGCAGCCCTGTGGTTGGGTTTCATTCACCCATTGATCAGTGATGGAAATAAACATGTCAGGCCTGCGTTCAGCATGACACAAAAAACACCAGTCAGTTTCACTGTTTTGCTTGTCATGTTTGCCGGAACACAATAAATGGAGAGCAGTTAGCAGCCAAAGTGACTGTTGCATGACGTAGACTTCCAGTTAATTTATTGTCATCTGACTAATTATTTTCTGTCTTGTTATGTGTTACGTAATACTCATATTGTCTAAATGGCTTTCCTCCTTTTAGGTCCCAAACTCTTCAAGGAACCCAGCGCCAAGTCAAACAAGCCAATCATCCACAATGCAATCTCTCACTGCTGCCTGGCTGGCAAAGTCAATGAGCCCCAGAAGAACCAGATCCTAGAGGTTCTGTTTAATGAAATGCAGTTCTTTGGTTTACATGTTCAAGTAAAGTCACTGTAGTCAAAAAGATCTCTGTAAATACATTTTCAAAATTTGCTTATACACTCTAAATGCACTCAACAGTTTCATGACCTCAGTACAAGTATGTAGGTGCAATTTTTAGAGCAGAGAAACAATTGATTAGTCCATCAACAAAAAATAAATCATCAACTATTCTGATAATTGATCAATCATTTTTGAAAAAAAAACAAAATATTTGCACATTTTCACAGATTTGCTTCTATTCTTTGTCATATTCATTGCACACGGAAAATTTAAGGGTTTTTGGACATTTGGTTGAAAATTACCAGACATCTGAAGATGGTCACCTTCAATTTTCTGACTTTTTTTTTTTTTTTTGGACAATTTTTTGACATTAAAACATCATACACACCACAAGAGCAGATACTCACTCCATTCAAATCTGCTTAGTGATTATATAAATGTTTAGTCTCGAAATGTAAGATGTCAATGCCAATTTTTCAAACCTAGATTCCCAGGAGAATGTCTACTGATTTTCCTGCCTTTTTAAGCGTCGAGCCAGCGGTCTTGCACTAAAGCCTGCTATTTAAATGTACCTGTGCCATATGACTGCCATATTAATAACTGTTCTCTTGCTCCTTCTTTACCAGGAGTTGGAGAAGTGTGAGTCCAACCACCTGATGATCCTGTTTCGTGACGGCGGCTGTCAGTTCAGGGCACTCTACTCGTACTTCCCTGACACTGAGGAGATCCAGAAGCTGACGGGCACCGGACCCAAGAGCATCAGCAAGAAGATGATTGATAAGCTCTACAAGTACAACTCAGACCGAAAACAGTTCACCGTCATTCCTGCCAAGACTGTGTCAGTCAGCGTGGACGCCCTGACCATCCACAACCACCTGTGGCAGGCCAAGAGAAGTGCTGTGCCAAAGAAGAGTGTAAAATAGCAGGCTGGATTTTTAACCCTCTATTATCAAGATCATCTTATCCCCATCTTGCTTGTGTCCTGAATAGACTGCATTGATGCTCACAGCCAAGCTCAACGCCATGCTCGGTCTGGAAACCTACTCGGGAGATGCCACATCTATGAACATGTGGTCATCTGTGGGTGGACCAAGACAGAAACAAGGGAAAAGGTATAAATGTTTATATATGTGTGTGTGTGCGCGTGTGTGTGTGCGCGCGCATGTGCGCGTGTGTGTCACAGGTGGTCCGAGGGACTGGTGCTTGCAACAAAAAGAGGAATGCCGGCTGAATCTGCTTCTTCTGCCTGTGATCTCAGTGCGATCTGTTCAGGTTTCTTTTGGTCCAACTCTGTTTTTCTACAACGACCACGACTCAAGCATGTGGCATTTTTTTCTCTGTCTCTCAGTTGTGGTGGATGTTCATTTTTACATGAAGTATTTATTAGTTCAGCACTGTCGTGGTTGAGAGCTCAGCTGCAGCGATAAAATCCTTCCCTCTCCCTGGAAGACTAATTTAGACAAAAGGAGGGGACATCGGGGGATTTCTGTCGCTCTTTTCAGAAAATCCGAAGCAAGGGACCTTTATATGACCCTTTAGGACTGTCAGACTGCTCTGCTGTCCCAACAAAACCAACAATCTCTTCCTGCGTGGACTGTCAAATCTGTCGAATCAGGCTGGCATTGCCGATTTTGCCTCACCAGGGATCTCCAAAAACCTGCTGCTCTGAACTGTCTTCTTCTTTTGTCATGGGGGAGCTCCTCGGGTCTCCCTCAGACATCTGTTGGCCTTTCACGCATCGTGGTACTATCGTCTATTTATTCAACCGCTTTTTAAAGTAGATGCTGATCGTGTAGCACTGGATATGTGAATAGCAAAAAAAATTAAATAAAAAAAAAATGTCAACGACATTCATTTTAAATACTTTTTATTTGTTTAAACATCCTTTTTCTTGAGGATGTCAAAAGAGGATGAATGATGGGCTTCGGTACAGAAATTATGCTTTTTTGTTTTTTTTTGTTTTGTTTTAGCTTTTTTTTAATTATTATTAAAGCGATGTGGTATAGAGTTTGAGCTGATGTTATGTGTTTTCATCATAACGGGAATTCTCTGATGTTTAGAGCTTAGTTGGGTTTTCTCTCTCCACTGGGCACTCTTGAATTGTCCTGTATAAAGGTGCACTCATAAACACTTGTGGACGGCTTCTTTCATGCGATGTAACTCCCTTCCCTCCTCACCTTTAAACCCCCCCCCCCCCCAAGTGTTTTTGTCGGTCTGTCCCATCTTTAACCAAGAGAGTGGCACACACACTCTTGTTGTGAAGAGTGTTTTCGTGCTGCTCAGTAACCGGTTCTAATGACAGTATTTGATATGTTCACAAAGGGGTTTCTGTGTGTGGGAGGGGGACTGTAGTTCAGTTATGTACCAACATTAAAGAACATTCCTCCAAGGTGTTGACAAACACTGCCACATCGTCTCTCTCTTCTCTCTGTCTTTAAAAATAATCAAAGTGCTTTTTTAGAAACCGTTTGTTGGCCTCGAGAACAACCAGAAGTGTTGCACAAGCACTTTACTTTTTTGTTGGGGAATTTTACCTTTTGAATGGGCATAACAACTAAAGAACTAATCCATAATACTACTGTTGTGCACTCTGAAAAGTGTGAAAACTAAACCAAACACTAAGATTTAATACTGACACGTAAAGCTGAAGGGCCTCCACCGATATGATACTACTGCTATCTCCAAAAACAACAGAAATCTTGATTTCTCATTTGCTGCATTTTGGTGTTTTTGGGGGCTTGGGTGGGGGAGGTGATAGATCTTTAATTGTATGTGAGTGTATTTTTATGTTAACTAAAAGATTGTATTGGCATTTGGTCACCATTTTTGTTACACTAGTGTAATTTTCATCCTTGTTGATTTTATCTTTGATCCCATGCCATCTATTTATTTTAAAATGGAAGCACTGAAACGGAATAAATTTTCAAGTGAATAAAAGTCACATTTTTCATTTTTATTCTTCCCTCATGGCTTGATTTGTTCATTTGTGAGACTCGTTTATTTTTCTTTTGATAGTTTTAGACACCACACTGATTTTAACTTTTACACAACAGTTCACCAATATCACAAAAGTATTTTTTTGTTTTGTTGTATCATCCAGTGAGACACAGGGTTTCTAATTTGAGCAACTTAAGTAGTCAAAACTCCTCAGGCCTACCCTGGAGACTCGCACTCCACCGACCAACTGGAACAGCGGCTGTTATAATGCCTCAACGCCACTGCTCATAACCATGGCAAACTCTGATCTGCCGTAGCAACTGTGTTTCTTTTTCACACCTGGTAGTTTAGGTGATCACAAGACCGTCAAACTTGGTAAACTGTCCCACCAGGAAGAGTCCAAGTTGTGGACTTGCGCTCTGCATTGATGAGATTGATCACCATGGCAGGTGAGTGCACTTATTTCATCCTCATACTGCAGGTAGAAAATAATGAAATGTTGATGCCAAAACTAATGCAAATCCTTGTTACCTCCACAGTTGTTGCTGCTCTCGCTTTGTTGCTAGCGAATGTGCAGTTCAGCCATTCTTGTGACGGAGAAGGACAAATTTTGATTTGCCGGAACATCCCTTCATGTGAGAACTGGCTTGATTCAAAATGTCTAATAATCAGCTATATAAGTAGACTTTCAAAGACAGGCATTGAGCTGATATTGATGTTTATCTGAATGTTGGATTTTGAAATGATTATTCCTTCCTTACCACAGCTTTTTAAAACATCAGTAACAAGACATAGGATCCACAGCCACTCCAGTGGCTCTCTGAGGCTGTAATTCTCACTGAAAAGAAAACGAAACTGTTGAAAAATTGTACAAAATACCTTTTAAAAAAAAATCTTTTCTAGTCACGAACAAAATTGAATAGCTGTTCAATGTAGAGGTATTTGGCAACCTTTTGTTTATCACAATGGTAAGCATGGAAAAGTTAAAAGATGTGCAAATTCATTTTAAATTGTTAATTTGTGTGAGTTTGGTGTAAGCTGCAAAAATAAATGGTGTTTATACTGAAGACTTAGCCATTAACTATAATATGTATGGTACTGGTTGTCAAATCTGTACAAATTAAACATCCTCAGTGATTGGTGCTAATTTGCATTGATGCAAACAGGGAGAGCAGTTCAAGCTGGTGGAAGGTATCTGGTCATAAACACAACGCTGATGATGATCTTGGCACCATGGATATCCAAATTTTTCCCGAATGTCATGGCAGTCCGTCCAGTAGTTGTTGATAAGTCTGGAAAAAATGGGTGGAGGAACCAACTCGACGTTGCCAACCCAAGAGCCATGATCCTGGCTTGGCTAAAAATGTGTTTTCATTGAAACACCTGTCTGCCTAATGTTTCTCAATCGAATTCTAATTGTCCCGACGCGTCCTAGAATTGACTCTGTCCTGAGAGTCCTGACAGGGTGACGAACCACAAAACCTTGGCCCTAGCATTGTCACCTTGACATCCACGGATCGAACTCTCCAACTTTTGCATTTTTAGACCACATTCAAAATCGCTCTCGATCGTTTTCATCATAAAGTGTAGTGTGGCGATGGCACACTGCACATCATTACCACCAGATGGCAGCAGAAGCCATCTGGTGGCACTGAGCACCGTGCGTCATTGTGGGTCACTCAAATTACAGTGAGTTGTTGAGGGTCCCTTTAAAGCTGCAGATGTGAGATGCATTTTTTCCCTTAAAGTTATACAGTATAAGCAGTTAATTGTTAATTAAAAAAAAAAATGCTGCTGGTAGGGAAAAAAAAGCAGTAACTGGTCTGAAAGCTGTTAAATATGCTGAATGTGAATCCGGTTGTGTTTCCTTGTTTAAAAAAAAAAAAACTAAAACAAACCCAAAAACACATTTTCCCAGTTGCACTCTCCGATCACAGGTTTTCTACGCAATAATTGTGATTCTAATTCTCTTAGATTTCAACCCCGGTTATTTGACCCTGGTGATGTACTTGAGTGACATTGGGGAGATCAACTCCACCGTGTTTCACAGCGACAACCTGACCTCTGTAACCAGGCTCAGGATCGACAGCGCCGGTGTTACGGGGATCGCCGAAGGGGCCCTCGGTTCTTTCCAGAACCTTACAAGTATCAGTCTGAAGAAGAATGCGCTGACGCAGATGAACTCAAACTGGTTCGGCCGTCCTTTTGTCCTCAGTGAGCTCAGCCTCACAGAAAACCAGATTGAAGTTGTGAGTGAGTCCATGCTCAACGGGTTTCTTGGCCTCACAAAGCTCAGTCTGAACAAGAACAGAATCAGAACCATCGGTCCAAACAGTTTTCGCTCACAGACCAACTTGTCCGAGTTGGACTTGTCTGAGAACAGGATGACTCGGGTCTCACCGCAGGTCTTCAGGTCTCTCAGGTCCACCAGGATCAGGCTGGATGGGAACCCCTGGGACTGTTCCTGCGGAGCTGAAGACTTTGCTGCCTTCCTCAAAGGTTTGTGAAACGTGAGTCAAATAACGAGAACTGTGAGTGTTTTAATGAGCACGGCAAAGAAACCTAAAGCTGCTTCGCTTCTCAGATCTACAGAGCAGATCTCTGCTAGACAGACAGATGGAGGTGACCTGTGAGAGCCCTCCTTCGCTGAGGGGTCGACGCGTGTGGGACGTGTCGGTGTGCGCGGCGTCCCCTGCACCAGGATCACCGTCAGTCCATCCCACACCCGCTGATGCACTCACAACAATCCCCGCGTCCTCTGGTACATATGGTTCTTCTTAGTTTTTGTTTGCTACTTGAAACTCTGTTAACACTTTATTTCACAGGTCCCATATGTACAGTATCAGCGAATTTCCGGGCAACTTTTCCTTGTAATTTCATAGAAATTGGCTGGTATTTGGCTGTGAATTGCCAGGATTGTTCCAAGAAAGCCATTTGCAGTTTGGTTCTATTTATAATGAAAATGTTGGTTACCGTGTAACTGCTGAGTTGGTGAAATTTTATAGCATGGAGTGTGTTTTATATGTCGATCATCAGTTTTACACACAAAATTAATGAATTTCCGATGTAGTTGAAAACTTCAGGTAAACACGAAATTCAACCGTAACGCAGCATTAACCTCAATTAAATGAATATTAACTGATCACCAAGCGGGTCTGTTAATGTATGGCCGTTCAACAAAAACAAAATAAAGAATTTTTCTTAGTCTTTCTAGGAAACTCTGATGGAAATTGACATCTGTTTATGAAATGTTTTTTGACTTACCTTAAAGAAAAAAAAAACTATCGTTAACTAAAGTTGTTTTTTTGTTTTGTTTTTATTGTTACTGTTTAACCGCGGCAACTTATGCTTTCTCCATTTCTCTTATAACAAGAACCAGATTGCATAGCCCTGTCTTGGAGATATTCTAGTAATTAACAGTTAAATGCCACCTTTTTTTTTTTTTTTTTTTTAGGGAATTATGAGGAATTTTTCCTAGAAATCCACTGGGAAAACACGGGACCCATTCCCCACTATTTGATTTTGAACATTGCCCCCTCCCTACATTAGGTGATTTGTGCTTCGTATCTTTGTTTTGTTCCCTCTAGCAAAAGCTGTGACGCGAACCGAACCCGCTGACGCAGCCGTCACGATCACTTCACACCCCGGTACATGTGCCTCCTCTGGTCCCAGTTTCTGTTTGACGTTTGAAATTCTTCGCCACTGACAGTGATATTTAATCTGGGCCTGGTATCTCTGTTGTCCTCTTTAGCGACACCTCCAGCCCGACCAACGTCCGCTGATAACCTCCTCGAGACGGTCCCTGCACAGAGCGGTACAGCTGCTCCCTCTTGTCCCAGTTTCGTTCATACTTAAAATTCTTTACCAACAGAATCACAACCAGGCTGTTTTGTTGGGGGTGGGTGAATAAAAGTTTTAATTTCAGGAAATAAGTCCTCTGGCGAGAAGCTTTTGTGTTGACTGCACTCTAGTAGCTCGGCTCTCTAAAGGAAAGTCCCCATTGCTTCATAACATGTCCAGCTATGGGCTCCTGCATCACGTCATTGATTTGACTTCATTTTGATGCCATTAAACCTTTCGCAGTAAGGTGCTTGTTGGTGAAACTTGTCACTAAAAGACAGCCTACTCTCACCCGTTTGCTACAATGGACTATTAAAATCGTGTAATGTGATTTTATTCTTTAAAGATTATAACTTTGCCCTGTAATAAGACTCTTTCCTCCAAACATATTTTGACTTTATTCTTGAAATCTCAGACATGTTTTTCACAGCAGTAGCCTTAATACTAGAAAATTGACGACTCACGACATAAATGTTTTTTTTTTTTTATCATTTTCTCAGTTCAGTACACTGGAAAGTTTCACCAGAAGCACATCAACAAAGAAACAGTTTTGTTTTTTTTGCGGATAGTACCAGCATGTGGTAATTTAGTTTACAATTTATATTCTCATGCATCACTTTCGAACTGTGAGGTCCAGGAGACAAATTCGGTTTTTATTTTGGATTCTGTCATTCAAGACAAATTTACTATTGTGGCCCTGCTCATTTCTGCCAGAACAGGGTTTTCCACTATTTTGAGTTTTATACAAAGCATCAATTCTTTTTATTTTGCTTCCATAAATTTCATCCCTTCTTTTCCGGATTGGGTACAAAACATCAAAGGCAAAAGGCCCCTTGCTGGGGTGGAAAAACTGAGGTTTTTGTTAAAATAGTTGTAATATTTCATCAAAATTATTTGAATTTTCTTTCTTCTCATAAAATGACTTTCCCCTTTAAAAATAATGTCCTTCTCCTCTCAATATCAGGACCTTTTTTCTTGTAAAATTAGGACATTATTTTTGAAAGGCTTGACTTTGGAAATAGCAGTTTCACAAAAAGTTTCGTAGCTCAAAATCTGCTTACTGGAGCCTTCTGCCTCATCTCATGGGCTTCATTAGCAGATGGAGTTACTCCAACCGTGTTGGCTGAAAGGTCTTGGGGGGGACAAAATTAAAAAAACAAAATTAAATTTGGGATATGACTGTTTTCCTATAATTGGCTGACATATTTGATATAAACCATTACCATGACTTCTAAATGCACTGCAAAATTGCAGCTTTATTTAGAAGACAGACACACTCACCTACTCTGTCATCCTGAACGTTTGATATTTCACCAGCAGATGGCGCCATAGCCGCATGATAAAGTAATCGTAACCCAGTGGTCAGGGGTCTGACTCCTTTGAAATTATGTACAATTCATCCTTTGTACAAAGCCCTGATTTTTCCGGTCAGCAACCATCAGCATGAGTTTCTCCGACTTCACGTAATTTGATGCAGATTCAAAATTTTATAATCATTTTTCTGTTATTAAATAACACATTTAGAAGACTGTGTGGCCCTGGAGCTGTGTCTTCCTAGTTGTTTAGCTTCTCTGTTGTTCCCCACAGCAACATCTGTGATTTCCCCACCATCAGAGACAGAAACGTTCACCCCTCCACATACTGGTCTGACTGGTGCGTTTGGTTCTCCTCTATTATTTGATATTTGAATGTCTGAAATATCCACCCCTTGCACAAATAATTCGTGCCTCACATTTCTCTTGTTCCTTCTAGACACTTGCGAAACCTCAGAACCACCATCGGATACAACTACTGTCTGCACACTCGTTGTTGTGATACGTAGGTTTAGTTTGTTTTTTTTTTGTGTGTGCGCAAATTTCAGTTTAATTGTACTGACGAAACAAAACTTTCTAACAACACGCTCCTCCGCAGTGGTCCTCTGCGTGCTGCTGTCTGTGGTGTGTTTCCTGGCGGCGCAGCACAGGAGGAAACGCAACAACAAAACAGTGATGCCTGGACGTCCGAAAGAAGAGACAAACAAGCTGGAAGAAGACAGCAGGTCGAATCATGATCAGGCTCCAGGACACTCTGAGAACTGGCACCCAGAGGTGTCTCAGGAGAGGCCTTTTACTGGAGTCAGAGCTAAGTCGGCCAACGCCGTTCTCTCCATGTCTCCTTTTTGTGTGTCTGGGAAAGATCGAGTGGCTCTGCAAAATGAGACAGAGGCTCAGTCAAAAGACGCAGAAAACCGAGCGGACGGAGAGCAGACAGTGGAAAATGAAGTGGAAGCAACAGGAGGAATTCAGAAAGACGAGATCACAAACACCACTGACACAACTGAGAAAAATGAGAAACGATCTGATGCCGGCAGGAATCTAGATGGAAACCCCCAGTGTGTTTCTGCCAAAACTGACACTGTTCCATACCTGAGCATCGGCACCAACCAGAACAAACCAAACCCTGAGTCCACAGACGGTGTGGGCCACAGATCGCAGTTGGGAACGGTTATGGGGAGGGTCTCCACCTGGCCTCTGACTGCAGCTCAGTGGCAGGCAAGATGTAAAATGAAGGAGGAGGAGGAGGAGGAAAATGAAGTGAACAAGACAGGAAACAAAGTGGAGCATCCCTCTACTTCTGACCGGGACAAAAAGGAAGATGAAAAACTGAATTACAAGACCCCATCTGTCCGTGATGCTCATGCCCACACTGGCACAAAGCAAAAGGATCCAGCCTCAGTGAGACTGACAATCAGTAAAACCCTAGGTCCGAACCAGGAAAAGCTCAGACCTGCAGAAAATCCAGCGCACGAGACCCCCAGTACGAGCAGCCGCAAGGCCGAACAGAGAAAAGAACCAAAGCGAGCAGGGACGAGCAGACAGTTGGCCGGAGACAGAAGCGCTGGCTCAAAGGCTCCCTCCGGCGGCGCCTCGCCCGACGACGAAACGCTTCTGTACGGCAACGAGTACGCCTTCATGGACCTGCTGCACGAAGTCGTGCAGAACAACGGCCGCTGGACCCGAGAGAGGTGGAGGCAGATACATGTCAACAAGCAGCGGCGTTAGGGCAGAGGAACCGAAGGAGTTCAAAGTTTTGTACAAATAATATGACAGAAAGTTTGGCAGTTTTACTCCGGCACTCTTTAAGTTAAAAAAAATGATCCTTTCCCCAAATGTCGAACTACTCCTTTAGCTGTGAGTAAATATTAGCACCCCGATGAAATGAAAACTGACCGACAGCTGTTAAATAAGTTAAATTACACATTAACTGCATGCGATTATTCCTCACACTGTCAAGACCTGAGATGAAATAAAAACACCGTTTCATTCATTAGATCTGGCTGCATGCAGCATTTATTTGTTCATATTTTACATATGGAGAAGTGCACTCGCTTCTCATAAGAAATAGTACAAAATGGATCAACCTCTTTGACAATAACTTATAAAGTGGAGGTAAACATAATACGGAGGCTTTTGGTTTACACCTAGACGACATGCATGTTCCATTCATATAAATACACAGTATCAAATAATGGCTCCATCTTGCAAGCAGTTGACTTGATTATGGGTTTTTCTCTAGCAACGGGACATCACACTAAATGTCCTGCTGAATGTACAAAAATGTATCGTTCTCGGCAAGCCTGTATATCAAAACATGCTTTTTTTTTTTTTTTTCTTCGTGTGTGTTTACATGCCCTTTGTGGTACTGTAACTATGGACAGTGGGAGATCTGCGGTGGTTTCTTTGTGGAGTGTTGAGATTTCACTGATGCGGGGACCTCGCTCGCGCTTTCACTCCTCAGCTCTCCCGCCCTGTAAACTGAACTTCTGAGGGGGCCACTGAGCAAACACCAACAGTACATTTCAGCTGTACTCTCTTCTACACAAACTGCAGAACATGAAAGGAGAAAAAAAAAAAAAAAAAAGCTTATGCCGAAGGCAGATTTCAAAGAGAAAACAATACATCCTAGATTTCTTCGTCATAACTATCACTTGATATTTCTTTGACATCGTGAAAGATAAAAAATGGCACACGACAAAGTAAGCTCTGCAGACACCTGCAAGGTAAATCAAATCGACAAAATCCATGGCGTGTTACTGCACATCTGACTGTCTTCGCGTCACAGGAATGGCTGAATACTGTCCACCGTGTTGCACAGATTCAGATTAAAGGGTCATGCTCTTATGCTCTAGACATCCCCCGCAGAGCTTAGTGCAAAAATAGTTCAAGTCCTCTTTCACTTTTCATCAACACGGAAGAGACAAACGACAACAAAATGGCAAACGGTGAATATATAAAGTTACTATTTACAGTGATCAGACGAAACATACAGCTGAGGAATGATAAAACAAAAGAAGATTAAATACCACACAGGGACGCTCTTACACAAAGAGAGCACTTCAATTTCAGCTCAAGTACCTTCCATATACATTTGCAAATAGATTACAACATAGAAATAGACTCAACTGTGCCTGTCAGTGTTTGTGCAAAACTGTTCTGCTACCAGTCCTACTGCAACTCCTTAAGAGTTTTGAAACTGGAGGATCAGAAAGAAAAATGACTATTTACCATCAACTTCAAATGAATTCAAAGTTAAAAGAATAAAAAACAGTAGAAGCTGACCGATACTGGATTTTGAGGCCGACACTGATATTGGTAATTAAGTTCAAACTATTCGATAATGACATATCCGGTCGCTTTTTCTCATTTTGAACTGTGTTTCTGATAAGAATACCTTAGAGTCATAGTTTGAAAATGTGCTTAATCGCTTTCATGCTGACATTTAGATGAGAAGATTGATACCACTCTCATGCTTGCTCATCTAACTCTCAAAAAAAAGCGAACAAGCACATTTCACAAAATGTCGATCTAGTCCTTTAAACAGGGAGCGATGATAGAGTTGTGACCACGACATGGGATGAGTGAGGTATTTCACAATTGGAAAACATAAACTTGTCCAAAGAAAAGTTCAAATACAGCTATAAATAACAGAAATAAAACAAGTATATTCTTGAGTCTAACTAAGAAAATAAATCAAATATATTAAAAAAAAACCGAACAGCTTATAACACTTGGAAAATCAGAACTGCAATCAATATACTGAATTATGATAAACAGCAAATGAAGTAGTTTGTGCAAGCCTGTGTTTTTAACATTCAATTAACTTCTGACTGTTGAAGTGGGCTGATACAAATGAGTGATTTATATTTTGCATGAATTTACTGCTAATTCTTTTGGCATTTCTATCCTGCAGATTTATGCATTATGTATCAGTCAGGCTGATATATACACAGACAGGCTAAAATAAAATAAAAAAAACCACTGATATTACAAAATAAATGCAGAATGGCACATCATTTACAAACCATTAAATATATTTACAAAGAAATAAAGTAAAAAAAAAAAAAAAAGGGAAAGAAATGTTAATATGGTGGATAAAAGTGCCACTACAGTGTTTATATTCACAGATGATGTTTGTTGTAAAAAAGTTTGTGCTCATAAAGAAAATGAAAATCCTGTCTGATAAAGAGAATACAAGCATTAAAAAAACAAAAAACAAAAAACCATCTATAGTCAATTAAGGAAAGTGCACATGTACTGTAATTTCATGCTAATGCTTGAATAGCTGGAAATTCAAAACATTTACAGGTGTCTTCAGAGCACGATTGCGAAGGTGCGGAGGAGGGTGAAGTTGCCCCGAGAGTTGGTTGTTTTCGCGAGTTTAGGTGGAAGCAGGCGTAGAGGGAGTCGGCCTGAGTCACGGCACGAGTGCAACGTCACCCCGTAGCAAAACCTGTAGAGTGAAATGATGGTTTCATATCCTGTGTGTGCACAGAAAAAAAAAAAAAAATCGTCTGATTGTCCAAAGACCTCTCACAACAGTGATCAAATCCCTTAGACCTTTGGTTGGGAGGAGGGAGTCGTTTCCAGGGGGAGGTTTTCAGTGTCAGATTGTTTAGCGAGGACGACGTGTGTGAGCAGAGCAGGCGTGTGAGGGGAGTCGGGGGTCGATGACGAGGCACTCTGCATGCATCCTCCCGTAGCAGCTCATTGACAAACAAGCCGGTCTCTCAGCGCCGCCTCCCGAAACGTGGATCGGTTCTGGTCCGAGGCTGAGAGACCCGTAATGCACATTCACTACGGACAAGCCCTCATCTATCTGCGTGGGTCAAACAAGCGCCACCGGCCCCCGTCGGGGCTTAGAGGTTAAGGGTCGGGGTGTCACGGACTGAGGGGGGTTTCAGAGGTGAGTCTCGTCTCTCGTCTCTGTGCCAAAGTCCTGCTGGTTCCTGGCGCCGCGTGCCTGCCCCACCTGCGAGTCCTCTGGCACGTGTGCCAACGGGTCAGACCGGATAATGTACCTGAGGAGATAAAAATCCACGTTATCCGGCAGCATGGAGCAGCGACTGCGCAGGAGGGTGAAGGTGTACTCTAAAAGTTGACACTTTGGATTCAAACTTGAGCAGCACAACAAACCAGCAAATTACAGGACACAGCAGCAGCCTAAAGCTTTTTTTTTTTTCTGGTAGTTTTAATTTCACACATCTCTACTTATTATTTGACTTTGCAGACATGTTTTTCTTTGAATCTGTAAAGCACAATGTTTTAGAAAGGTGCTATATACCAAAAAGGCAATACATTATCGCAGTTTAAATACATTTGTAGGGGATATATATGCAGATGTAAAAGACGGGAATTAGTTCTCCTTCATCCTGATAAACAACACACTGAACTGTACTTTAACGCATAAACTTAAACCTCCGACTTACTCTTGATACTCATTTGAACAAAATATGCCTTCGTGTCATTTCATCTAAAACTGTCAAAAAGCATGTTTTTAAATGAAACGTGTGCTTTTCTTGGCTTGAACATATGCTCTCCTCTAACTCTGCAGTATCCTCTGACGGCCCGTCTCTCCCCAGACCGACTCCCCTGGTTCGGGAACCTCTGCACCGCATCTCTGATTCACTTAGCAAATCCTTCTTACACAATGTCGTTGAGCTCCAGCATGGTGTCGGGAGGAGGATTGATGAGGACGTAGGACAGCGTGTTCTGGTGGTCGTTCATCTCGTCTGTGAAATAAAGGGGGGAAAAAAAAAAAAAAAAAAGAGAAAGGAAAAGACATTCAGAGCTGCTCTGGAGCCCTCCCTCCTCCTCCTCCTCCATTTTACACTATATCAGCCAGGAAACGAGCCCTCTAACCACTTCCAGCCTTTTTCAGTGAGGACAGAGGCAAAGTATCCCACGCACAGTGTAAGACCGAGGGCTGCCAAAATCTGAGACGAACAGTTATGGGAATGCTCTTTCCCTACACGGGCTGTAAACCGAAGAGATGCTTGTTACAACTGTTAACTATAACAATTTTTAAAAAAAATAGCAGTGACCTTTGCGAGTAGATGAATTTACATTTCACGCCGACAACACAGTTTCTCAGATAGAAATAAACAGCTGAGTTTACAAATAAATTTTGCATCTCATTCTATGAGTATTTTCATCGCTCATATCTATATTTGGGAGTTAAATAATCCGGTAACAATGTATTGGCAGTATATTGGTACCTTTTTTTTTTTTCTCTTCCTAAACTGTTGATGAAATGATACAAACTGAGCAGGACATTTTACTGTTGAAAAATTGGTCGGCGCTCTCTGGTGGACGAAACTGTGTAATGGCAACACTCTTTCTGAAAGACCTCAATCCGGGGTTCGGCATTTTTCTGTGCCCACGTTCCTCGTTACCTATCGGCCTCCGTACGTATAAGAAGCGACGCATCTGCAAGAAGCCGATGCCAACCGGTGCTTCCGCCAGGCACGTCGATCGGTCTAGCTCCACACGGTTTGTTGATTACTGAACAATTGGCCGACGTTTGCGGCAGGCTGTGATTTTGACTACGCGCTGTCAATGATATCGGCTGGTTAAAGGCAGAGGATTGTGTCAGAATGACTTGTTTTACTTAAAAAAAACAAACAAAGTATACTGGCAAGTTGATTTAATATTTTTACCATTAAACAAATAATTATCAATTGTTTTATTTGGTATTAAATTAATCTTAATTTTGTTTAAATAAATGTTAAGAAATTAAATGAATGTGAATTGGATTTAAAGATTTTTTTTGGGAAAAATGTTTCAATATTCACTTAAAAAAAAAAAAACAATACAAAGTAGATTGATAAATTGCCTGATTTACTCTTTGCACAACTCTATATACAAACAGCTGTAAATTATTTTGGCATTTAACATTTTTTAATAAACAATTCAACATTAACAGTTGTAACAATATTGGTTTATTGCTTCCACAATGTAAGTAAGCCAAGCAAGGAGGGCATTTTTATTTGATTCTTAATAAGAGGAAACGGACTTTTAACATTCATTCCCCGGACGAGTCCTATCACTGCGTGTGAGAGTGTGTGAGCGCCGCTGGGTGCGTGTTATTTATGCCTGTATGCGTGGGTCTTGGGTGCCCTCTGGCAGCGGCCCCTACTTTGCGTTGCGTGATGGACAGAGGAAGGGAAAGGAGGGCACGTGTGTCTCCGGGAAAACCCACCTGCTCGTGGCCCTTTATAAAGCCAGGCGGGGTGGAAGAGAGAGAAGGGCTAACCGTTACTGACAGGGCACTTGGTGGAACAAGGGGGAGGCCCATGCTGCCTGCTGACTCAAACGGGACCCCATGCGCAGCCTCGGAAACGGCGCCAACATGCAGACAGCGTCCGCGGCTACGAAACACACTGATCTCCATCGCATTCCTCCGGTGTCCTGCGCATGCCACACTCGACCAACAGGCTGGTTGAGGCGGCAGGGTTGCCATGCCAACGGACGACACTCAGCCCCGCCCCGCCCCGCCCCCAAAAACACGAGGTGACACGTGACACACCCACAGACACAGAGGACATGCTCCAGCATCCGTCGGACCGGACCAAACGCAGAGCGACTCAAACCAAACTGAGAGTGGAGCAGAACACACTGGGCGTGTGAGAGAGGAAGAGGTCAACCTGCTGCTGGATCATCACCCGGAGGTCACCCAGGTTCGATGACGCTGAAGAAGGGCCTTTGAAAGTGGAGAGAGGAGGATGCTTGCAGGATTTACGAGTGATGTTAAGGACTGTACCGATTTGTTTTCCCCATCTAATCCACACTTTGTTACTGCGGACGACTCAGTGTGTTATATACGGATTATACCATGGCCACAGAAATGACTACTTTCTAATTAGTGGACAGTAGTTTGCTGGAAAAAAAAAAAAAAAATATGTCAGTGATTTCATTTTTGTGGCTCTGCAATCCAGGACATCGGATTTACACATCAAACGACGACTGATTTTAAAATGCTGACTCTTGATTTTGTGTTTTTTTTTTAAAAACACAAAGTCATCCAATTTTAGCTCACTGCAGCAGGCTACTGGTCCTAAACACACAGAGAACTTAAGATTCACCCAGACGGTCACCTGACCTCCACCCAACTGACGTCCGACTGACTGCGGCAACCAAAGGTGGCTGCAGCGCAGGCCTGAGTCCAGCTCTCGGCCAAATACGGAGTATATTGAAGGGGTTAACTTGTCCAATTACTTCTGTCCCATAATATTAGAAGACTAGGTATAAACGAGCAGCAATTCCTAAAGTATCTAAGGTGGATGCAAACGCCCTTGTGAGAGACGGTTTAATCTCTTGCTTTCTTCACCTGCCTCCTGTTCCAAACGTGTTCTTTTGAGTATTATATGTAAGTTGATGGTATTTAACACAAAAAAATATATAGAATGAATAATGTTATCAACGTATCTTACAGGTTATAGTGCTTTTTTCCTACTAGACATGGTGGTTTTGGAATCGATGAGACGATGAGGTTTGTCTCCTTTCTGAAGTAATTGTGGTCAGGTTTGCATTTCATTTACCGAGTGCTCGTCGGTGTCCATTTGGGCTTACTGGTCGCTCGCTTGCTAGTTTTAATGCAGCGGGTGGTGCTGCATCTGACTCAAGCGGATGGGGAGGTGTGTCCTGTGCAGTCAGCCTACTGTCCCTTCAATTTGTAATCCCATTTAAACGTTAATTTTCCTCCCATATAGCTATATTTTGCCAAATCATGACATGTTACTTTTTTTTTTTTTTTCAAATTAGCTGAGATACCACGAGATTTCCACGTGTCTTTCCACGTAACCCCTGCACCTAGAGGAGTATTTCTTGCTGGCAAGGTGAGAAGTTAAACCACTGGAGGTCACCAGAAACGTGATTCTCAGCTGATTTAGGTTTTAGTTTGCACTTTGACATCCTGTTTAAGTTTCATTTCAAATCCAATGTGCTGGAGTACAAAGCCATCGCAATGAAAAAATTTTTTTCTCCTGTCCTAATACTCGCTGACAGGATAGCCACCGCTCTACGGTGGCAGGAAAACGTTAGTCAACCCTTTGGAAAGACCTGCATTTATGTGTGAGTTTGTTCAGATCTTCACCTAAATTACAATTGTGAACAAACACCAATCTACTTTAACTAATAACGCGTACATCATCGTATTGTTACTGTCCATACTGAAAACGTAATTCAAACGTGGTGGAAAAAGTATGTGAACCCCTAATAAACATCAGCAAAAGCTAACTGGAGTCAGAAGTGAGTCCGATTATTCAAACAGCCACTGGAGACGTGGGTGAAAGCTACTTTGACTTGACTCTGAAAAAACACACATTTAGAGTTTTTTGCTTGTGAGCCATGCCTCGCAAAAAAAAGGATCCTCAGAAGACTTCCAATGGTTTGGTGCTGCTCTGCGGCCTCTGGGCCCGGACAGCTCGCCATCACTGTGGGGGAATGAATTCATCTCTCGGGATAGTGTCGGGGTGGCTGGTCCCCCCTGGCTGAGCAGGACAAAGACCCTAAACATCGAAGTACATCTACTACAGTGTGACTTCAGAGAAAGAAAATCGACATTCTGGAGTGGCCCAGTCAGAGCCCAGACCTTAAGCCAACCGGGCTCCGCTTACTTTTTCCACCGGCTATGTGAATTTTTTATGAGCGCGTTCAATCAAGACACCAACGCTTGTAGTTGTGCGTCATTAACTTAAGCACACTGTGTTTGTCTATACACTTTTTACGACCAATTAATGCAGAGAACCAGGTAATTCCAAAGGGTTCACATACTTTTTTTTTTTTTCCCTTGCCACTGTAAAATCAGCACACAAACGATATTAAACTGCAGGCAACAAAAACTAGTTAGGTCTCAGTGGCAAAACAGACCAAACCGCACGCAATCTGTAAGAAATGAATGGCAATTTAAACGCTGCTTCTCTTTTTCCATGTGGCTAAGTGGCCATTGTATAAAGGGATATTACGTTCTGAGGTGTCCCGATATGCGGCAATAACAGACAAGGCGGAGGCGAAGAACGCCGGGATGCAAAGCAAAGTGGCATTTCCTCCTCTCAGTTCTTTATTTTCAACCTACACCTTATAACCTTCCATCCACAGACCTAACGCGTTCTGCTCCACTCCAGAAGCCATACTCTTGTGCCCTGCAGTACTCTAGCCGCTTGTGACGCCACTTCACGGGAACACAATGCAGAAGAGACCAGTTAGAGCGAGAGAGAGAGAGAGAGAGAGAGAGAGAGAGAGAGAGAGAGAGAGAAAGAAAAAGTAGAACGAGATATAGATTGGCTGCTGATCTACAACTCATTCTGGCCGGACACATACGTGTACACACACACACACACACACACACACACACACACTGTACATACACGCGCTCACACACACACACGCACGCTCACACACACACACACACACACACACACACACACACACACACACACACACACACACACTCATGCAGTAAGGTTGCAGAACTGTGATCAACCAGCTAACCTGACAGCCTGGTCCCATCTTTATACGGGTGCTCTGAAATGTCCTGCAACTCTAAGCAACGGCATTCACTGTTAACTTCAATGTGCTAATTTGTTCATTTATTATTAAGTAGAAATGGTATAGTATCCAGAGCAGATAAGGCAGAGTGTGAAGAAAACAAACATCTTCTACAAATGAGTATTTCTAGTTCTGTGGATAAAATCAGTGCACTACTCTTCAGTGGATGCTGGGGAAAGCACAAAATGTCTTCCTCCACAAGATGGATGTACGTAACCACTCACATTTTACAAATGAGTTATAAACGGCACACAAATTACCTTGCAAATATCCTAGATTTACTCGATTCATGACATCGCTCGCAGTGAGATTAGAAACATCCTCTACAAGCCACAAGGAGGGAAGATAGAAGAGGCAGAGATAGAAAGCAGGGAGAGGAACAGAGGAGGGGGGGGGGAAACAAGAGAAAAGAAAAAAGAAAGATCAGGCAGGCAGCGACTGCATTGGCAGTTTCAAAAAGAACTCCTGAAAAAAGTGAGAGCGATGCAAAGAAGCCATGCATTAGTGTGTGCACAGAATCACTTCCAAATGATCCATCTGTCACATGTTGCAGTAATCCTCACTGACATTCATGGTTCTTAAGAAGATCTTGATCTTTTGGGGTTCTTCCTGAAACGTATTTAATTGACATGTTACATAATATTTAACAAGTGCAACACATCTGGAGCATGATTCTGCTTTTTTTTTTTTTTTTTTAATCTTTTTGTTTTGTTTTTAAAAAGCGTGAAGCTGGGAGGAGAGAAGAAAAAAGAAAAGAGTGAGCAGACAGGAATGCAGGCAATTGCAGTCTGTGATCAAATGCAATTGAGAAAAAGGTTTAGTGCTCCTGCATCTTCATGCATTATGTGCTCACATCTACATGTTGGTATGATCATGACTATGTAGTGGAGTGTATGAGTGATGGCACGTGGAAGACGAGTTTGAGCGTGAATAGATGTGAGAAACATCAACAAAGGTTTTCTGAAGGTTAATGATGATGAGTGACATTAATGATCTGTCCTATCGAGACCCACAGCTCTACGTCTTAATAGCAAATGAGATGAGATTAAATGGCTGGAACACAGATTGGAGTCTTAAATAGGTTTTTTTTGAACACAGCGCTGCTCCTCACGGCAGAGATAATCTAATTGGCTGAGAAAAGCCTCAGTGGATGGAGCAAAAAAACTTACCTACACGCCACGCTTTTTCTAACAAGTTTAAAGTCGACAGAATTCAGTCAGGCACGCTGGCCCGACCGGAGCAAGTGCTATGACTAGTTTTCGGCCCTTTTTGCGTCGATGAGCGATCGCTTCGTACATGAGAAGGGAGCCTCCGTGATATAGCGATGACCGAAACCAAAGATTACAAAGCGCTTTACGAAAACTAAAAACATTCAAAGAAAAAGAAAAAAAAAACAAACAAAACACTCTAGTCACACTGAGGTAGATTAATGGACCTAAAATGAAGTTCAACCTTGCCATACGAGCTCACAGCCACAGGCAACGTTTGTAGCTAGTCTGCCGACCTTCTCAGGCTATGATCACGAATATAAAAAGAGCCGCCACCATTTGCGTTTTATTTTTTCTCTCCCTTAAAATTGGAATTTTCAGGCTTCACTCACTGAGGTTTGACCCAACCAACTGCCTTATTTCTGCCACCAGAGCTGCTGTGACCTTAAAGATATTTAGAGAACAGAAACTCCAATCTGCAACAAACATTATAATTTACATTATTATTCATTTGCAGGTATATTCTGACTACTTACAATAAACTAAGTATATATTAAATGAAAATAAATAAAAAGCCAAAATCAATTAATTGTTAATAAACACTTACTGCAGTTAGTCTTGTTATACAATAAAGTAACACTGTATATCGTAAACTATCGCATTGAATTACACATTAACCTTCATTGAGTCAACTTCTAAATAAGAAAGCAAACACATGGACTGCCTATCTCTCCTCCAAATATCACGCCATCAGCTGGTCTCCTCACCGTATCCCACCGTGGGCAGGCCCAGGTGCTTCATGCGATTCTTGACCAGCTCGGACAGCTCCTGTCGCTCAGAGCGTCGGTACAGGTTGAGCCTCTGCTGCGAGATGCGCTCGGCTCGACTCGACGGCTTGGTGCTCTTCCTGCTCAGGCGCCGCGCCCACTGCATGCTCTTCTTCCTCAGCAGCGGGTGCTCCGATTGGTCGCTGGTGGTGGAGTTCCTGTGGGCCGTCTTCTCCTTCCAGGACTCTCCTCGCTCTCGATGCTCCTCGCCCTGCTCCACATTGATGGACACCTGAGACTGGGAGAGCAGGGTGGTAGAGTTAATGCTGGACACTATGCAAAAAAAAACGAACTTCCATCTTTAATGACTTTATAGGTGCTATTTTCAGAAGCTCGCAATATCAAGAAATGATGGTTATGAGTGACGGTTATGGACATTGATAAAAGCCATAAAAATACCAGTAAGGTATTTTTCATGTTTGCCTGCTTAAAGCAAAAGGTGACAGCTGACTGAAATATGCAATTTAAAAGAAGCACGTTTTGATCTTACCTGTGCATAACTTTCCTTGCACTGAAACAAGAGAAGGACAGACAGACATCCAAACATAAAGAGATGCAATGAAAGATGGGGGCATCCATAGCAAACAAAATTATTTAAAGCCTTTGTTTAAAACTGTTGCATCCGAGCATAAATTTTAATTTCCTTCCCTGTTTTCATATAAGCATCATAAAAATGAAAAGAAACGAGGGAAACACAAAGGAAAAAAGAATACTTCACAGAGGCAAACAGAAGAAAGAGATGCATAAAGAATGGACAATAAAAAAGTAGGCAAGATTACAAGTCAGAGGGAATAAATACATTCAAAATGGAAAACATTTTGAAAGACAGGAAAATGGAAGGAGAGAGAACAGATGAAAGGCATTTTAGGAGAAGAGGAATAAAAGAAAAAGAATAGAAGGGAGGAAATTACATGAACATGAAAAAAAAAAGGATGTAAAAAGCTGTAGGCGAGAAAGCAGCAGAAAAAACCTAAAAGATGAATAATGGAGAGAAGCCAAAGACACAGCAGGACCAAGGCCAAACCAGAAGCCAAAGCCGAAGCCAAACCCATAGCCAGGTGTCTGATATCAGGCATCTGAGCAGACCGAACTTGCCTCTGAGCTTGAGAACATGTGCGACTCGGTGCGGTAGATCCCTATGGGGATCTCGGCGCTGGAGGAACAAAGTTTCTGAAAGAGTCTGCCGTAGGTCCTGATCCACAGATCCTCCTCCGTGATCTTCATCTGAGGAGAGGGGAACGACAATCCCGTGGATGCACAACCACACGCCTGTGCGCTCAAACTTACAAAAATCGCTTGCTTAGACCCAGGAGCTTTCCTACTTACGACACACAGGTACCCAGAGCCAGGCGTGGTGTCCAGACCGAGAAGAAGCCTCGCAATAGCGATCATGTAGTCCTTAACGAATGACTGTCGGAACAGAGAGAATGACTACAGTTACAGTAAACACAGCCCCGCTGCAAACATCCTGTACGGAAATTCGTTTTAGAGATTTGTGTATATATGCTTCCCAACATACTGCGCTAAGCAAGCCCATTTCATTATCTAAAAAAAAAAAAAAAAAAAATCAAATGATCCCACACCCATTTCAAGAAAAAGCTGACTTTGCAGCTGTTAAATACCTGTTTTAGACAAAACCTTTCAGCTCGTTCCTTGACCTGCTTTGAGCTACTGTGACGTAAGCTGCACAAAACTCTAGGGCTTGACCGTCATGTGTGCTTGCCCTACGTTTATATTTATCTGGTTCGGGCCCAGAAGTCGTCTTATCCCACCTGGTACAGCAGCGTATCCAACATGCTGATACTGAACACCCTGCCTGCCGCAAACGGCAGCCGGAACATGAAGGCCAGGTTGGAGCCCTTATCACGCTCTATCTGGGGAAGTTAAAAAAAAAAAAAAAAAAAAAGAGATTGAGAAACAGAGCAACAAGATGTTAAAATGTCACTTTTTTCTTCATGTTTGATGAACTATTGCTCTTTTGTTCCATCTTCTAGAAGAGGAAAATTCCAAGTTTGTTGAGAGACACATTTTGAAAGGATTGTGAAGGTGAAAGCTATAACCGTAGGTAAGAGGAAAAAAGTACATAAAGGAGAAGGAAACTATGTTCAAGAATCAGGATACTACTAAAATTAATGAACTTTGGTGAGAGGTTGGTTTTTACACTGCACTTTCCTGGCCATAATACAAGTCCAGATATTACTGATCATCGTTATCAATTCCTCCCGTGTCTTTTTTGTGTTTTAGTCTTTCCATTCACAGACACGCAAAGGTTAGGCCCGATTTTAAACGTCACACTGCTACAGATATTCCTCTATAATCCAGCTCCCATTTGTCTTTCGAGTTTCATCCTCATCGCTTTTCGGACAAAACGGCGAGTCACAGCCAGGGAGTCCGAACATTTGATCCTCCCCCTTGAACCACTAACCTTCTCCAGTTTGGAGAGAGCGAGCGAGTAGCAGTCCTTGGCTCTGAACTGCATGAACCGCATGTTGGACGGGTGCGTGAGCTCCGTGATGATGCTGAGGCTGGGGAACAACCTGAGAGTGGCGGAGACAGAGAGAGACGGGAGACATGAAAGGCTTTGCACTGGCGGGACGACCTGGTGCAGCAGTGATAAATGCTTTTCATTTTAGCTGTTAAATAAAAGAGTAGTTTCAGAGCTTTGCTGACTGCAGTTTGTCTTTGAGATGAACTCCTTCTCCATTCTGGCAGGGTCTGAAAAAACAAGGCTTTACTCGCCGTCATCTTACTGGGAACAGATGAGGTTAACCGAGTGGAATCTGGTGCACATTTGATCCAAAACGTGAAGGTCCAGCTCATACTGCACATAAACGGCCGCTGACAGTACTAGCTGTTTACTGTACGTTTGCGTACAGTGAAGCACTCTCCGCGTTACCTGAACATAGTCTGGACGTTGACGATGGTCTTGGCATCCGCCATGTAGTCCTCCTCAGCGCTCATGGTGCTCTCTTTGTCCACAACCACCAAGTTGTCGGCGTAGATTATACCACACTGCAGCAGGTTGTCCAGGCTGGTCCATTCAGAAAACAGCAGAGTTTACTGAACCATGACATGTCGGGAAATATCTCCTCTTGATAACAATGGTATAACATCAATCTGTATGGTTCACTACATTAATTATTTTACACTTGCAGCACACACTTTCCACAAAGCTGCATCATCTACTTAGTTTGCAATTCCCTACATTTCCTCCAACTACTCTGAACAACCTGAGGAAAAACAGGAGCCAGTTGCACCAGCTCCCTCTAAGTTCAAAACACAGCAAAGTTACAGCCTCAGCAGGTTGCGCCACAAAAACTAGTTCCTACGTTGAGATGAAATATTTCCACCCACTAGCTGCCACGTGTAATTGTTGTGTAGCTAATGGATAACTGACGACACTGACAACAGCTTGCTAATATGCATGTATGACCTGATACTTGATCAAAATGCTGTGTGATAATGATGTTAGCTGGAAATATTTTCAATTACATAAAAAAATAAAAGGCACAATAAGCTTCAGATTACAAAAAACATCAGGCTAATGCTGCCTGACTGAAATGACCAAATGGCATCAGTTGGTTTAGCGTAAAACTGTAAAAAATGTTTTTCCATATATCCAGATACAAATAATGAAGAGTCATTTCTACACTTAAAAAGTTAATGTACATACAAATGAGTTCGATATCTAATTTGCCCACCGAAAACTGCAGAACTTAACAAATCAGGCCTCTCTTTTTCACCCTTTCACCCCAAATACGTGAGTTATTTAAGAGAAATGATTCAATTAATTACTTTAAATCAAATGAGCAGGTTTTGATAATCCAAACACATACTTATCGATAGTGCCAGCCATAAAGTAAACCATTGGAAAGCAGCAAATGGCCTCTAAGAAGTGGTTGTCTGGCCTGCAGGAAGACAGGAAACATCATGAATGAGCATCCAACACTAATGATCTTTGTAAAACCCCAGTGAAAGATTAGGATATTGTTCCGAGTCATTTCCTGAAATTTGTTCGTTGATGAGGGCAGCAGGATTTGTTCAAACCATAATCATTTAGACCACAATTCTTCAGTGCAATGGGAGGATTTAACTGGCTGCTATGGAAATTTCTTGGCTCTCTGTCTGTGTAGTCTGTCTGTTTCAGCAACCGCAGCGATCTGGCCGAACTTAACGAAACCCACGGTGAGCGACAGAAAGGTAAGGATCACTGCAAAAAACACTCACACCCACGCATACACCCACACATACACCCACACATACACCCACACACACGCAAATGTACACACGCCCTAATGCACAAATAGGCTTTCATATGCAGAGAGAACTTTTGTTTATGAAGAATGCAAAACTGATTTTTTCTTTATCTTAAAAGCAAAGCTAAGCTATTAAGCTATAGTTCCAATTTTCTACTGAAAGCAATTGTTTTAACATATCACTAGAGCATTTTTTAATAGACCCCTTTTTTGCATGGGGAACTGCTTTTCATAAATAAACATTTTTATTCCTGTATCTCAAGGTTAACCCATATGTTCTTCAAGCTGTAAATGCAAACTCTAGCACATGTGTTAGAAGCCTCTACATAAAAGGCCTGAGGTTTTGATGGGATTGTCAAATTCAATGCTTTAAGGTACGTCACCGTAGGAGTAAGAACAAACACAAACACGCTGCGTTGGAAGGGAGGTTGAGGAGTCTTACGGGTAGTCCAGCAGCAGCACTATGGGGTTGAGCTCCTTCCTGGGCCGATAGTAGGCACGCAGGGGGACGATGAAGTTGTAGAGACCGTTCCCCGCAGTCTCTGCAGACACTATAATCAGCTTATTCTTGAAGCCATAGGCCTTGGCATCCTCAAAGCTGTTGTGTGTGCAGCCCTGGATGAGGACAGACAATTCAACTGGAAGTCTAGTCAGTCGTACTGAGCTCTTAGCAGACACATTATATAACATAACAGTTCCTTTAATTTTAATATTGGTTAAAAAAAAACCAAAAAGGTTTTAAAAAAAGATTAGTGTCTGTCAAATCTTTTACAGTGGTTTTTGTGGTTTAGTTTTGTGCCGTTTCTGTCTTTTCTTGCGAGTGAATTCACCTTGTCGAGGCGAAGGCAGCAGAACGGAGCTTTCTGTGGTAGGAGGTGGCACAGAGTTGGAGAGCTGCCGATGTAGGGCGAGTTGGGAGGGTAGCCCTTCACAAAACTGATGGGAAAACAAAAGAAACAAAAAAAAACAACAAGAACAAGAAATGCCTCTGTTGTTTCCACCTCACAAAGACTCCCTGAATCCCTCTTCATTATTTTCATCATTATAGTCCTGAAGGACTCATTCCTGTTCAACGCTGACTTCATCAACAATTACAATGTTTCTGTAGTCTGTTTAGTTTTAATTGTGTCTTATTTTGTGTGTAAATTTGGCTGCGTGTCCCCTAATTTGTAGTGTGTCAGCTGCAATTACCCTGAGCAGTTTCACAGCGTCCTCTACTTTGCCAATGAAAGACAGCCTGACTTTCGTTCACAGATGCGTCTACAACCTGATCACCACACGATGGCACTGTGGGACCTTGAGTTTTAGTCACTTTCCAATCACCGCTTCTGAAAACTCTGAAAGAAAAAACTACTAGAGCGCCGTGGGTTGCAGCAAATAGAGGCTCAGACGTTAGGAGGACTTGTGTAATGTCCAACTTTATGAGCCCACTGATGTCTGGGTCTAACAGTTGTTGTTCGATTGGACCTGCATGGGCGGTGGTGCAGACTGTGAGGTACAAGCACCCAATATACCCTGAGCTAAATCAGTCTGATAAAACCTCATAGAGAGAGAGAAAAGAGAAAAAAAAACACACTGCTGAGATAAACTGAGTCCCCCTGACGTGCTGAGCTATCATGGCGACGATCTGACTGGCCAACTGACTGATGGGAGTAGAGCGGTGAGGATTCGTGTAAGGGCGCACAATGTCAGCCTCACTCAAGAGGAAAAGTGCTGACTTAACCCTGTCACGACATACACATTTATAACTGCCACTTCAGCACCTTAAGGGATCATGACACACAGATTACACGCTTATAACGAACCCATCCATCTCCCGTCCTACAACCACTGAGGCCATAAGAAGTGGGCAGCTGAGATCAATCACGTGTAGAATACAGGACACTTGCACTATGAGGACATTTCAGCTTTTTACGGCCGCATGACAAGACATACTGTACACTACAAAACCACCAAATCTCTCTGGGTCAGTAAGGTCTAAATCCCCTCTGTCTTACGTTTTAACCACAGCCACGTCACTTACTCTGACCCTACAGAGCCCTCCTCATCCGACTGGTTGGTCTCATCCTCCGATTGGTCGCTGAGGAGGTCGCAGGGCAGAATGGCGGAGGAGTCGGCGATCTCCAGGACGGGTGCGATGCTTGGCCTGCGGCTTCCAGCGCCGTTCTCCGTCGGCAAGGTCAGTTTGCTCCCTTCCTCGGGGGGGTCGGGGTTCTGGAGATCTATGGCCACGGTGCCTGAAAATCAACACGACATTATTGTATCTATACCACTGAGCGTGAAACTATGTCGCTGTTTAAAAAAAAAGCATGCGCAGCACTTTTACGGTCATGTGTTGTTAAGTCAGCAGTGAATGTTTGCACATAAATGCCATGATCAACCCATGACCATATCATCTCAGCGTTCTCGCGCCGGAGACTGCTTTTTCACCTGGGACATATTACAGTCCATGTTTAGCTCTTCGGCGTCTTAGCAACGCACATTCCTATCACCTTCGTGAGCTCAGCTGCTTGACCTTGAGGAGAAAATGTATTGCTTTCTGAACCACATAATTGTACTCTTGAGGCTCCACAAATGTCATGCAGTATTGACATCGTCTGTCAATAAAAGTGCCCCTAACTTACATCGTATCAGCAGTTTGTGATATGATGTATGATATATGTGCAATATCATGTATATCAGATACATAATATTTAAACAATACATTTATAAGATATTATCAGATACATGATGTTAATATACAACACATAAAAATTTGATTTTTCATTTACCAAAAAAAAAAATTAAATTAAATTAAATAAAATCACAAAATTAAGATGCGTGTTAGTTAAACAATAATGAAATATCAGTGTCCTGTGTAGTGTATAACATCCTATAAATTGTGAACATTGCAGAAGTAAGAAAAAGTGTAAAATGTGATGCACCATGCACAAACTTACCATAAGACGTGGCCTGATCAACTTTCACAGGTCAAAGAAAAAGCACAACACAATAATGTCAGCCGACAAAGTAAAGAAGCTTGTAAGAAAAACTTCATGCGTAACAATCAGGCAAAGCATACAGCGTCACCAGGGCAGCCGCCATTCAGAAATGTTCTGTGTGAGTGCAATTTGCGAGTGAATAAACATCGACAACAAAGCATCCATTTTCTCGTCTTACAAGGAAACCCTTTCAGCCAATCAAATGTATGCCTCCGTCTGCGACCTGAATCTTTACTTGTGCAACTACAAACATTTCCTTCTATGTCCCACTCTTTTTCTTTCTCTCTTTAATACCTTCTCTACTACTCAACATATCCCCCCCCCTCTGGCTCTCACTCTCACCCATGCTGGCGATGATGCTGTGCACAGGCAGCCTGGAGGAGGCGTCGTAGAGGCCCGTGACGGGCAGACCTCTGCTGTGCTTCTCCTCTTGTTTGAAGATGAAGGCCGAGTTCTCCTCCTTGGTGATGTTGATATAGTAGCAGGTGTCAGTGGCAGCCATGATGTGGCGGGGGCCGGGGTTCAGGAGGATGCTCTTGTTCTCCTCCCGCTTCACCCCGATCAAACACACGCCGTACCTGCGAGGTAGAGGGGGTACGCAACGTTTTTGCTCCAAAAGACAGCAACAACCACTGTAATGAGATAACATCTTATTATAGCGTGCCCAGACTGAGCTGCCGAAAGTTGGACTAACTTCTTATGGGCATGGAAGGAAGCGTAGGTGAAGCTTTTTCCATCGTACTCCCCAAAAAACTTGCTGTCACACAAGCGGATATGGTAGACCTCGTTTCCCGAACAGCGTCCATACATCTTCTGCCACTGCTCCGGTGACAGCTGCCCCTCCCTGGAAAAGTATTGTTAGAATATTTACTGCTCGAAGGAATCAGACTTCCGCCGGGGAGTGCTGGCAAACAGCAGCATAATTATAAAGGAAAAAAAAAAAAGGGTTTGTGCTTGAATTAGATGTCAGCGTATAACTATGTTGTCATCCATTTCTCAGTTTTTATTCCCCTATGGCTCAATAATCATTTCAAGTCAAGGGAGAGCCCCTTTAAATCAAAAGTGACTTTATTTGCAACTCAATAGCTCTCATTTCCCCATGAGCTTATAAATCTATCTGACCTTTCATAACCTTTCCCCGACCCTGTATTCCCCAGCCTCCTACATTCTAGTCACGATAATGAACTAAAGAGAGAAGGCTGTGAGTTCTTTTTACTCAGGCAGTTCATGTACTGCATAACTTAATCAATTTGATGATGCTTAATTTAACACCTGCCATTTTCCTGTCACCTTCACAGCCCCAAGCCACTACAAGTTCCCATTATGCGACTTCAAATTGATGTGCTGTGCCTCCCCTCTGTGGATAGCACTGAAGATACAGTGGTCGGCTTGCAGAGAATGTGGAAAACACACAGCCGGATTTTGAGCCCAACAAGGAACAGTGTTAAGGTTTGCTGGCTTGACAGTGACGAGTTTCTGCATGGGTGACGGTGCAGTAGTCAGCCCTGTGGGGACTATAAGCAAGGTACAGCCTTTAGAACTGTGAGAACTCTGCTGCAGGAATATCCGCCATTTTTCTCTAATGTTATTAATCAAGTCTGATTGAACCTGTCCACACGAATAATGGCACAAAATGATATTTAAAAATAAATAAATAAATAAATTAAAAAAAACTCAGAGCTAGGAACTGAAAGTGTGGATTGAAAGTTTACTTAATGAAAGCTCAACAGGCAGAGCCAAAGTATAAGATCAGCTTTGGATAAGAAATGTCAAAGTGAGATCCAGTGAAAAACGTTCAGCTCTCTCGCTGCTGTTTAAAAACACGTCAGGGCAAGCATGACATCTTCGTGAATACATAATAACCAAATTAATTGCTAACATTGTTGATATATTGTCAGAGTTCCTTCTCTTCCAGTTACATTTGCAGGCTCAATCACTAGCACCCTGAAAAACCTTAAAGGAGCAGTAGCCTGGCTCTGTCCAAAGGTCACAAAAATCCACCTACCAGCACCTCTTAAAGCTCATCAACACGTTATATCTTGTTTTTTCTAATGTGTTCAAAAATCTGCTCTGTGGTGGATTCCGTAACCTCTGGACAGAGCTAGGCAACCGGTTTCCAGCGATCAATCACTCTTTGTAGCTCTTAATGAGACTTCTGCACTACTGAACTGGTAGTTTGGCCCGCTTGAACCAACTGCTCCAGTTCTCTCAGGTTTGATGGGCTGCCTTCTCCCAACTGCGAGTTTCAGCCCTTTCCGTAGACGCTCGGTGGGATTAACATCCGGTCTCATCGCAGGCCACTTCAGAATGGTCCAATGTTTTCTTCTCATCCATTTTTAGCTGCTTTTAAAAAGGCCGATATGTTTAGGGTTATTAACATTTTTGGAGGAGCCGTGACCTGCGGCTGAGACGGAGCTCTCTGACAGTGGGCAGTATGTTTCACTCCAGAATGCCTCGATAATCTCATTTCACTGTGCCCTGCGCAGATTTAAGGCACCCTCTGCCAGACACAGCGAATCAAACCCATAAAATTACTGAGCCTCCTCCGTGTTTCACAGTGGGGATGGTGTTCTTCTCTTTGACGGCTTTTATTTCATCTCCTGGGAACATAAAGCTGCTGTGAGAGCAAAAAGCTATCATTTTGTTTCATCTGTCAAAACGACATTCTCCCAGAAGCACTGTGGCTTGTAAACACGCAGTCTAGCAAACTCTAGTTGGGCTTCCTTCATGTCTCACTTTCAAAAGTGGGGTCTTCCAGGGTCATCTCCCATGGAGACCACTTTCGTTCAGAGAGCAAATGGACACCGCTGTACCCTAATCTTGGAGGTCAACTTGTATTGGTTTTGAAGTTTTCCTTGGTTCTGTTTCCACCATTCGAACTATCTTTCTGTGCAATCGGTGGTCAATTTTCCTCCTGTGGCCACGTCCAGGGAGGTTGGGCTATGGTCCAATGACCTTAAACTTCTTGACAATATTACCAACTGTGGTCACAGGAACATCAATTTATCAACATCCAACACTTATCACCGCTTCTAAGGGGTATTAATCATTTTATTTCAGGCCATTTTAGAAGAGCTTCGTAAGAAAGAGCAAGAATCCAGCTCATTTCACAGCTTCTTTGTTTTATTCAGTGGCAAACCAAAGGCATGCAAGTATGCGTGACGAAAGAGATTTTAATTTCAACGTGTTTCAAGAAGAATGGGGCAATGTTTCAGTAAGGTATAAGGGTACCGACACTTTCGGCCACGTCAGAATATAATTTGGTGAGAATAGTGCAGGACCATAACAACTCACAAGGAAATAAAAGTACGTACTGACAGTGGACAGTGCATTTCATTGTAAATAAATGCTAATATAAATATCTGAAATAAGTGTAAAACACTGGTGTGTACTCACTGTCCTCTGGAGGTGTGAACCAAGAGAGTGACTAAGGTGGATGTGGCCGGACACACGCAGTTGAGCGCCAGCATGGCATACTTGAACTCCTCCTCGCATACTACGTGATCTGATTGAAACGGAGAAATTACAATAATAGGTTAGATTTAGAAGTATCTCAATCTGGCATATGGACAAAATGACGGTGTTTCAGTAGGTATGTGGCCTTCCTGCACTTACCAGCAAACTTAACATGAAATTTATTTTCCGGTTTGAGAATTTGGACGTAGAGAGGACAGTTCGGAGCAAAGTCCTTCGCGGCCCAGGCCCTCAAAATAGTTTGGTGATCCTGCGGGACAAGAAATAGTTCTATATTACTTATCCAGTGACTCATTTGTAAATGTAATTTGATTTTTATGGACCTTGAAGTTTGCCTCAGAGACCTATTGTACTCTCAATACTTAGAGAATCACATCATCTGAGTATCTCGGTCCATCTCAATCTCTCGGTTAATTTTAAAAAGCGTTAAGAGAAATTGCACTATTAAAATCACTCATCACGGGTATTGGAATTGAAACAGAGCTAACGACAGCTTGGACAAATTCCCGTCGATGTGACTCACAGCAGCAGTTCGGTCAACTTCGTTCCTGCTGCTCAGGATGAAGCAGGCCTCAGCGTCATCCATCCTGAGGATCAACAGCGAGACACAAACAAAAAAAACGGGCAGGGTCACGGGGTGGTGACTGTGAAGAGGACATTCAACCAAACAGAAAAATGATTCAAGAAAAATCTATGCTTTAAAGAAAAGCCGGGCATTGATGAGTGCTAAGATCCCATGACAATGGCTGAAAAGGCTAACAGACCCCTTCTTGCAGGAAAACAATCTGCTGCAGTGCTGGCTATCATGAAGGGCAGAGATCATTCATCTGTGACAGAAAACTCTTATGTTCAGGGAACTTAATGAGAAGTACGATACGAAATGATGACAAGAAAACCTTTCAGCAAAGCAAGGGCTGATGTGCCTATGAGTCTTACCTGGCTGGTTGATTTTATCTATTACATATCAGTGCGTGAAATTGCCACGGCATCTTATCCCCTGCACAACTTTGCACATTGAAGAGGGGCTCTCGGAGAAGGGGGGAGGGGGGCCGCTGGACAAATTTATGACTTTGATTTTACACTGTCATGTGCTAGCGAGAAGCGGTTAGACCCCATTTCACTCGTATCACATCGCAACGCGACAAACAGTATAAAGCTGCAAAGCAACATCTGCGAGCAAGCTGTAAGATGAAGCAACCATAAAACCGTAAACGGCACACTGTTGATGCCGGTGCTGCTACATTTTGCATCAACAGGGGCAATTTTGACAGGTCAAACCATATTCCAATGTGATCCTTAACAGTTTTTATTTAGATGATAAATGCAGAGTGAAATCCCACTGCACCGATGTGCAGGCAGAGGGCAGGTAAATGGACTTGAAAGTACCTCGCACTCTAACCTCACTTCAGTTGCTTTGCATTTCCATTGCTGGGCTTGCACTTTATATTTCCATTTCAAATATCCTTTCCTATACAGAGATTCTTATACAGAACTTAAATTGTATGAAACAAAGATAACGTGCTAGTTTTACAGCCAAACCTTTCAAGAACATAACATGAATGTTCACTGACCTATGAACTTGGCAATAAGACCTGTTTATATGTCCATCAGCTATGGGCAGATAATCATACTGACTTAATCAGATGTCGGCAACAATTCAGAGGCCTGAAACTGGGAAAAAAATCAAGGATGCACTGTCAGGCACTCACATCTGCTAAAAACACAACTGGGACGCAACTACGTGCATGTTTTAGTCTGTTTTTTATGCGTTTGTGTTTTGCCTACATGTCAGAATCCATGCCATGCTTTCACTCACTTGGCCCTCATCAGGTCCTGGTCTTTGAGGGCAGATCCTTGCAGGTAGATGACCCTTTGAGACCACAGAGGGATCTGGAGGATACGGCGAACCTGAATGTCTACCTCTGTCGGACACAGAATCACCACGTAATAGTCCTGCACGGCAGACAGACATGAGTGCCTTTATTAAAATCTCCTGAAAAACTTTTTTAAAAATCTTTTTGAAGAAGTTTTTCTGTATAAAAAAAATATTCCTGACTGAATAAGAAACTCCCCAAGTTACAATTTGGCAGAGACCAGTGAGGAGAGATCAGACAAAACAGCTCAGACAAATCTCTCATGGGAAATTCCCAAAACAGTTCCAACTTTGGCAGGAAACTGTGCCCACGTGTAGAGCGCATCCCTTGACACAATAAGCGGAATGAGAAAATTTGCTTTAGGGCCTTTGAATCATTCTGCAATTACTTGTAATTATACCACATTTAGTTGCATATATTATATGCAGATAAAGTCTGTTACTCCTGTGGTGTTTTAAGCTATGTTCATAATTAGCTAAAATGTTACTTTTGAGTAACCTGGAATGACAAAGTAATATTGAAAAAAATTCTCTCTGTATTTATCCCCCAGGAATATGGCAGAAAAAACATTATATCAAACAGTAGCCAAATTAGTACATCGAAACACAAATCTTTAGTCTTTGTCATGCAGCTCGTCAAACAACCATTCCTTTGCTGACGGTTAAAACGAGCAGCAGAAAAGTGGGATGTCCTGACGACAGTTACACCTAGGCTGCTGGCGAAATATGGCCATTTGGTCTTTTCCACTCTACCTGTAGTCTAGGGTGAGCGTAGAACTCGTTGAGGAAATCCATCAGCAGGTCGATCTTCAGCGAGCTGACACACAACACCACATGCTTCTCTGTCTGCGCCCGGTGGCGGCTGTAGTTCCCCCCTAACTTCTGGCTCTCCATCCAGAGGTATGCTAGTTCTTCAAACTGCCAAAAAATGACAACAACATTAATGTGATGTCAAAAGCTGCGAGAACTGAATAAATAGTGAAAGCGAGACAGATTTGCTGTCTGGACACAGATGGTGAAAGTACTGGAGTGAAAACTGATGATGCAGTAGTTTTTCCAGCAGCAGGGTTTCATTTCTATCTCTCACCCAATTGGCTCCGCGGGGAAATTAAACATTTCAGAACATCTGAAGCGAACGACAAGTTTGTGATCTTTAAAAATAAATAAACACACTGAACAGGTGGATTTTGTGCGAAGTGTGAGCCAGCAAGACTTTTAGTGAGATTTGCAGACTTCCTCTGCAGCCAAAAATGCCAGAGAAGTAATCACATAATTGGATTTTTATTTGCTGTCGGGGTGTAAGAGCTACAAATGTCAATTAATATTTGATGATAACCCCGTTAGGGGCCATCACTAGATGCAGAAGATCAAATTACTACTGATGATAAGACAGAACCATTGCACTTTCGGTAAAAAACACTATGTTAGTTGATGCTACAGTCATTACCTGCAGTGGGAGGACCACCAGGGCAACACAGATGAGAATGACCACCAGCAGCTGGGAGGGCCAGATCTGTGGCGTGACGTCCCCATAGCCCACAGTGGAGAAAGTGACGATGCAGAAATAGAAGGAGTCAAACAAGGACAGGTTCTTCCCAGCTCTCTCTAGGTGCTGGATCCCACACGCTCTGCAGAAAAATTAGGAATTATACAGTGACATCGGACATGTCTCCTACGGGTAAAGATAATTCAAAAAGAACTCGTGAATTCAATTCAATTCAATTTTATTTATATAGCGCCAAATCATAACAGAGGTTATCTCAGGGTACTTTTCATACAAATCAGGTCTTTATAGTTACATCTAGAGAGACCCAACAGCTCCCACCATGAGCAAGCACTTGGCTACTGCGGCAAGGAAATACTCCCTTTTAACAGGTAGAAACCTTGAGCAGAACCCGGCTCATGGTGGGCGGCCGTCTGGCCTGACCGGCTGGGTTGAGAGAGAGAGAGAGAGGGAGAGAGAGAGAGAAAAGCAAGGTGGGGAGGGGGGCATGGCACAGTAGACGTATAACATAAAGATGTGTAACAATAATGAGACTAATAATAAAACTAGTAATTATAATCATAGGGTGAATAATAGTACAAATAAAACTAAATAATAATTATAGATATTATTATAATTAATAATAATAGATGATAATAATAATAATAATTGAAGCATAGGGTGCTGAGTGGGGGCAGTAGGTGGTTTGCAGTCAGAGATCCAGACTCTGCAGCACCAGGGGCAGAAATACCGGCAGAAAACAACAGGAAGAGAGAGGAGAGAGAGGGTGTCTGCCTCCTGGACCCAAACTGGAAGATGGTTCCACAGTAGAGGAGCCTGACAACTGAAGGCTCTGCCTCCCATTCTACCTTTGGAGACTCTAGGAACCACAAGCCTGAGTTCTGGGAGCACAGTGTTCCAGTGGGGTAATAGGGTATTATGAGCTCTTTCAGATATGATGGAGGAGGATTTTAAATTCTATTCTAGATTTTACAGGGAGCCCATGCAGAGAAGCTAACACAGGAGAAATGTGATCTCTCCTCCTAGTTCCTGTCAGTACTCGCGCTGCAGCATTCTGGATCAGCTGGAGAGTATTTAACGATTTGTTGGGACAGCCTGATAATAAGGAATTACAATAACCTAGCCTAGAGGTAACAAGTGTGGAGATATTGTAATGAGGGAATCTGCTTCAGTATTGTGATTTACCCTGGTGGAGTGGTTATCAGAATTCAATTTGCCCAGGATCAAAGGGCATCAAGGTCAATACAGCTAAGGCTTCTCCTCAGTTTGTCATTTGAGGTGACACCACTGATTGCTCCGTTGGTTCCACCTCACTGCTTGTGCTTATTCATTTGAGTTTCTCCATTGATAAGTTGAAGATTTAATGAAACCCTGAGGCGAGGGGGGGGTCGTCTAACCGGACACAGTGGAGTGGAGGAGGTAGGTGCTGGGTGGTGGCCAAGGCTCATGACGGTAGCCAAAGAGCTAAGTTCTAAGAAGTGACAGCTTTCATTAAAATAAACTGGTGTAGGTAAGAGTGGAAATCAATGAGACATAAATGAAGAGGGACGGGTCAATAAGCATGGCCATTTACACAAAAAACCTTCACGTTTTCCCCTTAATTTAACACTTTTTTCTGCTGTGTTTTGTTGTTAGTTTCTCACTTATTGCCCGCATTTTAGAGGATGTGACCTGATATCCAACAAGTCCTTGCTGCTCATCATTATTTTTGGTCACAAAGTACTTCAAACTTCAAGATAACGAAGGCCAAAGTATTATTTGTATTTACAATTATTTACATTTTCCGTCAAATTTTATACTTACCATTTGCTTTCGCCAGTAACAGTAGCTAACCGGCTTCATAATATTAACTGACTCCTAGGTTTTACATGTTTTTTCAACGTGTCTTTGAGTCTTATTTTACTGTCCCATACCAACTGTGCACATCTGACTCCAACACTGAAACAAGAACACACTATGTCTTGCTTTCACATGTCAAATATCAGTCTCTACTTTTACAACAGGTATAGTTTCATGACTTAATCTGCTACCGACTGTGCTAGAAATTATGTTTTCTGGGTCATGTGGTAAAATGTTCTGGGCCAGTAAACAGAATGTGAATAACCACGAAAGCCTCTATGGTTAGAGTTGCATTTCTGTGACAATGGCAAGAAAGACGTTCACTCACCCAGTGAAAACCAGACAGAGTAAGGTGCAGATGAGGATGAACACCTGGTTGAACATGGCAGAGTGGGTCCTTTGGATGGCACGATGGAAATCATTCTGGACAGAGGAAGAGACCAGTGATTGGGAACTGAAATACATGTCCCATTCTGTATTACCCATCTTTAACTTCTCAATAAAAACTGCATCATTTGTGGAACAAAAACTAGAAAAAAAGTCAGCTACTGTCCTCATATTTATTAACATTGACTTGACCTGTATAAATTCTTTCTGTGTTAAGATGTAACAAGGATGGTCTGAATACAATTCCACTGTTATCTTCTCTTTAGTAGTACATTTTTGTACTTCGTCCATGATGTGCTTTCTCCTACATTAGCATGCTGTCCATCTTGAGATGTAGCATCTCACGACTCATTTCCAGTTGCACCCTGTTAGCGTGTTCTGCCTGCCACCATCTCCCTTCACCGCCTCTCCAAACTGCCACTGCCTTCTCTCCATGTGCTGGCCTGCTTGGCCACAGATTCTACCATCTGCCCAACTACCGCCTTGGCACGAGGCTGTTATCCTGTCATGGTCTCATCTGAATCACAGTGAGCGCACACACTACCCCCAGTTGGATATCATCTAATTGCATTGAATTCCATGTACGCGGTGACTTTTCACCTATGGTAAATCCTGGACAATACTGATACTACAACAATGGAATTCAGCGCACCAGACATTTTTACCCTTTCTGTGTTACTATGATGCATTGCAGTGTTTTGTCCTGCTTTGTCTTGCCTGTGCCTGCCTCCTTTTGTTTTGGCTTGCCTCGACGCTGATTCTACTTTCGTTTAAACTGTGTTGTGGTCCTCCAATGAATGTAATTCATCATTACCTCAGAATACGTCTCCAGTTTATTAAGCATTTACACACTTTGCAGTTGCATCACCAACTCCCAGCAACTGCAGTCAGTGGGATAATGAAGATCAGCTGAATAAGTTTGAGTAATATTTTGTTGCCTCCTCCAAGGAGGTTATGTATTCATCCGTGTCTGTTGGTTTGTTTGTTAGTTGTTTTTTGAATTTCAGCAGGATTACACAAAAAGTACAGAACTGATTTGCACCAAACTTGGTAGAGGTGCGGTGCATGGGCCATTAAATTTTGGGGCAGATCTGGATCATTTACTATAATTTTGAATTGTTTTCTCTGAAGTCTGGTGTATGTTGTTTGACATTGGCCTTGGCGGAGGTCTGCGCTCTGCTTAGCGCATTTTTTAGTTATCTATGTAACCATCCAGACAAGATACTATGTATATAACTGAAAAAGACTGATGTAATATGGATGTGGATCTGTTCAGTCTTAAACTAAAAGTAAGTAAGTATCCTGGAGTTGGTCTCATTTCATTTTTTAGGCAACTGTAAAAAAACATATCTCTATGCCTACCCTTGCTTATCTTTTCTCCAAACAGCAGTCACCTCAGTTAACCTGAACAAATGGTTGATGTTAGCTTTGATAGCCCATTAATTAGCCGGCAGGCTAATTTATCACAGTAACCAGTTAAGCAACCGTTAATGCTAACCATGTCTGACAAACTAATGTGGCGAATAACACTAGCTTCAAAAAGGTGGCATCGGCTAGTGCACAAATTAGATGTGTACAGAGGAGGACGGTGTCAGCTAATGAGAAAGAAATTCGCCTGCTCAGTTGAATTCTGTTCAGACAGCTAAAATGTATAAAGCCACTCAGCTCTTACAGCCAGTGTTGGTCATGAGCTGAGGAGACTTCCACTATGGCTACGGATAATGTTCCTTCAAAGCCCCCAGTGCTAAAACCCGTGCAGCTCTGTGTGAGCTCTTTTTTTGCAATACATCTACAATTTCTACATTGAAAATACTTACGATCATATTCTCCAGGGCACCTTTGGCTAGCCAGCAGTTAAGAAATACAGGGACGAATATGTTTCTCAATGGAGTCCAGAAGATCTGGAGGAGGACAGGAAGGAAAGGAGGAGGAGAGAAGAGGAGAAAAATATCACTGAAATACTACTTAGTTAACATTCAGTGCTTGGGACACAATAGGAAATCTTTATCCTCAATACAGAGATAGAAAAAAAAAGAAAATTGGCAATTTTTCATTAAGTGTATAACTTGCATCGGAGCATTAACATTAGATTATTGTAGTTTAGAACAATCCAATAACAAAATGTCCTCAGGCCTAAGTGAAGCTACCTGGGCTAATATATTTCTGGGGAACAGATTGACTTATCAATTGATCAAGTTAATTACTCACTGTGATTATAAATGGCACTGTATTGATCATCTCCAGTATAAAGGATATTTGGAAGATCTGCTCCCAAATGTTCCCCTAGAAAAGAAATTGATGGGAATTAGTTCAATGAACCAGTGACAGAGCAGACTTTTAGAGAGAAGTATAATTCCAGTAATAATGACCACTGGAGGAAGTCGGCTGTGGCGAGAAAACGATACTAAATAACAGACAAGACTACAACAGTTTTGTAAGTTGTGAGTTGTAGGTCCAAGTTACACTCTAATGGGTGGGTAAAATTAAAATCAACCAAGCGTATCTCTGGTATAAACAACTTTAGTAGTCATCTTAGGTTATCGAAGCTAGAATGGAGTGGTAATTAATGTTGAGTCAAGAAACAACACTCCTCTTTGACCCCATTTGGTTCTTAAGGCCTTCAAAGCATGTGCCTGTTTGTGGAGCATGTTTCTGCTGCTTAAGCTACTGTGTAAAAGTTTACATACTAAACTTTAAACTACTGTAAGCTACATTCTCTGCGCCTGCTTTTAGATATGTGTTATGTAAATTAAATTCATTAGTATGCTTGCATTATGGTTTAATGCTGGGTTATGTATTCAATATAGCCGGGAAAAAAAACAACATTTGTTTATTTTAAAACACAATTTGTGGCGACTGACAAAATGTAGACTTTATCTTAAAAAGGCCAGATATTACAGTACATACATACAATAACAGCGTGGTTGCACCTAATAATCGCTGAGGACTAATCGCATATTGAGAGTTCAGCAGAGTTGACAGGGTGAAGTTCAGCTGTGGATTCTGTCTATGATGGAGCTATTAAAAAGCTCAATAAAGTGGATTTACAAACAAATACAAGTCGTACAAATCGTGTAAGCTGGCTTTGTCAATGATGTCTGACAATTTCAAAAAGCCCATAGAGATATAATACGAGCGCGTCAAACATTTTGGCCATGAACATGGCCAAGGAATAGATTGTTTTGAGTTCTTCTGCTTCTCCTTTTAGCTTTCAGCAGATTAGGCACGGGTAGGGGTTAAAAACAACAACAACAACACATCTGGTCTTTGCAAACGGAAATGATATGCGTGGAGGTGAGATATGATGACAAGTGGTCACTTGAGACACCTTCTAATGCCAGGTGGTAACTGACGTACTTAGAATATGGAGAGGCAAAAAAAAACATCTTCATGAGCATGGTCATTATCATTGGAGGAAACCTCACACTTTGACTGACCTTGGCTAATTGTGTGAACCTTAGTTATTTCCAAAGGATACATAATGTTGACATCTTCACTCACCATGTGCATGACCCACCCTTTAAATGCACATGAACTAAAAGGACAGAAGTGCACCCTGAGATGATTCACAAAGGTGAAAGACCAACTCCCCCTCCAGCTCTACGAGCCTGTTTACATAACCTGTTTCTGCAGCGGAGTGCATGATGTCGGAGTCTAAAATTAGTGCAAGAGACTCTTGGCCCCCTGCTTCTGATAGGTGCCTTGGCACTAGCACTTGGACTGGGCACTGAAAGCTGTCAGCCCTGAGAGAGAACAAACAGGCAGTGCTGGACTTCGATCAGACAGCTGCAAGACATTAGGATGGATTAAGTGGAGAAATTGTGCACTCTGGGCCAATTTCTTACCTTGTAGCTGAGATATGTAATAAGCATGGTCTCCAAGAAACTGATAAAGGCCACTGTCACCTGGAAAAGAGGGGGATAGGGGGATAAATGAGCCGAGCAACAGCAAACTCATCTCTTCTTGCTGCTCAACCTTCACTGAGCAACTACTGTGCTCTTCAATTCCTTTGTCTAATAAGTAGATGCTAGTGTGTTTGGCTTGAATTCTGCATTGAGATTCAGTTCATGCAGTGGAATTTGATTTATGTGCACTTTCACTGGCATGTTATTATTCTCACCTGTATCGCCCATACAGAAACCCGTCTGTTCACCCAGAAAATCAACTCCCTGTCAAAAACCATAAGGTTTTCCTCACTGTTCACTGCATCTCCACACATTAATTGCATCATAGAAATTGAACACACTTCGGGTTACAATGAAATGCCATTTGACTTAAAACATACCACTTGATTTCTGGTGACTCTGACGCATTTGTCCAACTGTTGTTCCGACATAGTGCACTGCTGGGGAAAAAAAAAAACAGCATCAAGAGAAATACAGAAAGAGCATGAAAGCGTGCATGAATGTGTGTGCGTGAGTGGAAACATGCCCACTGGGAAACATTTCCATCAGTTGGTATGCTGCCATAAAGAACAAACCTGCTAAAAAGCTCCTGGCAGTTCTATACAGCGACAGACAGACAATCTACAACTTCCAAATCACTCCACAGAAGGAGCAACTTAATCATGCTAATTTTCACAAACTGTATGTGTTTTAGACACACGAATTGAATAGAACTATATTTTCGCTGCACAATAAATAATTTCATGCCCAGACAATTTTAATCAGTGACTTAAACGCTGAGTTTAGTTTTAGGTTTTAGGCATAACCTTTAGATGACCCCTCTGAGGAAGTGCTGAAAGTAAAAATCCCAAATATTTCCATATAAATAAATGTTCTCTGCTCTTCTGATATTTTTTCACATTTGTTGTTTTAAACACACGCCAATTTTCTTGGAAACATCCTCTAGCATATGGCAAGTCATCTGATTGGTTTGGAATTCATAGAGGAAGAAAAACATAAATGGCAATAAAAGTGATACAACAACAGAGAAAAGAACTGCATTTACAAAAACAGTTTCTGGACAGTAACTCTTTTTCCCCCTGAGGCAAAAGATGTCACATTTCCTTTACTTAGCATCAAAGATGTTGCAAACAAAAAAACAAACAAGCAACCATCCATCAGATATTGCAAATAAATGATGAGTAGGAAGCTTTTATTGAGTGGGACGCTCACCATGGGTTGCCATTGATGTCCTTGGGGTCATCGAGGCTGACTCTCAGTATGTAGAGGGCACAGGTGAGAATTTTCAGTGAGAAGTTGAACAGACGGATTCTCAGGCCTTTGGAGCAACAAAAACAGCAACATCTGACAAATGACTCAAAAAAAAAAAAATCACGATAATCACGTGAAGTTGGGTTTGTTTAAATCTCTGACATTTTGTTTGCCGACTCACCTTCAAAACTCTAAACATAACATACTATGTTCATTTTCTCACACTTTTTCACACTTGTCTGCTGACAGTTCAAGTTCAAGCCCTGCAGTGGTATGACCACCTCTGTGACTGTAAGTCTACTCCTGACGAGAGATGCTGTCAGATCTCTCCTTATTATTAGGATTAAAGGATTGATACTGCTTTAACACCAGTTTTTTCGGTACATAAAATGCCTTTAGTGAAAGGCCTTAAGTGACTATATCTGTCGAAGCCCTGAGGCATGACTAATGCAGCTCCACGCTGCTCTGGCACCCTGTCACAACTGATATCCACTGACACACCACTTTCAAAACCTCCAAGAATCACACAAAATAACACCAGCGCTTTCATGGGCCTGTAATATGATGAAGGACTGCTCAGTAAAATAAATGACTGGGGGGGGGGTTGCACAGAAATAGCTGAGCAGGATCATTTCTGAGGAATCACCACCCAATATGCAGAATAGAAACCTGGCTGCAAACATGCCTGCTAGCCAGGGGGTGGTGCTAGCTGTATTGCCCATTTCCAATCAGCCTCAGCAGCTGCCTAATCTCCTGTGACGCGACCTCTTCAGATGAAGCCAGGCTCAATGTTAAGATGATTTGAAACTGGACAAACACAAACAATGTTGCGATGGAAGAGAGCAACAGACCCCTGCAGCCGTGTGTGACATTTTCATTAGACTCTGTTGTTTTATCTGAGAGGCTCTGGTGGCTTAGTGACAATGACAAGTTGAGGGAAAGACAGCAGAGCCATGTCAGTCTCGGGGATATCTTAATGACATCTTTTATCACAGACGCACAGTTCCCATAGTGTGCACTTTTACAACTAGATGCAAAGGAATGGCTTCCGAACGCAACGCACCAAACCGCCGGGTCGCACCAATAACTCGTTCTGAGATGTTGTGACATTGCCAGTCCTATCTCCTAATGGGAAAAATACTGTAGCCCTGCTTTGTCTCTCAACAAATGAGCCACGCTCTGTCCATTGTGGGCCCACCCAGAAATACAGTAATTCACAATGAGGCACTTCATGAAATAATGAAAACCCCAACTGAGAGAAATTGGATATGCGCCATCAGTGGCGGACATTTCCTACATGATGCTTTTACTTCTTCATTTAGCTCTGAGCATATCTAGTGGCAGCAAGAGACAGAATGGCGTGATGCTCCTCGTCGGTACTTGTACTTACTTGACCTTTGGTTTTTGATAAAGAAAAGCTTCAGCCTCTCCTTAAAGGTGTTTTCGTTCACATAGAACTCCACCTGCACCCTGCGGGGAAAAGTGACAAAAATGTCAGCGTAAACGTATACAGGTGGTTGTAGCAGAAACACTCTAATGTACACAGAGAGCCCCCAGCCAACACATACACACACAAATTCATCGCACGTTACGGAGAGAGGTAGTGAGTTACACTTGACCAAACATGGTAAAGACTACAGCAGGTGTAAGACAAAGGATTGTATTTGCACATACGTATATAGATGTGTTGAATTCAGCACCACTTACAGTAGATGTTACACGTGTGACCACGGTTGTGGTCCAGGCAGAGTCATATTCATGTTTGCATTCAGGCTGGGTATAATTTGAAATCCGGATACCGGTGCCAATACAATACCGGAGTTGATGTACTGGCATCAAATTGATACTTTTCTTCAATACTTTACTTAGACGAAAAAACAAACATGTTTCTCTACTGAACCTTTTTTTAAAATGAAGTTTTCCTGTGTTCCCAAAGCTTGTCAAAAAGCAAGAAAACAGAAATTCAATTCTACAATACAGTTCGATACTTGATGCTAAGGAAACATTTCAGACAGTGCACAAGACGTTATAAGGTTAACACCCAGCCTGAGTTTGCATCCTGTTATTGTACAGCTACTCCTTGTAATGGCGCATTCTGACAAAAACAGACTGTTGGTGATATTAATTATGCAGCCACCATAATTATGTTATGTGAAGGTTTCCAGTAAAAATGAACAACAAAGCATGCGCTTTGATGGAACTTCTAGCTCTGGGAAAAGCTTTGCAAGTCTCTCATCCGTCTAAATCTGTTAACCTCCATTTACCATCAGTCATTATGGTTAGTTCCCCTTCATAATGCAACAGTATCAGCCACAAAAGCATATGAGCTTGAATCCTAATGTGCAGCACTGGTACTTGTTCAATAATGCAGATCCCTACATAAATATAGGCCTATTTTTTTCACACACTGACACTCTCTTAATGGTGCAATTTAGGTGATGCATACTAGAAAAACATGACATACTGAGTTTAAGCCGGGTTGAAGGTTTTTAATGGCTCTACTGAAACGTTAAACCAAATTGATCAATCTGGGCAAGAAACGGGCACCCGGTGGGGTTTAATCAATTTTATTTTAATATTTTATACACACATTTACCCAACAGCATAATCTGAAGTATTGTTTATAGTTTGACAGTCGGTAGCAACTGGGTTTTGACCATTTAATTCACATAAATGAGTGAGAACATGAGGTCAGGCTGGTTTACATTGAGCACTAACAAAGAACTACCCATAAATAATTGACAATCGTCTCCTATTAAAAACTACAGTACTTCAAATCTAAGAGCCATGCTTTATCACTAATGACACATACTGTGACAAACCCGAAGCTATTAAAGTTTTGCGGAGACATAATGGACTTCAACAGGCTTGACCTGACGTTCACTTAAGCACAAATGATGTAGCTACTGTAGGTAGGTCAGACGAATGTAGGTGGTGAGACAGGCCTATTAACAGTTTCTGGAATGCTTGTTGTCACTAATGAGCATGGAGAGGTAGCAATAATGGGCTTGCGGCTACAGGAGTGATGCTTACAGCCTTCTACCTTGTCTCACAGGATGAATATAGGGTGCAAGACTGGGGAGGAGAGGCGAGAGCGGTGGGGGCAATTACAGCAGCCGACTTCTAAGGGAGGCATGTGTGTGTAGATAAAGAGTGTAGGTGGAAGAGAGAACGTCTTCCAGCTATTCCCCTCTCCCCCTCTTTCGGCTTTATCGCCATGGAGACAGCTTCCGAGGCAGGAAATCTTCACTCACATGTCTGTGTTACGCGCTTCCAGTACGAGGAATTAGGCGGAGCTACACACATACACACACAGTGACATATTCCTCTCCATAGGAACCAACCAAGTAATGCGTGTTCGGGCTGCCTCTATTGACACGTCTGTCAGAACAGACATGGACAACAGCAATTACAAGTACCTTCGTAACACGGCAAAACCTAAAACGTGGCTCCAAAACAAATGCAGTGATACAATTCTTGTCTTATTTGCAAAAAAAGTGACTGAGCCCAGTGCGTTTCTGTCTGTGTACGGTTGGGGATGACGACAACCATGTAGTAGCACGTCTCCTCTTCTAATATTTTAACGTGAGGCTTTCCCTGCTTATCTGAATGTAGGACAGGACACCCGCAGTGCAGTCTGTAGGTATTGGGAGAGAGACACACTTTTTATGTTGACTCTGTACTCGATCACATTTTTTTAAAGTGAAAGAATGACCATGTGGTTAAAGTGCTGACTTTAAGCTCGGTTTGAGGGCGACTTTGGTGACTAAGTTTGCGCCACCATGTGGATCATATTTGTGGTTCTGAGCGAAATGTCACAACTATTGGATGGATTCAATGGTTGGATCAATGAATCAATTGTAATAACATTGGTTATTCCATTGGGTTAAAATTTCAAATTGTCCAACACTCTGGTTTTTGACCAAATCCGTGTAAAACTAATGACATTCCCATCATCCTCAGCTGTACTTTGTATTTAGTGCCAATTACCAAATGTTAACACGCTGAAACATAAAATTAAGATGGTTAGCATGGTTAACATAATGCAGTGTATTATCATCGTTACTGTGAGTATGTTAGAATGCAGGTGTTAGCATTTACCTCACGGCATGGCTGTGCCTAAGAACAGCCTCACAGAGCCGTTAGCATGGCTGCAGACTCTTATACTCCTGTATTGTATATAGTCCCTGAATTAGGGGGGACAAATATATATAGCTGAAGAATAAACAGCACACACTCTCTGGTCAGTCTGCGTTGACTAAAATGAATGTATTTATTCTGGGCCCTTGAAACAGACTCTGAGAAAAGTCAGTATCCACTCAACTATCCCTTCCCCCACCACCCTATTATACTAAACTGTGATGAGGACAAGGTCGTAGTTACTCTCTTCTCGGAATAACAAACGCCAGTCAGAACATTTTACAATAAACATACCCCTCAGACACTAACACACTACAGTCTCCATGACTGGACAGTCTGACGTCAAGGGTTACAATGACCCTTATGAGTTATTACAAAAGCAATAGTACAAATTAAGTCATCATATATAGTATTTCGCTTCTGATTTGAAAAAATTCCTCTGTTAAGTCCTAAAAAAAAATTCCTAAAAACGTCTACAACTCCTACATGTCCGTATTGGGTCAACAGTGAACACTCTCAAACACCATGAGAGCTGTAGGTCTGCACTACAATTTCACAGTCGTTTAATTTCAAATTTTCCAAGTGCTGAGTACAGAGCCAAAAAAAAAAAAAGAAGTCAATGTGTCAGTGTCAAACACAGCGTTAGCGTTTCTTATTGACCACAAAGGCAAAGTTGAGCCCCTACGGCACCATCATTACTCTGATTTATGTTAACAAAAGTAAAAAACACTAGAACATAAAGGATGATAAAAATCTCTGCCATGCACTGCACCTTTTATCTTGTGTCTGAGTAGCTCCAGCTAAGGCTACAAATAGCACTTCTTCCACACATAACGACTGCCAGTTTCTGCAGACCCACGGCAGTGCCTTTTAAGTACTTGCACTCTTTTCTTTGGCATGTCTGTAATCTGCAAACCGTCACCACTAAGCTATGGATATTAACCCGACTGTTAAATGTAAACACGAGCCGTTTGAATATCTAAAAAGCCAGACAGCATCTATAACAGGCTGGTACTTAAACCCCATGAAGAGACACTCCCTTTACTTCCCTAAATTTTAAAGATGGCAAGCAAGGCATAAGCCAGGAATGTTTGCACACAGTCACGACAGATGCATCATATGACCTTGTGTCCTCAGCTATCACATCTACATGCTACGTAGAAGCTTTTGTAAATACAGTATAGGAGCCATTCAGGATATGTGACAGAGTCCATAACAAGTTTATGATCATGATGAAAGTAACGAGTGTTAAAGTGACACGCGCACGCGCGCGCACACACACACACACACACACACACACACACAAACACACACACACACACACACACACACACAGAAACATGAATCATGTCCTCTAGAAATCCTGTAATATCCCGTCTTGTGGAGGCATTATATGATGTACATTTGGAAGCACACAAATCAACATAAAGTCCCCACGCCTTAATAACTAAATTACCACAAGTGTCAACCCAATTATCTCTGACCAATCAGGTTGCATAAGTTAAACAACACGCTGTATCGTGGTTTCTGATCTAGTCTTTGGGGCTCAGAATGAGGACACAGACCAATAATACCGCATTTTGCCTGATAAACAGTGTGACAAGAGTCTTTCCCATTACAGCCTGAATACAGTTTATCATCATTATTATCATCATTATTATCATCATCATTATTATTATTTTTTTGATCTCAGGTTTGCCCTGTTCCCTCTCTGACAAAGCAAACAGTTGAAAATAGAAAATTTCCCATGAACCACCCTCAGAAGCCGCAGGGATTCTAAAAATATTACACTTGGACATGAATGTTCAAAAGCTGTGGCATCTATGTCATTCTCTGCTTCTTTCCCACCGAGCTGCATCTAAAACTTCCCATGGTGAAGGTGCTTGTTGTCCAATAGCCTCGGTACGGTGCAAGAAACGCTGAATAGGCCTCAAGCCAGACATGGTCTTAGGCAACCGTGAAAGTACTTTTGTCAAATGGATACTGAAGCTACAAACCTCAGGAGGAAGCTGTTTCGTATTGTAATAAGCTGGGAGAAGGATAATCAGCTTACTGGGAGGTAGGTGGCCACTGGACTGACAAGATCAACCTGAAGGCGCAGTTATGGTTCATTTTGGGTCCTCTGAAGAAATCTTACACTGCGTAAGCTGCCGTATACTTGCATGAGAGGCACAGAGAGGGTATTTGCTACTCTGTGTGTACGAACGATATGTTCAAGGACTGAGAAAACCCTGATGCATTTTGTTGTGAAACACTTCGTATGAGGTAGCAATTAAGTGCACTGCGGCATAATTTAATCATAGTTTAGCCTTGAATAAGTATTCGAAGATGCTGATTCAGAGCGATCCTGTTTCAAAGCAGTTTTCACATGTCTTTCAAGGTCTCTCAAGGAGACCTGACACAAACGTGCAGTTATAATAACCGTGCTGCTTACTTTATTGTTGACTACATATTAATCCTCCTATTGACTAACGTGAAGATTTCAAGAGCACTGAATTGGCTGCCTAGCACCAAGTTGTTAGGCAGCCATTGAGAAAGGCAGATTCACGTATAAGAGGAGGTCCTCGTTCATTCAAAAAATAAATGAATAAAAACCACATCCAACCCGGAGAACTCTTGAAAACTTAAGAGGCTTTAGCAAGACACTGGTTGAGTGGTATGAAAGAAGTAGTAAATCAGACCAACTATACACTGGAATGTTGACAGCTTTTACAAACTTATTCTGTACAAGAATTTGAATTTCTTTGAGAAGCTGTTTTACAGATCCAAATCACATCCCCTTGGGGTTATGGCTCAGCGCTGTAAAAAGCACAGAGACCTCAGAGCTTGAACGAGAGCTGAAGGTACAAGGATGTCAAAAAGTAAAAAAAGCCGGAGAGGGTTTTGTATAAGGTCTGCTTGCTTAGCATTAGTCAAAGAAAAACATAATCAAATAAAGATCCCAGCATACTTGGCATCAAACTATAAATAGTAAGGCTCAGAAAATGGCACATGAAGTTAAACTTACTCTCTCTGAGAAATGGGACATTAAACTGAGTAAAAAAAAAAAAAAAAAAAAAAAAAGAAATGATACTTATGAAAGAAATTTTACAAAGCCCAAGAGGTCATTTCCTTGTGTCAGAGAATGAAAAAGCACAGGTCAGTATAAATGGAAAGCTCCAATGCTTCAGGACATGGCCCTGATCTTAACAATGAGCAAGCACATTTAGAGGGAACTTGAGTTGATATCACTGATGTTGAAAGATGCCTTTGAAATTCAATGCTGCCTATCCTCCAGTCTTTTTCTTATGTTGAGTAAATGATGCAATAAGGTGATTCTCACCCGGTGAATGTGAATTTATTTAATAACCACATGAAGGTCCAGTAAATGCTAACTGAAATGTTTAATTAACAAACTGAACTAGAACAAGAAAGTCAAAATATGCCTGCACAATGTGCAATATACCTAAGGCAGAACCGGCTTTTACCAACATTTTAAGTAAGTAAAAGTAAAGCATAAAGTAGCTGTTCAATTCCAATTAAAAAAAAAAACAAAATAGAAGAAACCTACAGATGGATAATGAAAATGTGTCATTTCAATGCTTCAGAAGAAACTCCATTTTCAATGGAAACTGCTGTAGGTAAACAAGACAGACTGGCTTGTTAAATAAAGAGAGACTTTGCCAAAATATGAACGTGATCTAGTCTGTCCTTCATAAAAGCGCACATTCAACTGTGAAATGTTCTACAGCTGTGCATTTGAGTACAGTTTTTCATGAACTGTCAAGAAAATGTGTCCTCTTAAGATAGCTTGATAATGATAGTATGCCATTTGAAAAGACTATAGATGGTAGCCAGCACAATAAATTAGGGCCATGCAGTGTCACATAAAGCCTTCGAAAATGACGGCAACATTTCTTTCACATTGTGTTGCAGAAACAAAAAAACAAAAAAACCTGATTAGCTACCTAGGGTAGCTACTTGTTGCTGTTGCTGAACACGCAAAGATGCTCGTCTTGTGCTTTAATGGCGATAGAATCAGGTTTCCTGGATGTGCCATGGCAGACTTGCTCTTTGATGAGCACACACACAAAACTTGGCATTTCCTGTCATGTTATAGAGATGTTTTAGAGCCTAACCTTCTTTCCACTACCGCAGGAAATACCTCAATGTTATGTCAGGTATTTTGTGTTTGGGTACTGCAGCTTTTGGTGGAAACAAAATTTAACAAATGATTGTTCCGGGAAAACGAGGTCCATCGCCAGTAGCTGAATAAGTGTTAAAGTGAATAAAGGTTCATAAACATTTTAATAGCATGTTGAGATGCAGTGCTTTGAGCCTCATGCAGTGAAGTAAAGTGGGGGCAAAACATCTCAGTTGAAAGATGACAACAAAATCAAAATCAAAACTTAACAGGGAAGAATTTTACAAAAAAAGGGAAAACTGGAGAAAGCCCATAATTTTCATAATAATGAAAAAATACCATGATTCACCCCTTTTTAAATCACCACACATCCTGCAGCTTTAGTATCAATGAAGAGTCTCCATTTCCCCAAAGTGAATGCAGTAAAATCCTGATACTCCGAATCCCACACCAGCTGAAACTGCGATATAAACATTCTCATGATCCGTGACTCAGCAGCATGCACGTCAACAATTGACATGTTGGTGTTTTCAGCACCCATTTCAACGATATTAGCCTTAGATATTAGTTTGTCTGGAGAGTCTTTTGCCTCTCGAGCTGTCATGACTGATGTTTCGAGCCCATATCTCACATACTGACAGAGTCAAGACTGATGTGCGCATTCAGTAAAAAAAAAACAGATATTACACCAGGAGTAAGTTGATTTAAAAAAAAAAACACAAGCTTCCTTTTCACCATTTATTGTGGTATGACTGAACGTGACAAAAATCTATGATGGGTTAAATGTTTTCTGTGAGTCTTTGCCACAACAACTGTTGAAAAGGAGGCCACAAATGAATGGGTTATTCCCAGTTTGCTCCCACTTTGATGATAATTGCAATATAACCTCCAAACACGGTCAAGGCATTACATCTATGTCCACATACAGTATAATCTATGTAAAATTCAAATGGAACAGAGCTTTGGTGCTTGCAGAAATTTCCCAATCAGTCCTGTGTACAGTTACCAATTGCTGACACAATCCATGCCATGCAAGCATGATGCTACCAGGGACTTACTGGGCATTGGTTGAGTCCATACTGTACTCCTCTTGATACCTGGACGCAGCACACATGGACACAGACAGGCACAGATTAGGAGAGAGTGTGGTCGACAAAAACAGGAAAGGGAAGCAAAGTTTGAACAGCAAGACAAGGATGCCACTCAAGGTACCGCTGCAGTTCATTTGCATTCACTTGCATCTTGAGTCAGAATGCAACCATTTTATAACCTTGAGGGAGAATCTGAACACAGTTTGTGCAGCAAGTAGGTCCAAGATGGGATCCCATTCTATGTTAGCTATTTGATATACAGTACACTTGTTAAATCCATTCTAATTGTCTCAGGAAATTGCCTCAGATCCTGTATTTGAGCAGCTGCTTCTTACTGCACAGACGTGGCCTACCATTAAGACTTTTCCACCGAGGTTTCATGGTGTCACCTTCAAACTCCACATACAAGTAAGTATTGTATAAACAATTACAGTGGAAATTGACTGCATGCGATCTTGAAAGGAAATTAAAAAAAAAAATGTGTACAAAAAGGCAAAGACTATACATAATGTAAATATAAAACAATGCTTCAGTTGACTGAAGAACAGATGGGACACTTAATGCAAACCACGGGAGATCAGTGGACACACCCTCTTAGTCAGTCTCATTGGTTTCTATATTGAGATGACCAGGGAGAAAAGGGAAGTGTGTAACACTGAGGGACACTGACAGACAGGGAGACATGCTCAGATATTGATTTTAATGACTGACAACAACGGACAATTCAAATGGGCTAGGGGTCAAAGGTTAAACACACAGTTTGATTTGATGCCGAACAAGTTGACTTGTGCACACTATGGTGATGACTTCCTTTGGAAACCATCTTAACCACTGAGTGGTAGTATTTTATGTATTGTACAGTATGTACATCCAGTCTGTCACAGAGAATCAAACAGTGTGTCTTTTTTTCAAATTTCTTAAATTATGAACCGAGTTCCTGTGGCAGGTCAAGGGAATACAACGGGTAAAAAAGTTCCCTAATCCCCCAGAGAAATGTACAGAAAACATAAAATGAGATACACAAGAGGAATAGACAGCAGTGCTTTTATACCAACAGTTGTTTTGTTTACTATCCTCCAGAAAAAAAAATCTCATACCTTAATCTGTATTGAACAAATTCAGTCCTGACACAGTAAAAGTTATTGATTTTAATTTTAAACCAGTATCGTTGATAGTTCATTCAATTGCAAATATGACTCTTATCTTATTTAGAAACTGTGGTTGGTTGTTTTGGGATTTATTTTAACGTCATACTCAAGTTCAAAAATGTCAGTGCCTTCAAAAGGGTTTTATAATTAGTTGACATTAAATTTAGAACCAGCATTACTAACAAGAAACACACCATTCGTTCAGATTCAGATTAATTTCATGGCTGAACAGTAGATTGAACTTTTACTCTATTTTGATCCGACAATCCTGTATATACTGCATAAGCGAGACCATACACAATCATGTCCCAAATACACTTAGTGCATTGACTGTATAGTAGACGGTGACACAATTTTCATAACTTTGCCTCTGTACACCACCACAGTGGATGCAAAACTAAGCCATCATGATGTGATTGAAGAGTAAACTGCAGTAAAGACCTGGCAAAGCATCTGAAGGGAGGAAACTCAGCATTTGGTGATGTCCATGGGTTCCAGTCTTCACACAGTCATGGGCTGCAAAGGATTTTCATCCAAGTATTCAAATCAATCCTTATAATTATGTTGGTTAGTCCAATTACTTTTGAGCCACTGAAAATTAGCAACTATGTGTAAAAATAGCTGTAATTCCTAAACGGTTAATGCGGTATTTTTGTTAAACCCCTTGAATTAAAGCTAATAGTCTACACTTCAATCACATCTTGATGTCTTCGATTAAAATCCATTGTGGTTGCGTAGAGAGGACAAATTACGAACATTGTGTCAATATCCAAATACTTCTGGACCTAACTGTATATTATCCAGTAGCCCCATACATTTCTATTTGTTTGATTAATAAATAATTGCATTGTACTGTTTTGTAGCTCAAAGATATTACAGGGTACAGTGAGCCCCTCACCTTTCAACGTCAGGCAACATATTGCAAGACATGGAGGATATGCTGAAAAACGCTGGCAAACGGAATTATTAATTAGTATTTAGTATTATGTTTGTAGTTTTTTTATGCTGTTCTTGGAATTCAGAAATACATGTTGGTAAGTCTAGTGAGTAAGATGTCTTCAAGGTCCAATCCAAAGCACATCTAAAAATATCAACTGTAGCAAAAGTGGTTGGATAACAATATAATTTAGGTTGACATCTCTTTGAAGGTTGCAAAGGATCAAAGCCTGTCTGTTGCTCAAAAGTGTAAAGCAGAAAAGCTGAGGGAATCTGGGTAAAAAGCTCATTATTTGACAGTTCAGGCTGTATAGTTGAAAAGTTTATGACAAAACAAGGATCATCATCATCCCATTTATGCCTTTCAAAACGGACTAATGGAGTGTCCATTAAACCCAGGAAGTAGCTAGGTCACAAGAGAGGACCTATACCTTTCCAGTAATTAAACAAGAACCTTTTGCCATTTCAACAGCAGTGAACAGTCGATTATTACAGACCTCTGGAACCAATGAAATCCTCAGCTGTGGGATTCCACTACCGTCAAATGGCTTTTAGTGCAATTTTGGCAAAAGATTAACGTTCACATTGTGCACTCCGCTGTAACTTTCTACTAATGCTACCAGAAAAGTGAACACTCAACAATTATCACCTGAAGTTTGTCACTCACCAGGGGTTGTTGTCTGTAAGTGACCTGGAATGAACTGAAAATAATTCCTGTGACGTTTCAGTTATCAATCATATTGCATGGAAGAGTTTCACATCTTCTAAAAAAGACGGATTCGATTAAATATACACTTAATTTCATTTTATTTTAGACCTGTAGTAGTACTTATAAGAGGGAGATAAAATATACAAAAAAGATGGATTGCCAGGCATTTTGGAAAATCTCTAATAAAAGCAAAGTTGACTTGTTTTGACAGATATACAACAGACTGATGCCCTGTATTTGGCAGAGCAACACTTTACTTATTTTCCAGGTATTTGACTGATAATACTTAGTGTTAAAAAGACTACCACTGCGATTCACTAGGTGCCAACAGCCCCAGATAAAAGTTAGTTCACAAGTGAAATATAGCAATGATGAAATGATAAGTCTGCTTATCCGGGATACTGTACATAACAACATCAAGATCAGCTCCTCTGATGTGGTCTCACTGCCCATTCGGTGGCTATTTGACAACACTTTAATCAGCCATAAAGATGCTATCTGGCCACTAAGAGCTTAAGTGGTTTAGAGGCTAAGATAAACAGAGGCTGCCGCTGCCTCCATTACCTCACAAATAATATACTACAGCACTCTGACTGTCTCTTCCACTTTTTAAAACATAAACCAAAGAAATTCAAAATTCCTAATATTCATGCAGTTAGCATCATGATGCCCTCGAGGTCTCACTCCAAGCATGATACATACATCAAAGAAGAAAATTGATTCTCACCTCTCTAGCAGATCTGGAATCACAAGTATGATCCAAGCTACTGAGACAACTGCAAAAAAGACCAGCCCTTTCAAGATGTGCTTTCAATTACGTTCACAGAGAACAACCTCTAGCACTGACTGATATAAACTGGGAGGGCCTCACACACACACACACACACACACACACACACACACACACACACACACACACACACACACACACACGCACACACCATCTCTGCAACAATTTCAAGGACAAATGGGATTTGTAGTCTCCAGTCTGTTTACCTGCATCTGGAAGCTTATCAACATTTCCCCATTTTTCCCCATCTACCGCACATGTCACAGAACCAGCTCAAGTTCTCCCTGTCCAAAAATATGAGTACTTGGTTCTAGCACAGTAACTTAACACCTGGTTAAGAAGGAAATCTAACCGCAGCATACACATTATATACGAGGACAACAAGATGCTGCCCTGTAGCTTAATTATTCTGGCCATAAATTCCACGTTAAAGTACTGATCTGTACTTGTAGCTGGCACACACAATAACAGTAACAACTATATACTCTATCATACTATTCTCACAGAATGGCGAGACTGCCTGGCAAGTGTATTATGAAATCTTATAATAGTTCACCTCCCAGCAACAGTACCTCTGCATTGTGCTACATTACCGGTTTCACTGACTTTTAGTTTTGAAACAGACCTAATCAGGTTTTTAAATGACTACAAGCAACCTTTATAACTGAAAAGATGGAAAACATAATTGGAAAAATGTAGCTCATGATTTAAACAAAACATTGCTTTTTCACTCCGACTATTGGTATAAACGCTATAGAAAGTAATGGACTGCATCATCCATTATTTTCGTGTATCAGGATCATTCTGTGTTATTGCTTTTATTTATGTACTATAATGGCCCTGCAACAGATACTACTGAAACTGTATAACTGTCATCATATAAACATGCAATGTTTTGCTGAGACTATATCAGATAGTTGTTCATTCAACTTTACAGTACTATGGCAAAAATTGAGAATCAAGTTTTATTTATTTTTTTACTTCTCTGCATTGAACAGCTCACCTTTTTATGTGATTATTTTATCCATAAAGAATGTCTCAATAGAACCTCCATAAATGTTGTCATATCATGATATATATATGGACAGATGATGCTCTGAGAATGTGAAGGTAACTGATGGAGTTAGTGTGCAAAAGAGATTCATCAGAAAAATTATGGACTCAATGTTAACAGCACTCTAAAAAGAGCTTTCGACCAGGCATATCATCCAATTAGAATCCTGGCCTCCCTTCCCTTACATTCAGCTCAGTTTTCAAAAGGTCTGTGTTAGTGCTACTCTGCACTTTTGCATAGCCCAGATTGTGAGCTTTTTCTGGAGCACAGCTCAGATTCAGTTCAGTAGATATTGGGAGCTGTATGTAGTATGGACTATCTTGAGTTTGGCAGTTTTGTTTAAATGATCCCATGTTCTCACGTTCTTCAACCCTTCTTATTAATTCTCTGCTAACTGATGCTCTCTGATTAGGCCTATGCATCCACAAAAAGATCTTTTAAAAAAGGTTAATTTTGTTTAATCGCACTCATAGAAACCAGGGAACTTGTTGTCTTTGAAGATTCTCAGTCATAATTATCCAAGAACCGTTGAATCGAGGGCAGCTGAACTTGGATGAAGATAGGTGACGACGATTCACCTCTCAACCAAAAGGCTTCTTCAGTTCTGACTGACTGGCGGGGAGTCCCGGTTATGTAAACCTCTGTGGGGTCCTCCTCTGTTGGAAGAGGAGACACATGTCCTCCCTATCCAAAGTATGTGCATTGTTGTCCTCTAAGGAGTGTCCCTTATCCTTAAAGTATAGATAAACTGCTGAGTCTTGATTTGAGGAGTTGGCCCTCCTGTGCGTTTGCTCAAACAGAAAAGGAAATTGTAATGTTTGTAATTTCTATTCGAGGGGTGAGACTTAGCAATTGGTCAATTGGCCACACAGGACGAAACATACAACAGATGTTTGAAGAACCTGTCAGACTGGGAACTTATCCAACCAGAGAAAGATCAAGACCAAGTCAAAATATTAAACTTTGCCCTAACGCCACAGCATTTACCAATAGTTTACCTCATCAGAACAACAGAATCAGCCATAAGGAAAAACAACTTAACAGAAACGGAGGCAGAACAGGTCAGGTTGAAGATACCGGTGGCTCGTTTCAACGCAAAGACCCCCCATTCCAATCTCACCATCCAGGAAAGGTAGACTATGACATCACTGAGCAGGGACCAAAACATTACCATCCTTCCAGTGGATAATTGAAGATGCACGGTGGTCCTAAACATATATACACATATGAAACACTTGAGGTAAGATCCCACCAGTGGATACAAGAAAAAGGTATAGAATGTTTACGATAGCTACAGAAAGAGGAAACCATTAACTGAAAAATATCATTGCTTGTATACTGGAGAAGCCCGTGCATGTATGAGCTCCCCAAGATTTATGGAGAAGCATCACCCATTGTCGCCAAACTCTACATGGAAGAAGTAGAAAATAGAACCCTGAACCCCTTCAGAGGAACAGCACCGAGCCACTGGTTCAGATACATGCGGACGACACATGGGTCAAAATTAAAACCCAGGAAGTGAAAGCTTTCACAGAAACACATCAACTCACCCGTTTCTGTCTGAGAGTGCTTTTCAAACCCAGCGACACACTCAGACAGAAACTGGTCCATCCAAAAGACCGCACACCCAAGTACAAGAAAAGCAATCTAGTGTATGTAGTCCAATGCAGAGAGGAACGCATAGACTTATATATCCGTGAAACTAAACAACTGAACAAACGCATGGCTCAACAAAGGAGGGTCAACTCCTCAGGTCAAGACTCAGCAGTTTACCTACGCCTGTAGGATATGGGACACTCCTCCGAGGACAACAACATACATACTTTGAATAGGGAGGACAGGTGGTTCGAAAGACAAGGTGCCCTCAACATTTGGATTAAGATTTAACATATTATTCACAGTTAATTTCTCACCTTTGAATACATTTAAATTACATTATAAAGATGCAAAATATACTGCAGCCTTTGATGAGGATAACTGCACCACGGTGTCTGCAGTGGGATTAGTGCAGAGTAGAGGAAAAAGGGGGCATAAAAAAAAGATGAAAGTCAACTGTGGTACGCAGATGAATTCACAATTTGAATTAAAAAAAAAATAGTAAGATTTTTTAAGTGAAACGTATCTGGAGTCTCACCTTACTAAGAGGGAAAATATAAACAAACACAAAAATATTTAAGTTACCAATATCTGATATTCTGTGCTGACAACAAATACCTTTAAATTTGACTATTATTCTGCAGAGAAATTACAGAGATTCTGCCTGATTCTTCTGAAAAACCTACACTAATGCATTCATCTGCTTGATCTAGTGGCTAATTGATTAAAGCACATATCATGTTACCATTACAGCTTGGCTTCATATCCTGCCAAGGACCTTTATTGCATGATATCTCCCTCTTTGTCCCAGCTTTTCCCATTTCTAATCAATTTAACTGTCAACTGAAGGAAAAATGCAAGAGGAAAATATACAAATTATAAAAAGGTCAAAACATCAGTCAAACTGTGGACAACATGAACGGCCAATATCAAATTGCGTAGCTTTGATTTTGAGGAGGTTTTGCTTACTTCAAAACCCTCAAGAACAGAAAAGATAAAATGCATTCATGCTTTAGACTGACAGACATGTAAGCTCTGTAGGATGCTCAGTGTTGCTGAAACATCAGCAAATGGTATAAAGTCTATGCTGCATATCAGGTTATCTAAAGTTGTTTCTCTGTTGGCCTAAAAAAAAATCCCAAATCATCCTGTGTATTATACTGGTGTGGCCTTAATGAGACTACTGTACAGCTCTCACTGGGTTCTAAAATTGAGATTTTTTTTGCACACCAACAGGCCAAACCAAAAGCCCTTTCCAGGCAGTTTTTTCATGGAGAGGCAATGTGTTGACAAGAGACAGCCGAAAGAAATCTGCGTGAGTTTCTGTTTTTTGACCACATCCTGTGTTTAAAAGAGGGACAATCCCTCTGTTCCTGAAGATCTCCAATTCTCATTTAGTGTCTTTACTGCCCACAGTATTTAAATGTGATTACTATATAGATGATAATATCTATACAAACGAAGGGAATTCCCAGGTGCTGTAAATTATGCAGAAATAAAATGAATTCTTTATAGGCCTTGTCGTACGATGGGCCAGATTATTGATTCTCTCACTCCTCCTCCCTCCACATCCTCTTACTGGACACAAATCCCATGTTAATCACATTTCAGTGCCTCGAAAGGTCTTCTTGACAACATCCTGTCAACCTGCAGGGGAGTCTTTGCGGATCCCAGAAATAAAATATATCCAGTTTTGTAATTTCTGAAAGACAGTAATGTGACAGGAGGACAATCCCGGGAAAACATTTATTCATATCAGAACTTTTTCCCAAGAGTGGCAACCTAACCACACTAAACGGCTGACAGTGGTCCTTATCTGGTTGCCAAGGGCAACTGGCCCAATGTTGCATTAGGTTTTACAGCTTCAGCCATTTGCAGATATCGTTAATTAGCTCCCCATACAAATGGTCTGACACTGCAAATATATCCCACAGGCAATATTTTTCAATTTCTCGAAACTGGCAGTAAACATGACCAGTTGTCCGCCGTCAGCTGACTCACTGACTTTTGTAAGACTAAGACTTTGTTCGCCCTAACAGCTCTGCAGCCTTCACTACAACCACCTCAACTGTGAGCTGTGGACAGACCTTGCAGTTATGCCCTGTAACCATTCGGCTACTGGGGCACTCCTATTCTTGTTGGTTTGTGTTAGCCGTATTGACCAGGCGCCTCATTCATGTCAACCTTTAAACCTCTCTTGATCATCTCTGGTGACATCTATCATTATCAGTAGAATTTAGTGTTTTGTTATGCTCTCTATATACATTCTGCAAATCCATTTAAACATCCTACTAGTTGACTGCCGACAATAGCTAACAGGAACCGGATTGTTGTTGTCTAAAGCTCACACCGACATTCATCATTAGCGTTGAGATAAAAGTCAAAAGTCAGCAGTTGGGTGCAGCTACAACTCATTACCATCTTTACTTTAGTCATCAGCCTTTTTTGCCTCCTTGGCTGAACAACTACGCTATTTGTAATTCTTGTTAGTGTTGAGAAATTGCTGAGCAGATCGCTCTGAGCTATGCTGTCATTTCCCAACCAAGATCATCGTAATCAGTAACATCAGAAAGTTTAGCAGGATGAACAACATTTGAGAAGTGCCCCCTTTGCAAACTTAAAAAAAAAAAAAAGTGCTTGGGATAAAAACATCCTCACACTATTGCAACTGCAAAAGACCCCCCCCCCTTTTATGGAATACATGCGTTTAACTGTTTTTCCCATGCCACTTGCTGTGTTATCAAATGTGAAAATATATATATTTTTTTAAAATCATATGCTACAGCAAATGTTCCATGTTTCAGTGAGTACATTTGAATTTCTGATCACAAACATTCCCCAAATATGTCAATGACCTCAAATAAATATTAACAGGAGAAGTGTGTGCTTTAAATACTGAGGAACAGAACACACTGCACCACCAGCATGTTGGCTTTGCAGTGGTTTCTGAAACACTGCCAAACAAGCACACTCTCTGTTTTCAGCCAAACCAACCTCATATAACCGGCCGATAAGAGCGCCAATCTGCAGCTCTCAAGTTCTTTGGTCTCTCTCTCTCTCTCTCTCTCTCTCAAAAAAGTCCCCCTCAGTTGTTACAGGTTCAGCCCATTTAGCACAAACCACAATTTAATTTTTCTACCAAATGGTAGGAGAGTGCTCTCACAGAGGAGTTTACAAGCAGATTCTATAGAGCTGTGCAGACACGTGCTGAAATAAAACAACACACAGGTTTATCAAAATATTAAATAAATAAATAAAAGCATGTCACCATAATCTCCCGTGGTTTGCATTTTTTAATACAGTTATCAATCTGATTGTATCATATCAAAAACAACTTCACCTTTTGAATACAGTGGTGTTATAAGATTTTTAATACCCCATAAAAAAAAAAACACATCAAGATTCATAAAATTGTAATGGGATTGCAGCATCCACTGAATTATGTAATCACTATCCACTGCAGCCATTAAATGCATCCCAGTGACGCTGAGAGAAAAGGGACTTTTTTGCAGGAGCGTTTGCAAACGTTCAGCTGCAGCGTCTGACATGAAACCGACCCGACTCATAAACAGACGCACGGGCTGCGTTAACGTTAAAAACCCCAATGGGGCAAAAATATCGCTTCTTCCATCCGGTGCGTAACGATTATGTCACTCACACGACCAGAAATATCAGTGTACGGTTGATTAGATTTAATTGGTTGTGGAATATTGACCAAGGGGTAACTTTTGCGTGAGGAAAATTACCGCCACTTTGGCGCGGATGTGCAGCAGATACCTTTGGCCGGCATCGCTCCCGAAAGAGCCCGTGGTCCGGAGCGGGTTGGAAGCGTTGACCCAGGCGGGCTCTGGGGTTTTCTGCACCTCGGTCTTGACGTCCGGGTCGATCTCCGAGGGCGAGGGCGTCAGCTTTGCGCCCGCCATGGCTCCCTGCCTCCCGAGCGTTACCTCCCGCAGAGAGCGGCAAAATACGTCTCCTCCTCCCGCCGTCAGCACAGGCTCAGTCAGCGACCGACGCCGCCGCAAAAACCGCGTCCCAGTCTCACTGGTGCTGCACGAAGGCGGAGGGAGAGCGTCTCCCTCTCTGCCGCATCACGGGGTCCTGAGACTCACGGAGGGGAGCATCGGTTTGTCTCCTGGTGATGGGGCGCTCCTCCATCCCCGATGGAGGTGTGAGGTCCCCGTGCGTCTGCAAGATCCACGCGTCGTCACGATGTAACGTCAGCCGCTTGGCCAACCCGACGGGCTCCCCGACGGGTTACATAACTAAGGTGGTCAAACGTAACGATCCGCGATTCCCTCCGATCACGACAACGTGGCAATCATTCACCTTCGTCGTGTCCATCAGTGCATCGCCCGGTCGTCGTCCCTCGAAAGTGATTTCTGAAGATTCGGATGATAGTCGACCACAAATTCGGTTTTCATTCAAGCTTATTGATCTTAGTAATTGAAATGGGGATGAATGGGAGAAAGAAATCAAGCCAAAAATCAAACCGTCCTCACTATCAAGAGATCCTCATTATTCGGCTTCGGTCAGCTGTTGTTATCGTTGTGACCGCGGACACGAGGCAACGAACAACGAGAAACCACAGACAAATGAGCAGGTGGCCTAGACAAACACTGCGCGGCCTGATCCTGCTGGTTCGCATGGAAACAGATGACACACCCGGAGGACAACTTACATGAGACACACAGTTAATTTCAGAAAGTTATATATATATATATATAATATATATAATATATATATTATATATAATATAATATAATATAATCTGCTCACAACTGTATGACAACACAATGATAAAAACAAAAAAAGTGCTAAAACATGAAAAAAAAAAAAAACGGTAACAAGGACCTTTGAACACAGCAAATACAAAAACACTGATATAAAAATGTCGACTATTGACAGAAGAATTACACGTCACACCTAAAGCTGTCACTGTGTCCTTTTTCCACAGGAAAACGACAACGCTCAGATCACATCAGGTCTGAGGGAGGGAAGTGATCTCCCCTCCCTAATATGTGTATACGTCTATAGTTGTGTATGTGTGTATGTATGTGTAGCCAGAGGAGCCAAAGCCTCATTTAGGAATGCATTCAGGAAACACATAATACAAGCCACTTGATCCTGATTGTATTCCTGTAGAGGAGCTTAGTGGTGCCTAGTATAAAACAGACAGGTCTGATTGGCCTTATAATGTCAGTGTGTGCAGCTGTGGTATATAGTCTAAGCACAACATTGGTAATAATAGGTTAGGTGTATGTACTAAGTCAACTTCCTCTTTATAAATAATGATAGGGGTATTCTCCACCTCCACTCCAATCCTAATTGCCAAACATTATCCAGCAGTTAAAGCTGTAATGCATTTACGGAAATGTGCTGGTCAGTGATCATTGTGGCATTATTTAATCATGTGAACAGACAAATCTGCTTTGGAGGAGACTGCGCCTGTGTTCCGAGCGCCAGTGGGTGTGTGGCGCGGTTTTCAGTTGATTACGAGGAAATGGTCAAAGTCATGAAAAAAGAGAGAGAGAGAGAGAGAGAGAGAGAGAGAGAGAGAGAGAGAGAGAGAGAGAGAGAAAAGAATGGATTGAGAAAGAGAATCAAAATATGGGAGGGGGACGCAGATAAGTTCATCAGCGGCAGAAACAGGGGTAGGAGGACAGATTTGAGCATAGAGACGCTATGTGGTGAAGTAGAGAACTGCTAAGTGTGAGTCGTCTGTCAACAGCATTAGTGTAAAAACATGCTGTACAATAGAACAGGCATCAGCCGGTGCTGGCTTAATGTATTCTATATCTAATGACACGGATAGCATTACAGCCCCGGATTTTATCTCCTGTGAGGTCGTACTAATGGAGTATCCTCGAACGAGCTGCTCGCACCCTTTACATGCTTCAGGTGTATATCACAGACGCTGGTGGAACCTGGATCCCAACCAGAGGGAAAATACAATATATTATGCTTAAATGGAGCAAAAAATAGGCACAGAAAACCAAATCTACTATAGATGCCAGAGAGAGTTCCGAAATCATTGCAGCGTGATCAGCCCACTTAGTGGCTTCAGATTTCCAGCTGAATATTTACACACATTATATCAGACCCAAGCTGGATGTTGAGAGGGAAGCAAAATGCGAGGAACTAAACAAACAGCCTATTAGCTGAGTGCTGGCTAGGGCTGGTAAAGCATTCCACTCTGAAAATCCTTAGCACGTAAACTTGAACAAATTCCAGATTCTGCCAGATGAGTAACTTCCGGCCACTGAGACGAAAAAGAGCGGAGGGAAGGAAAATGAGTTTTGGGGACAGAGCTGATAAACTAACACCGCGCTGTATCGTGACAGCGGCAGTGACACTGCCGACAAATTTTAAAGTTGTTCACTCGCAGAAAAAGCCACAGGAGCGATAAGGGATTACTCAACAATGTGTTCCTGATGTGGGATTTAAAACAGTAAACAGAATTAACAAGATCTCTTACAGCTGCCATTCATGAAATGTGGATAGGTTTGATGTAGCTAACTACATAAAAAGTGACAGATTTCCTTATTAACGTGACTTTAAATTGTAAGCTACATTCTGCCTGTGAGAAGATACCGAAGGCGGCGATGGACCAGATAATTTAAGAAAGTGTCGGCGAGCAACCAGGCCTCTCTGAAGCGTCCAAAATCATTGGGTGCACTTCAGCTCCATGCTGCAGATAGGCATTGAGAGCCGTAATAATACTTCCTCTGTCAAAACAGATTAAGGCAGTGAGCTAGCACTGCTGTGGGCGAGCTGTCTGCCTGTGCACAACATAGCCAGAGAGGAGGAAGCAGTCTAGCCAATGCCACTGGCAGGCTTACACATACACATACACATACACATACACATACACATACACATACACTCAAGCACTGCATTCACAGGGTGACTTCTGCTCTCTGACTGCTGTTTTGCCAAAGGTTGTTATCATGCAAAAAAGGTTCAACTACCCACTTATTGGTCATAACCTTATGTTCTCTTTGAAAAACGAAGATGTCTGAGGGAATCTTCACTTGTGCAAAGCGAGTTTTCTGGTGTCAATTGTTCACCTGAAATAAAAAAAACAAAACAAAACAAAAAAACATCTAGTCTTGAAATGTCTTTGGAACCATTAATCATTTCTTTTAATCTCCTTTATGTGCCCTGAAAAAGATCAGAGTCCCTGTTGAAGTGTAAACAAATACTACTTTTGTGCAGCACTTACTCATACTCCATGCCTCCAGATAAACTGCTGAATATGATTTTTTGATTGTTTTTTTTTTTCCCCCCCTGAGATCCTACAATTTCCCTTTGAAACCTCTGAAAATACACAGGCATTTTTATTAGGCCACATTACTGACAAACAGGCCATGTTCAGCAGTTTCATGAATAAAACAACTGCTCCCAGCATGATGGTGTACCAATCAGCTCATGTATATAGATGTAAAATTGATATTAGTTTTTTTTTTTTTTTTTTTAAACTAGGGGAACAGCTGCAAAATTTCATAATTGATGGTAGCAGGAACGTTTCAGCTTCTTCAGTAATAACTCACAGTCTAGTCTGTATTGATCCTTGTATGGGGAACAGTTTGAATAATGGCCGCCTTACTTAATATCTCCCACAAGAGGTAGGACGGGGTAAGGTTTTCGTTCATAAATCAGGGATACTCCCTTGGAAGAAATTGTGTTTTTCTGCCACTACATCTTATCAAATGTCTCACAGTCTTTTATTGACGAGAACGTATATCAGGCTTACAAATTTCAGTGTTATTTTCTAACTGAAAGTCATAAGAAAATCATTAGTAATGTGTTTAGAGTCTTCATAGTGCCTTTCACTGAGAAAGCAGCCAAGTAAGCTCAAAAATGTATGTCACTTGTATGTAACACAGCCTTTAAGACCAGGAATACACAATAACATATTTCAGTAGACCTTTTCAAGTCCTTGTCACAACATTGATAATATAATCAATACGGTACACTATACATATCCCAGCTCTACCTATAAGAAACAGACAAGAGGGATAAGCCAACAACACTTGCAGCTGATTAGAGTTCAATGTACTACGCAAATTCTATATCAATGTCTTAAAATACCCTGACATGTACAAAAAGGCATATATAAACAACATTTAGAAATTAGGCATATTTTATTATTCATTGAAAACAAGAATGACAAAGACTGTATTGAAATGAACAGAGAGATAATTGCTAGAGAGTGTCTAAGTAAACAGACAGGTGAAATTAAAATCACTAGACTGGCAAGCAGTTGAATTATTTGAAAACGCTGCCTCTGGGCTCTTCACTAAAATAATGCTGCAAAGCCGTGATCAGTGAACCACAGCAGCTACACTGATTATGAAACATTTTCCCTGATTGTCTTGGCCAGGCGAAAATCACACGGGCAAATAGATACAGCACCACAAATCAAATCTTCTCGTAACTTTTACAACTACACAAATGCATGTAAGAGACATTAAAGAGTGATAATTCATTCGTGTTTAAGATTATCCTGATCAAAGGCTCAAATTGTGCAAACTGTTTACAAAACCAAGCACATATTTTATAATTCTAATGCAGCTTCAGTATTTAGGCCTCACATATTTGATTAAATTCTCTGAACTACCGGAAGTAATTGTGTTCTGTGATTCCCGAATAGTCCTCTATGTGATGTTATGTGTCTCACACAGACCCGCAACCCTGGAAACCGCTCTACGGTGCTCACAACCTCCTCCAAATGTCTCCATCATCACATCTGTTTATTAAAGTCTGACAAGCCAATTCCACCGACGCTAATTAAGTTGGCAAGACAGGGGGGGCTGAACAGCAAACGCACCACAGACTTCCTGGCACAGAGAAGCAGTGGCCCAGAAGAGAAACTAATTCTGAGGGAAATCTTATTCTTCTCTGAGCGATCCCCTCCCCTCCCCCTGGATAATTCTCGCTTTGCAGCCTACCTTTAATTGTCCGTCCCATTTAATCTATCCCTCTGAGAATGTGCGCTTAGCCACTGTAATGTTCCAAGTGATTTCATATGAAGACCAATAAAAGCCCTTTAGGAGAGCTACACCCATTTTTTTCAGCTTAAAGCACGTTGTTTCACTTTCACTGATTACTGTGTTAAGGGGAAATAAATCTGTGCAAAAAACTGCTGAAATAGAGCCCCGACCAAATTGAGCTTTTCAGGAATGCAATGCCTCGGCTCTCTCTCATTTTCACAGTTTACTTGTTCCAATTGCAGTTTCTAGTCACTGGCTGCACAAATCCTTTGAGAAACCTTTCCCCATAGAATGTGACAAAATAGACAGAATGTGTATGACATGTTTTGGGCCTCTGCTTCACTGTGACACAGAGTAATCCTGAAACTGACAGCACGCTAACGAAACACAGCCACCGTGGTGCTGATGAGAACAGGTCTAGCGGCCCTAAAGTCTCGCCCACCCAGTCTACTGATGGTGGTGACTAATGCCAACTATGGTCTGAATTGCAAGCCCTGGATGTTAAGCGGAACACTTGTCCTTTCAAGCACACAGGACTTTTAGGTGAGATGACGTTGGGAAACTTTACAGTCACAACTTGAGATGTGAAAGGTCTCATGGTGTCCAAGTTGTTTTTTCCTCCTTTAACTGAGACTAAATTAGGTTGAGGGGTTGCAGATTTAAAAAAAACAAAAAAAAACCCTGCTCCCTGTCCTGCTCTTTATTCTATTTGAGAAAAATTCCCACTCAAGAATCCCCAGCGTTACCCAAGATACGGTGACATTTGCCAAACTCACTGGTCAGTCCTCATCCTAAAAGACTTTTCTATAAAAGGTTAAAAAGTAAAAAGATACTTATTTCAAGTATATGATAGAACAAAAAGATTTTCTTCCTCATGCACATAATTCTAGGACTAACTAGCTCTATGCTGCAATGTAAGAGCAATACTCATTCTTCATTTATCATTACATGGATAATCCGCTGGTGAGGATGCTGACTTTTTGCCTGGGACATGGAGCTTATTTAAGTGCATATTTAAGACTAATTTAACAAGAACTGTTGTTTTAAAACAAGTCAACTGTAGACAGCATTTTCAACCAAGCCATGGAGCTAAGATCTGCCAGCAAAATTATCAGTTGTCGCTATCAACAACTTGTAATATGTAACAGTTGTAACATATACAACTGTATATGTTAGTCTTGTTGCCGCTCTCTGTTTATACAGGTATCAGATAAATAAGAATTGCCGTTCTAAATCTAAAATCAGCAGGAATTTGGAATTGAGCCTGCAGAGTGAACTCAGTCTGAATGCTCTCAGGCTATTTGTCCTCCATGACTTACTGGACCTAATTATCCTCATAATCATCTTCAGATCAGTGTCATCTGCCTCCTCTCTCTCTCTCTCTCTGATCCTTTCTCCTCCTTCTTCTGTCCTATCTGTCATCTGTTCCCTCTTCCTCTTTCCCTTCCTCCCTCCCTCTGGGTTTTTTGTGTGCCTTCTGCTCCTCACCTCCCTCTTTGTCTTTGTTCTCCATCTCACCATCAGCCCTTTGGTTCTGCAATATCTATCTAGACAGAAAAAAAAAAAAAATCTATGAGGCCTCCCAGAGATGCAACCTCTCTCCTCATATGAAAACATGACATTTTTGACCAGCTGTATACTGTCAGGGGAACCCTGTAGCCTTGGAAAATTCAACAACAACTTGGGTTTATGAAATATATCAGTATCAATCTAGATAAAATCAGAAATATATGATTGTACCAAGCTGTCATATCAGACATTAAAAGTTTTTATTTTTATTTTAGCAGAAAGATGACTGAATGATTCATTTCTGACATTAGCTCTTGCTCGACAACAGAACATGCCTCAGTGCCGGGTCACCATTCCAAGTGCCAGTATTTGACTCACATGGAGGTGTTAAGAGTTGATTTAGTGACCAATTAACGCTGCTCACTCTGTTGACATTACTACCATCAGCGTCCTGCTTTGATTAGAGGAGAAAAGAAAAAAAAGAGAAAAACCCCAACAAACAAGATTAGACATGCGGAGGAAAGAAAGATGGAACCAATTTTCTCCCTGCTGCTCTGTCCGTTTTCAACCCTGTCGGCATGTATTAAAGCGTTTGGTGTCTTGTTTCTATTTCTGATGTTACCCCCGCTGGCTGACAGACTGCAAAACAAACCCACATGCACACACTCGGATGCATAATCAGACAGTCACAGGTGCACACACACACACACACACACACACACGCACACACACGCACACACACAGGTGCATCCATTCAGAGCACACACAAACGAACATCTGCGCAGACAATAGTCTCTCACTCTCACACACACACACACACACACACACACACAGGTGCAGCCATTCAGAGCACACACAAACGAACATCTGCGCAGACAATAGTCTCTCACTCTCACACACACACACACAGCTTGTCAGACCCATGACTTCAGCATGATTGCACCTCTCCAGCACCCACGCAGTCAAGCCGTCATTACTCTGACATCCAACTCTGGATATAATGACAGCCCAGGAGGAATTTTGCGAGATGATTATCACAGAAGGACATAAAAAAAGAAACTTCATTGGTCTCCACAAAGTTATGTGTATTTTTCTGTCTTTTCTCTAAACTTTGCTTCTTTCTTGTGAAATACGAGTTTTAAGTTTTTTGGCCTCTCTTAAAATGGAAACCAAAAAGTGAACATTACCCTTCAAATTTCCTCTTTACAACTTGCAATCTGTGATGAGAGGCTGCCTCAAGCAAAAAACTTTTGAAAAGCTCTGAATCAGACCGTTTTGGGCGATGCTGCAAATCAATGAGCAAGATCGCTTTCTGCAGATATGGGATTTGTGTGTGATTTTTTGAATTAATTTCATTAAGTACTTTGATTTTTCAAGTATCTCATTTGCTAGATTAAACAACCAGACAGGAATGTCCTAATCTATCAACAGCTTCTCAATTCTTTTCAAATTCAGGTTATCACAATATTGCAATTTCCTAAATATACATATACCACCGCACTCCCTTTTGATAGCGAAAACAAACAGGTGTCATTAGATTGGCTGCCATAAACACACTTTTTTTGCAGAGCTACTTCCTGATTACAATTTGACATTCTGTAATTAACATGTTTGTGCTCATTTGAGTTTTTCAATGTGGTGGACAGTAGTAATGACATTTCTAGAGCGCAAAAAAGGTTATTTTAAATCTTAATTTCATTTTGATAACCAGGTAAAACTGTATTTGTAACAATGCTATTACGTTTGGTGAGTTATCACTGCCTGAGTCCTTCACTTAAACCCAATGCCTTTTACTCTCATAGCCCAATATGACAGATGCAAGGAAATAGATGCATAAGGCCACCAGGGCAGGGGGAATCCGGCTCTCCCTTTAGGGGTTAATTTATTTTGAGGCTTTACACTCGACAAAGCATTAGCACAGGAAATAATTAAACATCACAAACCATGAGCAGGCAGAAGATCATCAACCACGAAATAGAGCCTCCCCAAAGCCCAGGGACATCATCTGCTTCCATTTCCACTCCAGAGCTCAGAAAACCAGCAATTACTGTACACTGGTGTATGACACTATTAGTAATGGTGTTTTCTTCTTTTGCGTCTTTATTCATTTCCTAATACACATTTTGCTCAGAGATGTGTCTGAAAAGCTGCCGTTTACAGCTGTTATTTGTTTTGAAAAAAAAACAAACAAAAAAAACAAACAAAACAAAATAACAGAAAGGCTACTGTGTTTCACATGGCAGGATCTGTGATTTATATTCTCTGTGACAAGACATATCATGAGCATACACACAGACATATTTGGATGCAAACACACACAGACAAGTTTAGGCATACATGTGTTGGTAGCCCAGCAACAAGCCCTAATTACCCTTAGCAATTGAATAGTGATCAGAAAAACAGTTCACAGGGGAGCTACTGGATGAAACATGCATACAAACACACACAACCACACACTTACACTCAAATAAGAATACACATGCAAACAAAAAATAAATAAAGAAATAAGAATAAAATCAAGCAACCTGACTGCCGTAATTCAGTGTCTCAAGGTCTTCATGACACAGAATACATGTGATAGTCTATGGAAAGATAAACCTAATGCCTGCATGTTGACTGCATTTCCATGTAATTTATATGTAGTGTAATCTTTACCATGAACAAGTGTTACTTTATTTGTCTTTGGCTCAAACCATTTGTTATCCTTTATGTCAACAGTACTGACAATACTGGCATGTGGCTAAAAAAAAACAAAAAAAAACAAAGACAAAGACATAAGCATGTGTAGTTGAATACCGAGATATCACTGCATCCCTGTTTGGAGGGAAATGGTCAACTACTGGGCCACTGCTGTAAATGTTATATGTAGACAAAAGGCTTTGCATCGATATAAAAGAAACTGACGGCAATTTACTGCAGGGAGCCTAAGGGGGGGGGGTGACCAGAAAAAAAAAAAAAAAAAAAAAAAAAGAGTATGGTGGCGAACAGAATGTCATATTTACTTTCATATACAATTATATTCGATTTCCATTCATACAAGATGGCTGGGTCAATGAGCTAATCACAAAACACAAAAGACTTCCACAGAAGGTTATCGACTCTTTGCTGAAAAATGCTGCTGACAATCAACAGCCTGGAGTTGAGCGATAACATACACAATGTGCTGTCTGTTGACAAGTCAATACAGTGAGGACTCTATGGGAGGCAGGGGTTCAGTTTTGGATATCTCAAAACCTCAGAAAATCAAACTGCGACTACAGCATCTGCTTGGCAAGATATAACTAGGGGTAATTTCCCTTTTTTTTTTTTTTTGAATGAAATGACCCTTCCAGTTGAGCCAAGACCACTTCCTTTCCTTTATCCGGTTTCGTAAAAGAGAACCTTGCTAACCTCGCTCCATAAGGCAACAATCTTTGCCTGGTTATAAGTCAACAGCGTCTGATATGCCAACCACCCTCAGGCTATAGGCAGCTGCCGAAATGAATGGACTAGAACAGTTTACAGCACAGTCTTAAGAAGATCCTTTAACAAACATATGTGAACTGGAGCTGGCAGTGTGATACAGTACAAGTAAAGAGTCTCATGTTACTTTAAATCAAAGATACCGACAAAGCAACAGGAAGGCTATACAGCAGTACTCTCCATGCGCTCTAGTAAATCACTGCTGCTTGCTGCTGCTGCTGCTGCTGCTGCTGATCCTTCAGTGAGATGGCATCACTTCAGCACCATGGAGAGCTCCACTGTACTCGGCTGTGGATGATGCTCGGCTAATTCTTCCCGTCTTGGGCAGCAAACAGCATCTGTTGGTCTGCCTGTCCAACCGCAGCAGTAATTGAACTCTTTGGAGACTCCCGAACACTTTAGCACTCTAGTGACTGTAACACCAGCCAAGGCGCAAGGGAGGGGCTGTTTCACGTTGAGTTCAGAGCAAGAGGAAAACGCAATCTCAAATCTACTTTTATTAAATTATCAAGACCACATCAACAATACTTGTGATGTACTTTGCATTACTAATTACCTATCCACTTACACATCAATCCAACAGCTAAACACAAGTCCCGCCACAATCTCTAGGGGGTTGTTGTGAGAAGTTACTGTTGGAAATGTAGGAAAACAAGGAAGCTTGGAGAAAAGCATTGTCATCTACAACACTGAACATAAATGTAACTCCTGGAATGTGTGGACCATCATTAACCATTAACAACAGTGTTTCAAATATCTAGGGAGATTTTAAACATATAGTAGATGTATGTATGCATACATACACACAAACAGAAAGGCCCCTCCAGGAAAATCCACCGACAGCCTCTCATATTATAAAAACTGTACAGTAACAGTGTTTTTCATGCTACCTGTCATCATTCTGAAATGTCTGGTCCCCCAGCAGCAAGTCCCTGAAGCGGTAGCGAGGTGGAAGTGGAGGCACCTCTGAATCCACGTCCGCCATCTTGAGAGCTGAGATGTCCAGAATAACACCAGAGTTGCTGCTGTTGTTCCTCTGCAGGGTCTCAGTAGAGGCCCTGAAGGATGAGAGGAAGAGCAGAACCTGCACATCAGAGTTCCAGCTTTTGCACTGCTTTGCTATGAGGGCCTGTTACATTACAATGGTCATATTTCAGAACAATTTCCAAGTTAGCAGAAACAAAATGAAGGCACCTGATATCATATGTAAACACGGTGAATACAAGACAGTGAATGAAAAGTCCATTACTGGGGAGAAATTTTAATTTTCTGGGAAATCTATAGGCAGTTACAGGGTTGCTGCAAGAGCAGACCGCCCGCAATGAAAGCAATCAATGTTCAGGTGGACTATGACATATGTTATACTGAAGACCCCCAGATGCCACTTTTCATTGTGGGTCATCTGAGTACTACAAACACTTGACTGAAGATTCTAGTCAAACTCCTATGCTGTTCTGTCTACGACGTCAAACACAGCTGAGGAAACAATATAAATTATGTGATTTATTAAAGAAATGCTAAACAGGGACCTGATTTTCTGACTCAAAGCAAGTCATGCATGAAAGTCTGAACCATGATTGGATGTAATTGCCCTATTTCCCATGCATCATGTATTATTTAACAAAATAAAATTAACATATATAATCACATACATTATTAAAGTACAGAAACAATTTTCTACCATCAAAGTGGACACTTTCAGGAACAGGTTGTTACAGAGACAAAAATTAAAACATGATCCACCTACTTGTACATAACAGTAATTGAGCATGCAATTGTTTTTGTCAACTGCACACAGTACTGGCTACATATGGGTGTGGGTGTATGTATGTTGGTTCCCACCATGTCACTCAGTGTCACATGTAGGGGAATGAAGTGCTTCAGAAAATTACCTGTCACCATGGGAACTCGATGATGATTGGCACGGAGGGCTCATGGCTGCTTCTTGTGGGGTTTTGAGTGACAAAAGAGAGAGAGAGAGAGGGAGAGAGGGAGAGAGTTTAAACCCACTTATTAAAAATTCACCTCTTGAGGACTTAAGAGAGGATGTAATATGATTACATTCACTGCCTGTGTCTCTGCTTAACTCTTCTCAGAGTTCAGCGAGCCCTCTGAAAAGTGCTGCTCTTTAAACAGAGGGGGATTACACAGACACGCTTTAATGCAACAGGACAGTTTAATATTAATATGCTGCCTGTCTCACACATGCCCAAATGATGGCGTTTTATTATTTATAGTATTTATTTTGATAAAGTGGAGATTAGCGGTTCAGGTGGGTCATCTATTACCTAGCTATGTTTTTACTGAATCCACCCTAGAGTATAGGTTTTAATTTTTGCAGCCATGGTGAGGAGGGATCCTATTATCAAGGCGGTATTAAACCCATTTTCTGCCCATGAGGCAAAAAAAAAAAAACAGGAACATGCTCTCCCTGATTAACATTGAAAGCACAGGCGTAAGAGAAAGAGACAGGGAGAGAGAGTGGGGGGGGATAACAAATGAGTGTGTTGGTGAGAAGAGGAGGGGAAACAAAAGGGGGCAATATAGTAGGTGAGTGCAGAAGAGTAAAGAACACACTGTCCTCAATGTGTCTTGTACTTACAAGAAAAAGGTGAAGTTAAGGAGAACCGGGTGACAAGATTTAAAATGTAAAAAAGCTAAAAAACAAACAAACACACGATAACTAACTCCACCATGCGAGTAAAATAAGTCTTGTCCCCTATAAATATAGAGTCTGCAACCTTTGAGAGCTGACTTAATGGATGAGGCACAATAATAGGGAACAGACTTGCAGTAAGATACTGTCTCCACTTAATACAGAGAATACCACAGATTCAGACCAAAGACAGCAGATCAAGCAAGGAAATATTCATGCGGGGGAGAGATAAAATTTGTCTCTAAATAAGGAAGAGGGCCCAGAGTGAGAAAAAAAAAAAACAGAATCAAAACTGGCAATAGGGTCTGTGAAAATCTGCAGTCTTCTTCAAAATTATGTGTTACAAAAAGGCCCAAGGAAGATGTCACGCTTACGGTGCATGATATTACAATAGAGAGACAAGCAACCATCAGCATTATCTAAATATTACAATCCCCGTTCTATGTATGTGCGACAATTAAACATTTCATCTGAACACCGACAGTGTCCTGTAGGTTTTCCTTTTGGTTACACAAAATAAATGTCATTTGGACAAGGGTTTTATTTCTGAAACACATCAGTTCAAAGAAAAGTTTGTAAATTACAACACAAAACCGTGAAAATAAACAAACAAAAAAGAAAAAAGAAAAAAACTTTTCATGCATAAAAAACAGGCTGCACACTCACATTTATTTACTAGTCATATTTTAGAGCATTGTCACTTTTGGTCTCTTAGAAAAGGGTCATGACAGTTTCAACGTCAATCAAAAACAATTGCAAAGCTAAGAATTAACGTTAGGCTACAGCATCACACTGTATAAAAAATATAGAAAATATAACAAAAATTGTACAACAAGCTTAGTGATATCATTGAAGTAACACAATATTAAGTCAGTGAGAGTTCACTTCAGAGTAACACGAACACCAATTCCCTTCAGCTTGAATAGCAATGTTATAGCTTACAGATGCATAATTATTCAGCTACACAAGGCAAGTAGCTAAACTTAGAAATCACCACCACAGACACTGTGAGTAAAGTCAGGCTCCCCGAAGGACCAAAGGCCACTCGGCTTGACTTACTGCTAAGTTCGTTTACCTGGCCGTGTCCCCGGTGCCGACCGAGGTCCCATCATCGTAAACGTAGGTACGGTTTAGAGGACCTGCAAACACTGTCCATACCGCGCTGCCTGTGCGACAGAGGACGTTTGCCATCAACGCGTCCCTGCGCCGGCTCTGTCATCACCGGAGAGTGTCGCGTACAGAGGGGAGGGACGTCGGATCGAGCGGTCAAGTGGCAAACAGGGGGGGTCCGGCGAAAGTTAGCTCAAGCGTCCACCTAAATCGAGTCGGTCCACTGTAGCGCCGCTTGGTGACCAAAAAAACAAACAAACAAAAAAACAAAACAAAAAACTGGTAGCGCTCAAGCTAGCTTCCTGCCACTGCTGCACAGCTGTCTGGAGACTGGCATTCTGGGTTATTGAAGGTTCGTGAGGGAAAAATTAGTCCCCGGTCCTCGGCTCTGATTGGCTGACACGCCCACGAAACCACCGTAATTTATCGCACACCTGACGGTTAATTTAAATATCGATGCGCTAAACCCGAAAACTCAACCGATGACGAGACTTCGCTGTCGCTTAGCAACAACTTTGTTTGCTACTGTCGACGAACTACATTTCTTGGCGGAAGAAAGATGAACTGTTATTTTATTTTATTCTATTTTTTTTTTTTTTAGTCCAATGCTGTCGATTATAAACTTGATTTTCCCCTCTCCTTCTTTTCCCGGCTAGCCCGCAATCCGCAGCCGTTTCCCAGCTCGCGACGCCGGGTCTTAAAATCCACCTTGAGCCCCGCCTCTCGCCGCTTTCTCCGTCGCCGTCCCCTGCCAGATAACGGTGGCCGGCGCGGCCAAAACGGGGGGGCTGCGCTCGCCGTCGCTTTTGCCGTGCTTTTGCCGCCAGCGCCGGCATCCTCTCCTCCACAGGAACGAGCAGGAGGAGGAGGAGGAGAGCAGGTGCTCATTTTTTGTCGGCCTCGAGTCACCGACGGGTGCCCTCGCCATCTACCGGAGGACCTTGGTCCTTGGGAAGCCGATGCGTGTTGAGGCTGAAAGGTGACTATGAATATAACTACGTTAAAAAAAAAAAAGGTCTCTTAGTGAAATGAATAAATCTTACAATTGGTACGTCGTCGGGGTTTTGTCCAACCCATTTGCCGAATAAAACCACGCTTTACGTCAAGGCAAACACGGGGCTCCCACCGCTTTATAAGCATTGTCACGGCGTGAAAGTGACGGTGTCGGGGCCGGCGTACGCGCGCCGGTCCTCGTCAGCCACAGTCGTCCGGCGGCAAGAGGTAGAGAGCGCGACTTTGCTGGCCCCGCCGCCCGTACTTGTGCCCGACGCCAACGAAAGCCGGCGCAGCAACAACAGGTACGTACCAGTCGCTCAAAGCACAAGTGCCTCTGGCAGACCACGGCTCTGGATGAGCCCGTGTATTCATTTTTTCTCCCCCCGAAAACACTGCACTGGCGTTGGACCACACCAGTCACCCGAATGATAAGTCGTTTTATTCACTTTTCTCACAATTTCCCAACATCCAGCATCAATGATCGCGAACACACAACATGCAAAGTCTCGGCAACTTCTTGAAATTCACAATATCTTACCGGACAACGTATGGAATTTTTTTTTTTTTTTTTTTCCCTGTTAAAACGTACCTGCGAAATCTCTCTCCTCTGCTTTTTGCCTCACAACCGTCCCCCTCAAATTGAAAAAAAAATTCATTCTGCATGCACCTGAGGCACAGGTGGTGGTGGTGGTGGTGGGAGGGGGGGGGGGAACCCGACGGCTCGTGTGTGTCTCCGGGAAAGTCGCGTCGCAGTGTGCGCGTTCCGTGTGCTCAGCCTCTCCACATTTCAGCCCGTTGTTCTCCAGGGGAACGAGCTCTGAGCGTCATCGTTTTAAAGCCCACACAGCTACTTATGCTTTCCCATGCCAGCAGTCAGAATCGCACTCACTGGCTCCTCTCACTCAGCATCTTTATTCCCACAGATCTCTTTTCCACTACTTGATCCAGCCGATTTTCGTATCGCACAACCCATTTTTTTTTTTTTTTTTGTGTGTGAATGTTTACACGAGCTAAATGATGGAAGAGGATGGGGGACGTCTGTTTTACACTCATTGTTGTGGGTCTTTCCCTGCACGATGGCATCACAGAAAATCGCAGGAGCCGATGCACAAACAAAACGTGTCATATGATTAACCTCTGCATTTCAGAGATTAAATATAAACACATTCCCAGATGACTCAAACTGACTGAAGCAAGAAGGCTCATATAACACACATCATTACTCTGCATCCCTATGTTATTTAAAGGAGCCGTGGTTGAAACATTCAGTACACTTTCTGCCACCAAGTTGTTCACCTTCAAAGCATCATTGTACCATATATCCAGGTTAAAATGACCACTTCATACAGTTATCCTGTAACCTACTGTATGAGTATTTTTTTAAACGTCCAAATCCTGAACTTTCTTTTAACCAAATACCTGCATTAAATCCATGCTGCTGCTGCCGCCGTTCGTCCTATCCTCATGGCTGTTACTACATATTAATACTTACTCAGTACAATCATGAATGAATATGAAATCACAGTATTTACAAGTGTCACTTATGTACTATCCCTTAAAACACTACATCACTTTGTCATGTTCCACACCGTGATTATCTTTGTCTAACATAATGTCAGTACCATATTCAATCTGTATTTGAAGGTTGTCGATCCAAAATTTGATGCGTTCATAGGGAAAGAAAATGCAACCTGGAATTTATTTTATTTATCTCTATAAAAGAGGTCTGTTTTGTGAGCTAGAGACACAAAAGGACGCATAACTTTAATGGCAACCTGGTAGCCTATAATGTTCTTTAATTGAATGCTCACCGTCATTTTGTTACAGCCGTTGCCAGCTTCGACTAATGCAGGGCTGTCTCATTTTGGAGCGAACTCTTTTATTATTCAGCCATTATGCTGCCTTACTTGAACCGTGTCACCATGTTTCCTGGAGCCCGGCACACATCCATTAAGCTATTTCTCTCTCAAACTTTTGCCCTGTTCATACAATATGAGCATTTGTTGAGTCTCAGCACAGCACAGCCACTCTCCCCCCTGGATGCTTGCTCTTCATGCTTCCAAAGTGTCTAAAAACAGATGGAGAGGGGAAACAGTAGCATTCAGACAGTGAAGCACTCAGATGCAGTACCCAGCCTGAAGGCATATATAATATATAGAAGCCGTACATAGAGCTTAGTGCATGAATCACAAAGTGCCTCTCAGTATTTGTCTGGCTGTAAGCAACAGACTGTCTTGACTTGTAGTATTTTTGTCCTCGGCTTGAAATTAATTTGACAGCTGTGTCATAATGGACAGATAGACAGTAATCAATAACATTTATTACATTAAATGTTACATTTATATTTTAGTGAATAGAAGTAATTACAATGGATGATAAAGCTGTTCTCTCTTTCCTTATTCGTCATATCATTTTTTAGCAATTATTAATATGATTGTAAATAAGTCATTGCAAATTATTCAAACTTGTTCTTCCTCTTTTCTTCCTTCCTCCTTCTATTGTGTTCATGATCCAATTATACATAAAGTTGTTTTCCAACTCACTCTTACTTAGTTAATCCTTCTCTGTTATTAAAAACGCAGTGTAGACTCTAACCCTATTGCTAAAATACTGAAAGCATGTCTAGATGCATACAATATATTGTATATTTCGTACTACTGTGCGCCTTGTTGTGTCAGCATTTAAACTACAGTTAAACAGTTTCCCTGCAAATACATTTCCACACTGTGGCTCCCTACTGCTAACTGATTAAGCACAATTCATTTCAATCCATAGCCCAATCATTGGGCATTATTTGAAAAGTCCAGCTAAAAAAACAAAAAAACCCAAAAACCACTGCAGCAATGAGCACTGAGCAGCATCGAGAATGTCGCAGCATTGGTTTTCATCTCACCTCCATGTGTTGGTTTCATGGCTGTAGACTTCTATTGTTTTCAGATTGGTGAAACCATCAGAGCCTCCCACAGCCAGCAAGGCACCATTGAAGACTACAAGGGACATCTGAGGCATGACAGACAAGAGTAAGTGTAAGAGAGTTTTATAAACAAATCAAAGGTATGAACAAACTCGTTTAAATGAAATAGATTTGACATGGTCTTTTGACTATTTTTTCATTATTGCAAAACAGTCCAGCTCATTGGATGGAAATGTCGGCCAGTCGATCCAACATTTTGGTCCAGACTGAATGATTTCCCGCTGATTTTCCTCTAGCATCACTATGAAGTTGACATTTGGGCTTCTGAGTGAGAGTTCTCAGTAAAAGATGAATGGATTCTCATGAAATTTGGTCCAGGCACTCATGGCCCCCTCGGGATAACTTGTAATAACTTTGGTGATCCCTTCATGTTTCATCTTGCACAATCATCATGTCAAAATGCTAAATTATCCAATACTTACGATACAATACGAAACAACGACAAAAAAACATTTAGATTGATCCAAAGATAGTAATGAGACCCTAAGCCTCCACTTAAAAATCTTAAGCAATCTGTAAAGACAAAGTATGTCCTTTCCTTCGTCATATTGCTTCTCTCCATATTTCCTGTTTTTATCTTTGTATGTAAATATACCCTAAACGTTAAATAAGAGGAGAGCCCTGACATCTGATCTGTCATAGTCATCCATTACTCACGTTGTCCCTCTTGCTCCTCATGCATTTGACCGGCGACCACCTCATGGTGTCGGGGTCAAACCTCTCCGCAGCGCAGAGCTCCAGGTTGAGCTTGTCTTTGCCCCCGGCAACGTAGATTTGTCCCTGGTACACGGTGCAGCCAGCATTCTCCCTGGGACTCAGCATGTGGGCGCATATCAACCAGATACCGTCTACAGGGCTGTACCGCTCCACTAGGGGAACATTTGGAGGATAGCAGAAGTCAGAAGAGGCCATGTACACCATATAATACACAACTACACACACTGTATGAGTAACAGTACCCTACAGACAGGCAGTTTTTATATTTATATTTAAAAATGTCCAGGTTATATTGATCTATTGCAAATTTAGAAGAACATTAAAAAGGTAAAAATGTCTGTCAGAAAGCAGGACCACAATGATATGAATATACTGTCTGTTTATTTTTAGATAAAAGTCTCTTTTAAATGATCCAAAAATGTTGTCAGATTCAACCGTTTTTGTGAGCACTTGATGGGAGCCAGGAAAGGTTGTGGGAATTTTAGTTACGTTCATTTCTCACAGACTGAAATACTGACAGTGGCAGTACAACATAACCCTTGTTTATCTTTGGCAACGCCAAGGGGCTTAAGGATGTGTATTTGTCTATATGTCTGTATGTGTGTGTGTGTGTGTGTGTGTGTGTGTGTGTGTGTGTGTGTGTGTTTGTACCCTTGTATGTCTGAGTGAATGTGGGATAGGTCAAGCTAGCCATTATGTGTGACTTAAGTCCTGCTACTGCTCAAAAGCTGACAAAGAAGGCTGGGACTTTTTCATGTAATAGTGGGGACAAGCCAATTCATAAAATACAGTTAAATTTTTGTAATTAGCATTCCTAAATAAATAAGTGATCAATGTCACTTTAAGCTTCTTTCATTTATTATTGTTTATAAAGATGCGCTACTTTGTAGAATATGTGCCGGTCGTAACGGGTCGAATTAACACATAAACACTTAACAAGCACTGATAGACTATTAAACATAAGTGCATGTAATTAAACTTAGGATTTTTCCAACGGGAAATTGTGCTGAAACTATTGGTCGGTTAATCAATTAGTTGACTGGAGAAAAATTCATCACTACCCATTTGGAGAATCAACTAATCCTTACATATCAAAGTAAAAATGCCAGACATCTGTTGGCCCCAGCTTTTCAAATGTGAGGATTTGCTGTTATATATCTTTGTAGATCGAATAACTTTGGATTTTGGAGCTGTTGGTCAGACAAAACACTCAGACTCAGACTGGGCGCTGGAAGTTTATGATGGACATTTTTTCACTATTTTCTCACTTTCTACAGACTCGACAGTTAACTGATTAATCAGAAAATTAATTGACAGATTAATGGATAAAAAAAACAAAATTGTCACAGTCTTTTATGAGACATTGACTGAATTTGTGAGTGCCCGAGGTTTAGTTTCAAAGACGGCCTTTTATTTGTAATCACATTTCTCACCTGAGCTCAGAGCCATGTCACCATCATTCCCTCCGATCACATACAAGTGACCCTCAAGCACAGCAGCCACTGCTCTGGTGCGTCTGCTCAGCATTGGTGCCTGTTTGCTCCATGTGTTCATTTTTGGATCATACCTCGAACAATGAAACAGAGGTTAGTAAGACCAATCTAACAAATAAGGTGCCGTTCATTCATGTTTTTGCATAACTCATAGAATCATTTCTTAGATCCCTCCTCTGAGTCAGCCACTTCAGATTGCCGTCAAAGTAATGTGAGATGTCAGGTAATTAAGATCATTATATCTTTCATTCTAGATGTACAGTAAGACACAGCCTGTTCGTTCCACTTGCATTTTATGTTCTTTGTTAAAAGGAGGTACATTTTTGTGTTTAAGGCACAAACAAGGAAGTTTCTTCAAATGAAACTAAGCTAAGGACAATAGCAGATGGTCCTAGGAAAATCTGTCTTAAGTAAGTTCATCTTCTTTGCAAAAAACCAAAGAGAAGCCTTTTGACTGCAGGATTTCACGGGGAAAATAATAAATCGTGGTGTTAAAAGTGACACTGAGATGTCTTGAACACAGTCTCATTTATTTACAATAGTTTTAAAGTTACATACAGCTAATTATGTAAGATATTGATCTTCAGCAGCAACCATGCTATAGTACCTCTCCACAGTATTCATAGCAGTAATGCCATCGTGTCCTCCAATGGCATATAGGTATCCATCCATCGCAACCAGACACGCTCCATTACGGGGGCTGCTCAAGGGTGCTACATCTGTACTCCAGCTGTCTGTGTCCGGGATGTACCTGCCATGATGGAGGTCAAGGAGTTGGGATGTTGAAAGTGTCGGTGGAAGGTAAAATCAGCTGCTGGTAATAACAACTTAGGTAGAAACCAACACAGACACAAGCTTTCATAGAAAACACATATTTGTAAGTGTTTTGTATGTTTGCCATTGTGTGCTTTTGAAGAACACACACACACACACACACACACACACACACACATACAAACACACGCATTCACACTGAGAGAAAGTATTTGAGTTGTGTCACCATCTGTGTAAGCATTTGAGTGTTTCCTCACCACTGGAAGGCCATTAATAATGGTTTCCTCTCTGTTCAAGGCCATTAGAGGGAAAAAAAAAAAAGAACAAAAGAGCACTCCCTTCTAATTGGCAAATTTTTGCTTGAGTGGGACGTCAGAAAAATGTCACAACAGCACTGCAACCACCCCTCAAAGATTAGGTGCACTCCGGTAGCCAAAATGAGAGCTAGCTGGTTCAGACCATTAACAGCAGATCAGTCTGGAGCAGGTCTGTCCCTACTGGTCTGCAGCCAGCCGCGGGTGATCAATAAGGGGTCAGCTGGCTGGCATTCAGTTAAGGAGTGACTGTGGGAATTGGGAACAGAGCCAGCTTCTTTGAGACATCTAATAGAGTAGGGGGAGAGAAATCGGGAGAAAATGTGGAACAGAAAAGCAGAGAGTACGTGTGTGTGTGTATGTGTGTGTGAATTATTTTTGGCTTTCTCTGCCTATGAGGAATAAACAGCCAGGCAATATGAGTAGATGATGGAAATCCTGTAAAATGAGGATTTTGGGTGGTCCATTGCTCACTAATAAGATGGTTTAGGGTTACAATTTATGTTTAATTGCAAAATGTCTACATCTAATTTCTCCTTTAATGCTGACCTCTATTATTCAGTGCCGTAAAAAACACCAACAAATAAAAATAAATGCTTCTTTCCTCTGACAAATCTAGTGATAAAGTATAGTGTATAAGACACAAGTATTGCAAAGAGGCCAGTCAGTGGGTTACATAACATACCTCCTGAATGATGTTTTCCTCTGTGTATAGTGAAAAATATCTGTTCTGTTTCATTGGCAAAACCATTTTACATGTGGATGTTTTCTTATATCCAGGGATGATTTTACAGTTACTGAAGTGGGAACTCTGTCACATGTTTTGTGCACTTTATGTTGTTCTACTGTGCTGCTGCTATCTTGGTTGGGACACTTTCAGTGAGGCCCCTTTCCTGGTTAAAATAAAGTTATACAAACAGTAGCACGGAGGTTTTCCATGTGAAATGACTCCCTAGTTTGGACCGTACCCTTTGGTCAGCTCCTACGTGGTCTCACGCCACTGCACATTCACCACCACCACCACCACTCAACGCCAGGGCCACAAGTCGCTGACTGAAAGCTCTTGATCTCCACATGGCAGCTTTACATTTACATTACATTTACACAACTTCGTCCTCCTCAGATCAGCCTGGGAGGAACCTCTGAAAGACCCTGACTATCAGAGTCAAGCAGCTCTTACCAATTAAGAGACAACTGTCACCCCAACTCCGACATGCTTACATACGTAGTTTCCCACTGTAGTAACCAGTGTGAGGTAATGAAATGGTTCATTAGAGCTGTGCCCATGTAAGTTTGAATCAGCTTATACCAGGAAATCAACATAAACCAAAATAAACAATTTCAATTACGACCATAAAATTGGCAGTTTGATGTTTGATTTAACTGGAACATGGAATTCAAAGGAGCATGTGACAAAAAAAACAAAAATTTGTTCAATTGTTGATGTGAGGTTCTTACAGCGAGAAAACTTTTGCATTAAAGCGTTTTACAGTGATAATACCATGTGGGAAAATTTGAAGTTATTCTATGGTGTTTCATTTCGGGATGAAAATAGCTGCCAAAATAAGACCACTATGCAGAATTCTTAGTAAAAAGAGATTTAATACTGTACCGCCTCTCACCTCTCCACATTGCTGTAACATCGGACGTTATCTCCACCACCCACTGTGTAGATCATGCCATCCAGTGAGCCCACAGCCACATTGCCACGACTGTGGACCATGCGTGCTGCTGTTCTCCACTCGTTGTACTCAGGACAGAACTGTTCTACCAAACAGGATGGGTCGTCCTGGGTCCAACCCCCGACTACGAAAACAAAACAGGGAATTCGTTATTTTATTCCAATTATCAGCCAAAACGTACCTACCGCCTCCCCTCCGCTGGAGAGCACCACGCCTATCTTTATGGTGCTGCCATAAAAGGAAAATAAATCTCTTCCTTTGCACCTCAATGATTTTCCCAGAAAAAAAAGGTTCCCTAAAAACTGCAAAAAGAAATGTCAGTGTCAAATGTCATAGCAAAAAAGATTTTAAATTTTATGAAAAGGAAGATGTTTCTTCTACAGAACTTCATCTTCAGGCATTTAAAAAAAGAATCATATCTCACTTTTCTTGTTTCTCTAAATGCAGTGGAAGCAGTAAACAAGGCAACTTTATGCATGGATCCAACAACATTGGGCTGTTTTGACTGGTTTCCATGGTAATCGTTGGCAGACAGAGTTGTTATGAAAGTGAATTCAAAACTATGAGTAATTCATGATACAGCAAATCCACAGATGGGTGACAAATTAAAGGAAAAACCAACATCAACCGTCTTAGTTAGGTGTTGGGCCTCCAGAGCAGCTTCAATGCCCTTTGGCAGAGAAGTAACAAGTCTCTGGAGCTCTACGGGAGGGGCGAACGCCTTTCTTCTAAACTGTATTCCCTCATTTTGTTTTTTTCATGACGGTGGTGGAGAGCGCCGTCTAACGCGTTGGTCCGAAATCTCTCATTCTTTGTCAGTTGGGCTGAGATCTGCTGACCGTGAAGGCCATTGGATTTGATTCACATCAGCTTGTGACCTGCATGAGAGCACTTGCATTTATTTCCCCCCAATCATTTATTGAGGTGTGTCCTTTAATTTTTCACGTCTGTATGTTTTAAATTTATCTTTGCTTTAGCCCTGAGGGTTCCACCCCTATTTACCATTTTAATTTGTAGTCATAGACAGCCCCCTCTTTATTAGACAACATGATAAACAGTCCCCAAAGATACCGGGGAGGCTGAATTTATTGATACAGTATGTAACCCTTTCTTTGCGTGGCACTCACTCATCTTCAATATTAACAGAAGATCCTCTACAGCACGTGCTGCTGTCCAGAACAGACTGGAGCAATTACACTAAGAGGTGACCGCAGTGGTCTCTAGACGGTGTGGCATCCACACAGAGACCACGTTGTGGATGCTGGCTCACTTCACACTGACATGACTTGCTGGGACACTTAAGCAGAACAGAGTCATCATTAACGTTATTAGTGACGCCTGCACTTTTCCTACTATCACAAGTCAAAATGATTGCTGTGAAAAAGGTCTATTCCCAAAAGATTTTCAGCCAGTCAGCTCATTTTAAACTATTTGTTCAGAGCACTGAAGAGCCCCACAGTCACCGTGGGACTCTTCAATGATTTTGTTCTGGATGCAGCAGAGATATCCTGACCTTTAGTCCCTTGCAAAGATCAGGCTTCAAAAAGGCTGGATCCCACATTTCTCATAATGCAACTCAGCAGTATGCTGAGAAGTAGTTTGCTTGACCTGATTACATTTTCAGAGGAATTTCCTCCTTCAAAATCACTTAGACGTTTTGACTTTTTGACTCTGTTCCTGTTTCTGCTTGTATTTCTGACGTTTTAAAGAGCACTCTTCATAATGTCAGGTCTCTTCTTACTGTGAAATACATTTTGCTCTCTTTCTGAACTAAAACAGCCAATAATGCACTTGAAAGTAAAGGTTCAGTCTGTATAATCAGAGACTCTCTGTGTCAGATCTGCACGAAGGAACTGACCCACAAACATCACGTCATTGAAGACGTTTTCGGGGGGAAGTGTGCTGAGCCGTCTGCGGAAGGAGAGGCGCGTTGACCCGTGGCGATGGTGGGGGGACCCTCCTTTGCTCTTTTTGATTAGCATATGGTGGGGCTCTGGTTCCTCCAGGGCCGTTCATTATAAAAAACTGTTTACTAATTTTTACGTTCCTATTATTACAAAGTACCACTATTCGTATATCTTATTACCGCCACCAAGGAGGTTAGGTTTTCACCCGTGTTTTATTTTACATTACACACAGAGTTGAACTTCCTATGCTTTGTGACAAATGAATAATTGATGCTATCAGACTGCTTGCTACCTTCCCTTATTATAAGAGCTAGACAGACGTGTGGGATTGTTTGGCCTTGGTGGAGGTGTGCACTCTACTGAGTGTTTAGAATTAACTATGAAGGATTTACACAAGATATTTTATTGATTACTGTATATATATTTAATATGTACAGTATTACCTCACACTGCAAATTATATTGCAGTAATTACACAAAAGATGTTCGATTAATTTAAATGACACAAAACAATAGTCAAAGTTAACTTTACATCCGTTAAATGTACCGTACCAGCACAAAGGCTCTAAATTAGAATTCATTCTCTCACCCTTGTTCATTGTACACTCCCATGTTTTATCTCCTCAGTTCTTGTCCCAGGGTCTGAAGTCAAGATTTGTGCTTCTGCCTCAATGCAGCACCTTCGAGTCAGTCAGGTCTCTGGCCTCCTCTGCTTTATCAGCACACACCACTCTGTTCCCTGAAGTCTGTCCTTAAACTACTGGTTGTCACTGCTTTTCTGCACTGAAGGACATTGAACTTGACTGCTCCGAGCAGTTAAACCTCCTCCCCTTAGCAACAAAAACCCCCTCCCACCAACTTCACCAAGTGATTTATACCACCATCTCTCCAGCCTGAAACCCAAGGCTCCTCTTACACACCCTAGCCTTCATTTGACAACTGTCCCGCCAAAGGAATTGTCGGTCTCACTTTTAGGTTTGGACGAGACTCCATCAGTGGCCTCTAAGTTACTCTGCCACTGGTGTGAGTTTAGACCAGGGACAAGCAACCATGTGTCGTGGTGGGTCAAAAGTATGCAGGGTTTCTTTTCTAACCAGCATTAGTCTTCCTTCTCTTTATGCTAATGAACTTGCGTCGATGGATTTACGCTTCTGTATATTTTCAGTGCATTTCTCTGTGCATTTTTGTTTTACTATACACTGATAGGCAGGGCTGGAGTGTGACGTTCATATGTATGGGTGCAGGTTATAATTAAAATGTCTGTCTACACATGAGTTATACAGGTTGTAAAGGCCAAATAATATTTTTTTTTCAGCATTCTTCAGAAATGTTCATTTCAAGATTTGACCTCTGCAAATGTCCAGTGACTGTTTAGTTTGGATTCGTTTTCAAGAAGAGTGAATGATCATTTAAAATGCTTATCAACCTTATAAATAATTATTAACTGCCTGGGCAATGATTCAATATGATTGTTTGTCAGTGAAATCAAATTGTCAATCGCATTATGCTTTCACAAAATTTTGTTGTCGAAATCAATTATTCCAAACTAATTGGGATAAAGGGCTGAAAAGAAAAGTTTTGTGAAGATTTTGTTTTACATGTGAAGAACTTTGTCTGATATACTGCATCACTGTGTAACATTAATCTGGTCATTTTGTGTCTGATTTTGCAGACATTTGCCATTTGAAATATGTTAATCTTCCGCAGATTTCGATCATATTTCACAGTCTCAGTTTTCATCAGCAGATGGAAGATTGCGATGAAGACCAAGAGATACGTTTAAAGCTCCGGAAAAAGCTAACATGAATTTGGACGTTTAGTTTGGGCTTTTTTTGTCAAACCATGTCCAAGGTAAAGAAAGAACTTTCACATTGTGATAATGATTTTAAAATTGTCGCCCAGCGCTATAATTGTCTCAGTGAGTTATTCTCTATGTTACTGAGTGCTTTTTAGATAAAGGGTTTTCCTGTCTCTTACACTAAGGATGCACCAATAGTGTTGGCAGCAACATTCGTTTCACCATTTCACATATTCACCAGAGGGGTCCATTAGTCTCTATGTTGACCCTGTCACCTCCATCCCCTAAATCTCTTACCTATTCCATCACTTTTTTTCATTTCTTTAGTTTGCACGACAACCTATCCTACAGAATGTCTATATTTATATCCCTGTCTCATGTAGGTCAAGGAAGGAAGGTGAAAATGCAAATGCTTCTATAGGGCTGGATAAAAAAATGTTTGACTCATCTGCATAATGCAGATGAGCCAGATAGATAGATAGATAGATAGATAGATAGATAGATAGATAATTAAAGTTTCTTACTCTGAAATGTCCTGAACGCACCCTCCCAGAATCAAAAGTGAGACCCGAACACTTGGCTAGCAGCGCTCGTTTGGCCACTTTGTGACCTTGGCAGCTCTGTTGCACCCGCCCACCTGGGGCCGCTTGAGCCATTCAGCTGTAAAATCCCAAATTTTCCGGAGGTCAAGGGTTTACTGGTGTTTGTGAGGATTAAAAAAAACTGCTGACAGGCTATCTTCTGGACCATAAACAGGTCCCTCATGTAAAGACCCTGCATTTCTTCCTTGATCTGCATCAACAGGAAACAATATGGGTGGATATTTATGTTGCAGTGGTCAGGAAGGATCTGTGGCGGATTGCACTGAGCAGTCAAAAACTGATCAAAGTCCAATATCCTTTTGTTTCAATAACTGTGATATGGAATACTACTACCATTTCTTACCTCAGAAACCCAAATAGGTAATGGGAGCTGTTATGAATCTGGCATAATTCAAATGAGGAACGTTGTAGCAAAAGAAGTAAAAGTAAGAAAACTAGTCGCAGTGCTGACTGAGTACTGCTGAACTTTTTATGGAGTCGATTTGATTGATGATGATTATACAAATGGTCATTAAACCAGTCTTGACTCCACTTAGTCCGCAGGTACTTTTTTAAATAAAAAATTTTTGCTTGTTTGCAGTCTTACCCATGCAGGTTCCTATAAAATAAATTAAATAATCCATTGCATCTAAAACCTGGGTGCAAGGGGAAAGAGTTGGACCATTACCATTAGTTGTTTGGTTGAGGGAAAGTTCAGAAAATGTGTGTAAAACAGACTCATCATTTGAATTAGGCATCTAGGAAGGTGACCCTCCATCATGTCAGTCAGACATGAGCGAGGGAGTATACACTTGGTCATGTGACGGGAGAACCCATGCTGCTAACTCCTCTCACATGCCGGAGAGCCTGTGTGCCCCCCCGGGCAGCTGATGACACACTAGCACGCCTGCAGCTGTCTCTGGAGACCTCCTGCCAATCACATGCCATAACACTGAGGTGTGCTGCGCGGCACCCGTGTCAGTGATCCCCAGCGTGAATACGTCATCCCCCCTCACAGTGGGAGAAGATATGCTGGTAGTATATAAGTGGGGCCTCACCTCCGTGCCCAGGCCAAACATTCGATTTGATAAACAAATTAAGGCTACAGGGTCTCATTTGCAGCTGGTGCAGAACGCTGCTGCTACACTGCTAACTGGCACCAGGAAGAGAGACAGTATCTCACCTGTACTTGGATCCCTGCATTGGCTACCGGTCAAGTATAGGTTTGAGTTCAAGGCTCTTTTATTTGTTTATAAAGCTTAACATGGCCTGGCGCCCTGGTACATCCCCCCTTTCCGTACCCAGATCTCTCCTGCTCCTGAACAGCTGCTCCTGGCCGTCCCTTGGTTGGGGCTAAGGGGTAAGGGGGATCGTGCGTTCGCTGTAGCCGCCCCAAAGCTTTGGAACAGTTTCTCATTTACAATTAAGTAATTCTCCTCTGTAGACACTGTTAAGGCTAAACTGAAGACCGACATGCTTTCTCAGGCTTTTGAGAGTCCTTAAGGTCTTTTTTCATTTTTTAGCCCGCCGTGTTTTATATTTTTAAACTGTTCCTTGCTTGAGTATGCATGTGGGATAGCTTTGTTGGTGGATGCTGGTTGGGTATTTGTGTTGCTGAGTAAGGTTTTGCTGGTTGGTGATCTAAAGATTTTTAATAGAAAAGGGAAGGAAGGGATAAGAAAGCAGAAAAAGGGGAAGACCGGATCAGACAAATGGATTTACCTTTTCAGCAGGACAGAATGCGAAGACACTTGAAAATGGAAATGGAAAATGTAGAGATTAGTCTACATGTACAATATAGCACGGACACAAAAGTTTTTGTTGTTGAATGAATTTGGGCAGGGAAGGACTATTATGGAGATAAGTTGTAATAACTTTACAGTGCCTGAGTTTTATTTTTGGTTTTTGCATTTAGAGAACATAACCAGTACACTCTTGAATATGTGTTCTTTGATTTGCACATCTCCTATTTTACATTGTGTGTTTTTTTTCGTGTGTCGATTAACACATTTATAAATGAAAAGGCCGTTTATTTGACAACTGGATTTTGTATCCTGGAAATTCAGCTTAGGCTAGTTAGTAACTCTGGAGCGCAATCTTTCAATCTTTCTTTTTTTTTTTTAACTTATTATCTTTAAAGGATTATTATTGTCTGTGCTTATACGTATTAGATTTGCATCCAGTTAATGAGGTTTTCGTCATATACGCATCCAAGGCCTGAGATTAACTTAACTGAAACCCTCACACACGGTTTTGTACATTTTGAACGTAAGGTCAGTGTTTACAAGGAGACCACGTTTAAGTACTTAAAATATCTTCCTTGATGTAACCTCAAATCTAAAGAAGTTGGGGAGAAACAAAAAAAAAAACAACTCTCCAGCAGTGCAATGTTTTCTCCAGCAACTCCAGCAATTTCCCTGTAAAAGTAGTGTGAATAAGTTTTCTTCAGTCCAGATAAATAAACACAAACTAGGCCAGTGGTGGGATGTTCATGACCCTGCATGCCAAGTATGACCTTTAAAGGTTGTGGAGATGTCACATGTTCCTTGCAGTTTTAAAAAAAGTGCTGCAGTTGACATGAAGACCCAGTTGAGGAGAAAGGGATATAGAGGTCATGGAACGGACATACAGAAGAGGACCCTGAACACTATAAAGTTAACAGCTGTGCGGCTTCACTTGCCGACACTTTTGATGGATGAGCTGGAGGCCTGGAGGCCACTGAGTGCAGAGAAAACGGAAAAGCTTAAAAGTGATTCCCTGTCATTTGGATGTAGAGCTCCATTACTTCAAAACAGTTCATAGTCTTTTTGACAGGCCTCGATATTTCAACATCCTTATGCGTTCTATTATTGTCTGTTTTCTGGCCTCAATCTAAAAGATACAAAAAAGGTCGTGTACAACATTGAGGATAAAAATTACGATATCTTATTGTGTTGGCCAGTAAGAAGTGGGGAAGTACCCCAATACCCTAACGCTTAAAAATTGGTGACAAACACTACTTTGCATTTCTGCCTTCATTTTGTCCTTAAAAAAAGTCCTTGTGGAGAATTGGCTGTATTTTTAGGTAGGCAGGTATTTCTAGCAAATTGTAGATAAATTCATACACATACCCCGGTTTTAACAAACTAGTTGTTTCTTATTTATATTTATAAGGCATATGTCCACATTTGATTGAAAACTGAGGATTGTAAAGGAAAAAAAGGGAGGGAGCTGTCTGACAAGTCAGTTGGGTCTGAAGACTACAAATTTCAAAATGAAAAAAAATCTGGCGGTGGTGAGTTAGCGATGTGTTTACCAGATCTCTGTAGCCCACAACTTAACTAAGCTTGATAGACAATCAAGGCAACACGAACCGCTACAAGTAAAACACACTAAAATCTCCGACCGAGCTGAATTGTGGGAAATGTAGGGCACTTTTGACAGGAAAGAAGAATGAGTGGTATAAAAAAACAAAAAACAAAGGTGATAGGTATGTCTGGTTCTGCTGCATCAATTTTAATCCTTTCTATTAAACTGTCCATCGTGAGTCTGACGGTGTTATAGCAGTGCAATGCTAAATCAGTGGAGTACTCTCGGCTAGCATGGAGATTGTCCCAGCAAACAACAGACAGCGGGTCATGTAGATTACCATTCTCCTGGACCGGTGCAAATTAAACCTAGCAATGACGTCACTGTGTTGCAGAGATCGACTATCTAGACCTGAACCAAACTCAAAGCTCTGACGTGTTTCACTAACCTCCCTGACCCGATCGTGACCTTCTCATTAAATATCATAAATACTCTGAATTCTGTTTTCCGCTCTGGCATATGGATTTCTATTTTTAACACTGAGTAATTATTAGTATGGTTATAATCACATCAATCACAAACAGCTATTAAAAAAAAAACCCATTACAGACAGAGTGTTCACAGCTGAGTTTGCTGGGCAGGTCTAATGCTGCCCAGCCAACCAGAGGCGGAGGTCCATAAGTATATTCCTGAAGCACAGAGGCGTAGTAATCAGATTCACATCTCTACTGACTTCCCAGACAGGTCTCAGAAGAGCCTTACATCTAGCCCACACACCATTACAAACCTGCACAAAGCTCTGTGCAAGTGTTAACTTCAGCTGAAATTACACAGGGGTACAGTGAGAGATTAGAGGAGAAGGCATCACACTACTATGTACTATACTGCATCATCAAATTATATTGCAGAATGCGCCCTCTCCCCATTATACAATGCTCCCGTCAGCTGGCAATTTCCCGCATGTCCCAAAACGACTTTTGCTAACCAGGAGATAATAACTTGACGTCGGCACAAGAGTTTCTCCTGTTGCGAAAAGTCACTAGCAATGTTGCATTCTGGTCTGTCAGAACTGCTGTCAGTGTGGATTTGATATCTCTGCCTTATAGACGTATGATGGTTCTCTTCCTGTATGTTACACTGTGAAGTCGTGTATCTATAACGAAGCTATTACTCTTGGATTCTAAGGGAAATATGAACGTTTACTGCAGAGCAGTAGACCTGATACTTGGACTTGTTTGAACTTGAGTTACAAAAACGAGAGCTTGAGACAAGCGACACACAACACTGACATATTATGACCTCATAAAGTTGACGTGGCAAGCATATAAGCTAACAGTGTGTTATTTATATGTCCAGCAGTTACAGTACAATATTAGCATTCGTTTGGAGTTGTGTTTCTGGCCACCTGATGAACGTAAAGTCCAATACTGACTATCCTTTAGCTCTGTTTTAGGTCTGGCTCTTTAGCTGCTCAGTGCTCCACTCTGTCCACCAGCAAGTCGCTAGAGTTTTCTGTCTTCTGTTTGTGCTCTGATAAACCCATCATACTCTACGTATGATGGGTTTATCAGAGCTCTTTTTTTTTTTTTTTTAATTTTTTTTCTTTTCTTCTGAAAACAGCTGCTGCTGCTGCTGCTACAACTAAGGCTGATGCGAGCGGTTGTGGGCTGTAAAACGAAAACAATGAATTACAAGAGGTTAAAGGTTATTGCAGAGCCGGATGTTTCGTAATTACAAGAGACACCTCTCACATTACACAGTACACAGTACACATTGTAAATATAAAAATATCTAGTAGGTGTGCCTGGAAAACGAAGAAGAGACCTGAAAAACTTGGCTTTCTAACAAAGGACTTGAGACCTGACTTGAAACTTGCTCTGACAGATTTGAGACTGAACTTGGAGATGTTAAAACTCGGTAGCAACATACACATTATAACACTCAAGTGTCATAATTGAAGAAGATTAAATAAAGCGTTCATGTCAACCACCACTTAAAAGTGAAATAACCCCTGGAATGCAAAAGAGCATGTCATATTTCGAGTAGATTTTTCTTGTGTCCCTGATAGCAGGATCTTTCTCTCTTCCACTCTCTCCAGCCTGCTTGGAGAAAGGAGGGATACTGTATTTGTTCAGTAAGGGCACTTACTGAAACATTTATCCGTTTATCCATTTATCCTTTTATCAAACTCTGCGAGAAATGGAGATATAGAGCTGCAGAGGCACTTCTTCACGTAATATCAAGTCTGTGACCCAGGCGGGATATCAGTGATGCTGTCAGTGGTATGTAGTATGTGGTGGTGGGCGATCAAGACCTGTGCAGTTAATGCAGAAGTTCTGTCTCTGTGAAAACAAATACGCGAACACTGTGTCGTTAAAGGCAGCAAGCGGTGACATAAATGCCAGTGGGTGGTTTTACAGTTTTAAAAATACATTATTATAAGTTCTAAAACTGCAATTTCACTCACATTGGATAAAAAGCCTCAGATTCCTCCTTTGCTACGAGCCATTGCTCATGTCTAATGAATAAAGGAACATCATTTTTGGGGCTTAGACATTGTTAAGGCTGCATTATTTCCTTTTTTTTAGCTGGGCCCTCACATGCAGCTTGCCCCATGTCCCGGTCAAGAAGATGCCAGCCTGCCACATGGCTCTACCAGTCCCCAGCTGGGACCAGCTCCAGCACCCCTGCCACTCTGCACAGATGGGACAGGCCACTCACTTAACTTAAGATCCCGGACGGATGGTATCACACGAGGTCCCGACCAGCTACATGGTTTTCACAGCAACAATTATACTATATCTACTTATTTGTTTCTTAATATGATATCCTGACCTGATAGTTGAGACAGTTCAGGAAAAAAATTAACAGTAGCTGTAATCATCTGGAAGAGGAAGATAAAACCCAGGCAATTTGTCCCTAATTTTTGCTTTAATTGATTTAAATGCATAATAAATTGGGCAATAAGCCAATATTCTTAATTAATCTGGATATATAAGTATCTGTGGTGCTAAATATAGTCTAGTGGCTAAAATGCCCCTTGGACCCAGGTGTAGCTGCATGGCCTGGTCAGGACACTAAAGCATTTACAGTGTTATAAAGTAATCACTGTATATTAGACTCTCACGTCCTCCCAGGAGAGAAGAAGGCTGCCCCAATGGGGTAAAGGTCACCCACCAGTAAATGATTCCAAATGTGAAAAAATTAAACCTGACAAAGTGCATCACTGCAAATAGTTGTGGAGAACAGGATATGTGTACGTGTGTGTATGTGTGTGCTTGCATGCTAGGATTAACTCCTAATATGTGAAATCAGTGTGCAATAAACGCTGCTTCTACCATCTGCCAATTCCCAGTTTTTAGAAAATATAATTCCCCCGTGCGGTGTACTCTTGCTTTTTTGGTATTAAATTAATTTGACCATAACATGAAATTTGATAGAGCCACGAAACCAGCCACCAAAGTGCTGCATCCCAGACTGCCTGGCGACCAAAGCGGTGTGTGCTGCAGGTCCAGAGTTTTGTGGAAACTCCACTATACCTGCCAATTACAAGTTTGAGTGGCCACAATAAGCAGCCGTGACTTAGAGTTTCTGACAGCGGGAACATATGATATTGCACTTCAGAGAGAGCGAGGTAATTAGCCACAGAGGAACAACAGAGGACTGGGAGAGTTTCAAGAAGAGCTGCCAGACCACTCTCCTTGATGCCTTGAGTTAACATGACAAGAGTAGGGCGATACGATGGGATGACTGGTCTTCTTGCACCCTCAAGTGGTGAAACACCGACACGGCAGGATCTGAGAGAAGACACGGCAGCTGATGTTTGCTCACTGAGGACAATGAGCAGTAGGGCTCCGCTGTGCATTCAGCATATATTTTTCTATTTCATGGCATTCCCATCATGCATAATAACACATGGAAGTGAACCTTTGGAAAATAAATTGCATGTCAGACACCGCATGGCACCAGAAAGAGAGAAATTTGAGGGCCATGACTCTAAGTCTGAGCCATCAAGATGAATGACCTGAAGCTGCTCCATAAACAATCACTGGATGGCTTATTAATTATGATTAATAACTCATGCTGTCGGAGCTTTAACGCAATTCTCGTAACTGCTATGTGATCGTCCCAGGAGAGGCTTGTGTTTCACCAGAGAATCATGATCAATAAATGAATGAATGAATGAATGAATGAATGAATGAACGAATGACATATTTATCACTGTTTCATCATGCAACTCGGCCCAGACCACATGGGCTTACAAGACATTACAACTTCATACAAGCCAGATCTAAACAGCTGCATATAAAATTTAAACAACACTACAAAAAAAGGTAAAAAAAAAAAAAAAATTAAAGGAAACAAACTCCATCAACATTCACGATCCAATTTTCGGGCCTTCACTGTCGGCAACAAAAATAAAAAAAACATCTACTATATAATAGTGGGGAAATCAGAGTAATTACTACTTAAATAGTCAATCTTGCCTTCTCCTCCAGACAAACTATGCAAATTTAAACACATCAAAATTAAACCATTCAAATTTTTGATCATCTGCACACCAGAATATTTTACGGTTTTGTCAAGTCATTTCATGGAAAAAGAACTCTCTTTAATCATCCTAGTATATGCAGTACAAAAGAAGATGGGACTCACTTTCCACCTTCCCAGAATCACACATTTAATTTTAATAGTTTTTGAAACTTTCATGAATCATTGTAATGCAATGCTTTCTTTCTCAGGAAAGGGCTGTTCACTCTGACACAGTTTCACACATTAATACTTGGAAGTGGCCCAGTGAAACTACTGGCCCTGGCCGCTGAGCAGCTCCACTCGCTCCACATGGGGTTAATGTCCTGGCCGAAGGGCACATGAATGGTGGTAATGAGGCAGGGGAGGCACCGCTCTTTCACTGCAGCCACCCAGATTTGTCCTGCTGGTCCAGAGAATGAACTGGCAACTTTCCGGTCAACAATCCTGCTTTTCTGATCTATAGGCTCGTCATTCCCAACTGGGGGTCTGTAGCTTTTAGGTGGAATATTGTGGGGTGACTCAGCTGGTGTAAATTTAAGGCGTAGAAGGAATAGTCAGCAATCTAGCAGAAATATAAAAATAGTTTGCCAAAAGTGATGGATAAAGGGTTGAAATGCCCAGCTTCTGCCACTCCAATTAGTCACAGTGCCCGAGCCACTGTTTTCTTGCCCTGAATTGCTGTCGAAATTCAATGAAGGCCATCCCATCTGTTGTAGGGGTAGGATAAAGGGGTACTTGAGCTCATCTGATTCATTAATCACTGCTTTATATTGGTTACAAATTACAAAATAGGAAGAATAGGATGAAATAAAAATATATCCAGCTTCTGTGGCGAGAAGCAGGATGAATGGTCAGTAATCTAAACCGTCCCCTGAGAGCAGGATATTACATAAGATGTCTATAAAACTCACTAATATATGGCTTTAACAGAGCTTATAAACGTCCGCATCAACAATCAATGTGGCCTCATTTTCAACTATTCACCGCAGCAGCTTGTATTTACACACCGATCACTGTTGAAATCCCAGACCTCAAAAGATGCTGAGCATAGGGAAACTACAAATCATCCCTCCTGGAAAGCGCCGCTCACACCATGCGTCACATCATGGACACTGGAGGGTGGAGGTGTGCGGCTAGCCCATAATAAACTGACACATTGCTTCAGTGAACATGGCACGAAGCAAATGCTGGACTGCCAAGCCAAACACACTCAGACCCCCTATCAGTTTTTTGGATGTAATGGATCCAGCAGGCAGACGGAGCCTGTTGGCCTCCAGAAGCCCTTTGGATGTGGCGCGGCACATAAGAAAACTGCGTGGAGTCAGCGTGTACTCGGCGGGTCGGGGCTTTTTTAGAGAGCCGAGGTGTGCACACAGAGCGACCATTCACATGGCTCACAGAGGAGAGATGAAGAGAGAATGAGCAGGTCTTTATGGGGGAACAGCAGGAAAATGCCTGTTATATAACAATAACACCATATGATGGCAAGGTCTGTACGGTCTCTGGGTAACTGATCGAGAGAGATGCATTCTCTTTTTATGGGATTAATAGGATGAAACCTTTAGGAGATTTCAGTTATGTCATATGTTTTATATCAGCTAGTGGAAATATCGTGATGGAGATCACATGTCTGGATTTTCTTAATCCCCCAGATGAATGAGATGATTCCTTTTATATTTCTTCACTGTGTCTGGCAACAAGCTGTGTACAGTCAAAACTTCCATGGCACTAATTATGTCAACATTCGGTGCAAGGATGGGACCAATCATTTCAGTCTGCCAAGATGTAAGGACAATATTGTATCTTCATTAAAGGATAGGTTGGCAATTTTTCAAGTCTCTCTTAAAATAATAGTCCGGTCCACACACAAGACTGAAACAAGAGATCGCTTCCCGATAGTGATAGGTAACATAATCCACAGTCCTCGTTCTGTGCAGAATAAAGAAAATTGCTCTAAATTGCATAGATCAAGGACTGTGGATTTGGGTCCCCCATCACTTACATTTGAAATGCTTTTCACGGCAAAACCTGTTTCAGGTTTCATATGAGCCCCTGACTACTGTTTTAAGATAGACTTGAAAAAGGTGAACCTGTCCTTTAAATATCAGATTTCATCCAGTCAGTGACATTCACCACGTATACGATCCAACATCCTTCCTGACAAAATAACCTCTTTTTAAGCACGACACTTCAGTTTTAACCTTGGAAACACCAGTTTACCATAACAATCCCCACTCAAGGTCCACTTACTAGTGTTTTCCGGTTCTTTCGACCGTTTTGATCTTGTCTGCTTTGGCTTAAATGGTAAACCTGACTAATGCGCTATATATGAAATCATAACCGCTACTGAGCTCGCATGCCAAGAGGCCCCTCTCGATGACAACTGGAGAGGGATCCACTGATGAGGACCATGTGATATGGTTGAAAGCCCTGGTCAACCGTTTTTTTCCTTTCTTTTTTCTTTCTGTCTTCCTTTCTTCCTTTTGCAAGTTATTTGTTCAATTGCAGGTATATACATCAAACTTACCCTCTTAATATAGTGGCGGACTATATTTCAGTTCTGAAGTAAACTCTTAATACTTTACTTAATACTTTATACTTAATAATACTTACTAAATATTTAATACTAGACATTTTTGGCTTTGAAATTGTTAAACAAAAGACTATTATTAAGTTTTGGTCTCCCATGGTGGTTGAGATGCTGTTTCAGAGGCTTTCTGTCTTGCAAAACTAAAACTGAATTCCTCAGTCTTTTGGCACAGAACTGTCAAATATAAAACTATAGAAAAGTGGCACAATTTATCAGCTTTTGGCAGCTCAATTAAAATAATTAAAAATGACAGACTTTCTGTCTTTAAAAAAAAAGCAAAAAAATTAAATCCTATTTGAGTGCAAAGCTACAATCAAGCTACTGATACCACAAAGAATGATTCTAAGCATCAGTCAGTTGATGAAAAAAATCTGACGCATTGCACGGCAAAGATACTTACTAAACGGTGGGGGGGAAATGCCCCGTAAACAACAGCACATGTGGCCAGAGTGTATGGAGCGAACGTCAGGGACAGTTAAAGATGAATGAGGAACCAGTGTCAGGCGGCGGGGGGGGCCAGGTGCCAAAGGCGTCGGCTGCTCAGGTGTCACTGGCTGGCCGTGTGAAGAGAGAGCAGGGAACAGGAGATCAAAAGCCGGGGAGGTATCAGATCACCTGGTGGAAAGACACATTCAGCTCTGAACCAGGACAAGTCAACAGGTAAGATCTCTGTCCTGCGTCAGTTTAATGGGAAATTAGTGAATGGGGGAAAATAGAAATAAGTATAAACATCTTATTGGAGATAGTCCTTAGAAAAAATTACTAATCACTACAAGTACTTTTTGAGGTGTTTTTTTTTAAAATCTGTTTAATCAAGTAGTTGAATAGTTAAGAAATCAATTAGTGTTTTCAATAAAATCCTTTTTAAAAATTGGGATAGTTAAAGATGACTAAGAAAGTAACTAAGGTCATTTACTCATAAATTGTATTTAAGTACAATTTTGAGAAACTTTGTGCTACTTTGTACTCCTACTCTCATTTCAGAGGTAAATATCGTACTTTTTACTCCATTACACACAGAAAATTAAAAAAATGTTGCATACACATCTGTAATAACAAACCAGTCACCTAATAATAGTATAGGACTCTGAAGGCTGCTACTCTGAGCACAATTTGCTTTCAACAGTTCTATACTTTTACTCCCATAAAATTTTAATTGTAGTTTTACCACTAATAGTATTGTTACCGTGAGGTTTTAGTACTTTTACTTAGGTAAAGAATCGGAATACTTCTCACACCGATGCAAATGAAAATGGTGAATATGGATGAAAGTCCAGTACATCTAGGTGACAGACGGTGCAGAATAAGATTGAGTTGCTGGCCTTGTAATCAGAGTTTAAAGATTATTAAGTAGCCCCAGAAGAGAGAGGAGAGGACACAGGGCTTCATGAGCTTATCTCATACACATTACAAATGATATCAGTCTCATTTTACTGCTTCTTTTCTGCATTCTTGTTGTGCTCATGTTCTGATAAAAATTACAAGAGTTTTTTCTCTTTCCTGACACTAAAAGGTGCGAGAAAGGATATGGTAACAGCAGTAAATGCTTAAGGTAATACGCCGGACTGAGAGTAAAGAAGCATACACTTCTTAAAGCACAAGTCCTATTTTTCCTGCTATTTACCTTATGAGGCTGGGGAGCACCCATGCATACATAGGCTACTAGTCTCCCAGAGGCACTAGCCCAGCAGATGACATGGCCGCGAATGCAGCGATTAGGTTACAGATACTGTAATTCACTGACAGGCTGTGCAGGAAACAACGGAGGCTCATTAGCGTACAGTGGAAAAAACAGTGATCAGTGTCATCTTAATTTAGATTTCCCCTGTGCAGACTTTTCTTTTTTTCTTTTTTTTTTTAAACACATGAGGTAGCAGTGTGGTGAACTGAACCCCCAACCGAAAGCAGCGCTTATGCCTGACTCTATTCATTGCAGAACCACAATGAAGTTACAAGTCCAATGAGGAGAGGAATTCTCAATCCATTTTCACCCGTAAACTCTCATCTCAGGACTTTATATCATCCTCACAAGACTGAATTATATCTCACATCCTCCCTTACTCACAAAAATCTGTTGTAATTCTTCCTCCGCCCTCTAACTTTTCATTCATTTTTTCCCACGTGTGTCACCCTATAGGACTTCACATTACAGCTCAGTAACAAAGTCATAATGGCTCAGATTTATCAGACTTAGGTAATATCTATATATACTAACTAACTAATATATAACTCAGATCTCTTATCAGTTTAGTCTGTTGTTGACCAATTACCAGGCTGTTTCTTTTTTTTTTCCGGACTCTTACTGGCTTTCTTGTTGAGAGTTGGACGAGAAGGCTGATACCTAGTCATGACTGTTCATTAAGTACAAAGCTATAGTGCCAGGGGGTGTTTAACCGATTAGCTTAGCATAAAGACTGGAAGCAGAGGGAATTAGCTAGCCTGCCCTAAATAGTTAAAAAACATAATGTCCCCTAAAACCACAAACTGACATTTAATGTTTGTATACAGATTAAATAAACAAGATACATCTTGTTCATTAATGGGCTTTAGAGGCACTGATATGCATATTTTTGAAATTTGAACAGAGCCAGTCTGTTTCCTCCTGCTTCCAGTCTTTATGCTACGCTAACCACTACCTGGTGATTAGCTCTGTAATTACCACAATATAATGCCGATATTAACCAACACTATGGTGTTATTACCATTATTAGCCCATTACTACCTTGTTTTTACCAAGCAGCGATGCAAAGTGCTCATGATTATTGTATGGACTCAGTCGTATCAAAAGAGCACTGACACTTGCACCATACTCAGGATTTCTCATCATTTTTGTGCTCTATAAACTTGAGTAATTTATCACTCAGGTACATCAGTATGAAAGTATTAACTGAAATCCTCACACGTGAATGTAAAAAAATATTTTGCAGACTTTGTGCTCAAATACATCTGTTGGTGTTTCTGTCGGTGCTAACGCGTCCTACAGGATGGAGTCATATCAGAGGGAATCGATGCGAAGAATCAGGAGAAACAGCGAGACTCTCCTTCAGGATCTCTTTCGTAGGGGAGTCCACGGAGGAGAGAGAGACACTCCTGTAAGTGTCCAATCAGCATGCTCTACCTCAATGTCAGCTTCACATTTTTATTAATGCTGTCTAATTGCCTGTAAAAACACCAAACGGCTATCTTCTAAGGTCATCATTGCTGTGAATATTATTAGTTGTACATCTGAACACTCTGATCTTCTTTTCTAAATGATTTTTTTTTTTTTTTTTTTTTTTTTTTAAACAGATCCCAGCTCAGCCTGGTAGAGATGCTAAAATGATCCACTCCATTGCCAGTCTGATCAGAGCAAAGAGCAAGCTCCTCCTCCTTGAGAGTCCTGATACTGTGGAGATCTACAAGGTGAGTGGTGAATATGTTGAACAGTAAATCACTCATGTTACAGCAATCACAGATAAAGAGCATATGAGCATTCATTGTATTTAACCATATTTTACAGCAGGGCTCTCAGAAGTAATTTTCTGTAGCAGACGTCTGAAACACATCATCGTTCCAAAATCTTATTCATGAGAAATTCTCGTAAATTAGGGGAAGTCATGTAGTATCCAGCCAATAAAACAATCAAACAGTTAAGTATGATTTTTGAGCGTTTAAATGTGGCCTGGGTTCAAACCAAGCATTACGTGATTAAAGAAGAATCCCTTTAATTGCTTGCATGCACTCTGTACAGCTGAATGAGCCAAGAGCTCGTTCTACGAGAGCTGGTAAAGATGACGTTTACCTCCCAGCCATCGCAACGAGGGCTTCAAGTCTGAACTCAGTCAGAGGGGCTCTGAGTCAGTCCTGCCCTTACCTGTATGACAAGCGGAGAGGATCTTTCTCTTCGGTTGCCTCTCGGAGAACGGGAGGTCACCCTAAAAAGCAGGTAATTTGACATTTGTTTCATTTCCAATACGCATGAATTAAAATGTGTTTTAACATCCAAACCTTCTTGCTCTTTCCACCCTCTTCTCTCTTCATATCAGAGTAACCTAAAGGCGCAAAGAGAGGCAAAGAAATCCAACGTCACTGTGACGATGACCTACTTAGGACAAGGTCATCGGGGGTCAGGGTTGGGGTCCACTCAGGATGAACTGAAGATACTCCAGCAAGTCAACGGAGGGGAGAATATCTGTGTCTTCAAGGGCCTGGTGACTCCAGGAGGTAGGAGCTGTGAAATGTAAAAATGCCTCTGTCATTAACATAATTTTCAAAAATCCCCACATTAAACAGGGCCAGAACGACAGGTGATTGAAATTAGAGCTGTTAAAAGCTTCTCCCCATTTTGGCACAATTAATTACTCATCTGCCCTCAAAGCAATATTGTAAAAAGGATCTAGAGGATGCTGGCCCGAGGCAGTGTTTGAGCTGAACAAGGGCAGAAAGCTGATGTGTGCCCTGATAGACTACCCTCAAATGGAAAAAGCCAGTCCACTAGACAAGGTTTTTGATCTACTGCGGCTGCTACATGTTGGTACAGCTGACATTTCAGGCAGGGCATCACAGTCTCAGGCAGATGTACAAGAAAGAGGTTATGGATTTCTGCAGAAACTTTGTGTGTAATCTGTTTACAAAACCCTCTGTGGCTGGACAAATTCAAGGGAAAAAAAAACAAAGGGGGAGACGATGCACATAGAAACACATTCCAAACAGCCTGTGTAGGATTGTATGACTCTTTACTCACTTAAATCGTACTAGCTGTTAGTTTTTCGTTTTCGGTTTGACCTTTGTCGCGCACACGGTTTTACGCCATATACACTGCACAGTACGGTGTGAGGAGTGGTGCTGAGATCGTTGTATATTTGAACCTTTTTGTGTTTTGTCTTAGAATCAACAATATTTTGACTCGGTACCTGGAAAATGAAAGCAGCAATGAGTCGGTTCACCCAAATTACACAAAAAACATGTTTTCTTACTTAACTCTAATGACACTTAGTCATTCAGATAGTTTTGGTTTATTCACAGACCTCAGTCTGTACAGTTTTCATTGTAATTACTTTCAACTGAAGAAATAGTCTCCACAAAGGCTGACAGTTTGTTTTGTGATTTTTGGGATATTGTTGAAAGTTTCTTAACCTGGACCAGAACGAGTCTGATTTTGATCTTGATTTAGTTTCCTTTTAAAATAATGTGACATATTGTATGCCAGTGGTTCCCAACCTAGAGTTCAGGACCCCTCAAAGAATCACAAAACATGGTTTTGTGCTCATGGTCACGAAATAATTAACAAGTTAGGAGTGAAGAAAACTCAATTTTCTGCTACTTTACTTCTTCCGGCCTCTGAAAACTATTGCAACAGAACAATCTGAGAAGGGAACATCACCCTGCTGTTTGAACTGCTCACAGCTCATAAACACGTGCAACACAGATTTTCAATACATGTATAAACCAATTCTTAATACCAAAACCTCAAGCTGAACCATACTGATTCGCTATTGTCGCTGACTGAATCAGTAGCTTTTGGCATTGCAGTTCCCCCCACTAGCGACTGACTGTGCTGTTGTCGGCACAGCTATGACATGCATGTTAAAAAGCCAGGTTTAAAGCTTTCTTAAAAACAGCAAAAACCACAGAAACAGTTTTAATGTGATTACTGAGCCGTGCTATGCCGAGCTATTCACCATATAAACAGCACTTTTGCGGGCCTGGTTTTTTCACGGAACAGTATGTAACAGCAACAGCCTGAACTTAAAGTCTAAAGCGGTGTCAAATGCCACAGTGTAATGAATGGTGATGTGTTCGCTTAGCTTTGGAAAAAAGATTGAACTACATATTAAGAAATAGTTCTGCAGTGATTAGAAATCTTTTCAGGGAGCTGAGCGAAACTATTCGAAAAGTAATTTGCAGTTTTCACCTCTAATATTCAACTTGTGCCAAAGGGGTTGCGAGTACGTGTTGCTTGGCTAGGAGGGGTCACAAACCAAAAACGTCAGGGAACACTGCTGCATGCTGTTTCCTGGGTGCTGCCATTCTCTGGAGTCTCAAAACACTATGAGCATAGAACACAAAGAAAACCATCCCTGGACCTGTTGACCCTCAAGTAACATGAGCCCAAACAGGACAGTTAGAAAACCATGCTGGAACTATTAGAAAGATCAAACATAATAATCCGAAACCTTCCAGCATTTCATAACATCGTCCCCTTGCGTCTTTCAGAGCAGTTCCAGTTTGTCTCGCAGAGACGCAGAGGTTACCCCTTCAGTGCTACCTTGTGCGTCAACGGCATCATGGTGGCCAGGATCAGTTCGTGCTGTGAGTACCGCTACGCTCCTGGCTTCCAGCAGGGCAGGAAGAGCTGGTTCAGATTGGCTTGGCTGGCTGGTGGGATACCCTGTTACAGGTTAGATTTCAATCCTCTCGGAGACGGACAGCGTGACATTGACCGAAAACTAGAAATTAGTACCAGTCAAAACATATTGGGTAAGCCCATTGCTCAGCTGATATAATGGATTGTGGGTTGACAGAGGAGGAAAAAGCATGCATATTGCATGACATGAGGGAATGATGTTGGTGGTGGTACAGGGAAGGAAATATGAGTCATGATGAAAGCACATTTTTCATCTTTTTCAGATGTACAAGTCTCCGAAACAAATACAGCTCCTGCCAGCAGCTCAACAATGGCACAGAGGAGAACCTAATTCCCCCTCTAGAGCAGAGCCCTGGCAATGGTACAAAGCCTGGAAATGAGTGTCTCAATTTTCCATTACTTCCTAAAGCTTATTCATCAACATTTTTGACATTAATCCCAGCCCATGACTTCAGTGGACTAGTTTAATGACAAAATGTCCCACAAAACTTTTTTTTTCTCCTTTCATTCTGCATCTTATGTCTCCAATGCAGGCAACATCGAGTCATGTCCGTCATCCCCTCTGTTTATCCCGGCCAAAGCAGAGAAGAAATCAGCGAGGAAGACGAGAAAACACATCAAGGAAGTCGGCGGAGGATCTGCAGACAGCGAAGATCATGCTGTAGCTGGGAATAAAGAGACCTCCGAGAGGAGAAAACGCAAGTGTCAAACTAATCAGAAGGAGAGCAAAGGCAAGACAGCTGTAATCAACCGAGGGGAAGAGGGACGAGACAGCAAGGGCTCGGAGGTCTCCCAGAGGTCAACGGTAACAGAAAAATCTGAAGACCAAGCATCGTTTTCCAGACAAGAGCAGAAACAGCAGAAAACAACCAGCAATGTCACAGCGGTGCAAACAAAGCAGCTGCGGTTGAACAAGACAAGCAAAGTTCTCGGTGAGCAGTGTTTGACTCATTCTTATCTGGTTTCACTCCTGTAAGAGAAAATGGAAAAACAGCAGAGGATAAAATCTTCCACACTCTCAAGTGGAGATGTGGATGACCTTCAATCCATCTGCATGTGGTATTTCAATTTAGTATTCTTTGTGGAAAAAAATGGGAAAGAACAGGGGTTTTTCTCTTTAAAGATTCATTGCAGGTTGAGGAAGCACTGACTAAGCAGAACGGAGTGAAACAAAGGGAACTGGGATCAGATGGGAAAAACAGAGCTGGGGAAAGACTGAAGGACTTCTATGAAGAATGTGTGGAAATGAGTGCCACATTGGAGTATGGCCCAAACAAACAAAACTGGTTCAAGGCAAACAGTGAGTAAAGAAACCGCAGCACAGTAGAAACGAACTGGAATCCCCCTTGAGTGCTGTAACAGATTTACATAATACACTTTAGCAGAAAAGGTTGAATTTGGAAGAAAGTGATGTATTGAACAATGCCTGTTTGAAGGCAGATGGATGACGTATGGGAGAATTTATGCAGACATTGATCACATAGGCACACACACACACACACACACACACACAAATACATACATTAATCTCAATGCAGCAGATCTGTTTTCTCTATTGAACAAGAATGCTCAAACTGAATTTTAGATTTTTACTTCAGCAGTGGGTATCAAAATCACTGTGGGCACTTGGCTTTAGGAGAAACAGTTCTTTTGTGCCTGAGTTTTGTTTTTTTTTCTCATTTTCTCTCTGCATGCCAAGTCCTGGAGAGGTGCCGGCTCCAGAAGAGGCTGTCATCGTGGCCCAAAGCTCCAGGCTCAGATGTGGAGCTCAGTTCAGAAAGTGACACTGTCCTGCAGCCCGATGGCGAGCCAGAGGAGGAAGAGGACACGGCCGGCCAGAGCACTGGTAAAGAACAGCCTGTAAAAGAACAAGACCTGCAGGCACAGGTGTGTGTACAACGAAAATTACTTTAGTGGCTACATGTCATATTTGGACAGTATTTTCCTGTTTGCATGATGATTATTATCATATTTAGTTTTCAGCCTTAATGGGGAAGTTATAAATCAAAATTTCCACAGGGGAGAAGTTCAAATTGAAGGCGCAAATGTCACATGTTCACATATTAGGATTCAAATGAGTTGATGCAGATCTAAAGGAAGGCATATGTATTTTAGTGCCGGTGTTTTCTTTATGATTTACACCCTACAGAGTTAGATATAAAACTGAAATCATAAAATTTATTACAATTACAGGAAACGGGCATTATGTCATTGGTGTTAAACATCTATTTAACTGATAAAAAGTCAATTCATTCGCTATAAATTCACTCTGACCTAAAGGATTATTCCATTATTTGGGGGGTTAATGCACAAACAGTCACTGAATTTTGTCTGGGGCGGGCAGGCGTGGCTTGGTCGTACCCATCGTGATGAAAAAGCTTCCAACCGTGCCTGAAAAATTCCTCAAGGTCTAGCAAAGTGGCACAGTGGATGTGGCCGACAGCCAGACCGTATGTCTCTCTGGACTCTCAACCCCGTCTCTGTGTTTAGAATACCTCCAGCACCTGTCCAACTCACATCTCATACCCGTCCCACAACACATTTTGGAGCAATGCGACTCTCACACACAAACAGTAAATACTTAATGTTCGCAATACTCAATTCTCAGGGCCATGATGTAAAATTTATTCCTGTAATAGAGAAAAATAATCTGTCTGCACTGCAAAATGGGATTTACGAAAACACGCTGTCTGGCAATTGAGGTGAACTAGAAGTTAGATGAGATATATCTGTTTGCATCACTTTTTTGTTGTCTCTTATCCTCATGTGGGAGACCATTTCCCACCAGGATTATAGAACAGAAAAAAGCATTAGGAATAAAATCAATATATTGGTGTTGTTGTAAACTGTTTCCAACTCCAACAACATTTCTTCATAGTCACCTTAGCCTTATGAAATCTTTCTGAAGCCCAATGGGTAAACTCTAAAATTCATACCAATCATTTTTTTCAGCAAAAAGATGACCTTTTGGAGATATTTCCTAACTTTTGGAAATCTAATTTTCTACTGATGTCTTGCAGCAAGCAGAACCAAATCCAAAAATAACAGTTCAAATATTTCCATGATGTTTTCTTGGTTTGTGACTGTAGCTCGATGCCATGATGACGGTGCTGAGCACATCCAATGAGGTGGAGCAGTTGGTTCTGAGGAACACGGACCTGACAGATGACCTTCTGCTGAGTCTGGCGGGAGCCCTGAAGACCAGCATGTCTGAGGTCACACTGCTGAACCTCAACCTCAACCTCATTGGCCCATATGGTGCTCACATCCTGCTGGACCTTCTGAGAGTAAAGCCTCAGGTCAATGGCTTACAGTAAGTCCAAGGCTCCGCTGATCCACGTTACAACAAATTCTGAGAAAGAATAACAACATAATTCGGAAAAAGCACTAAATAAGAAGCAGAACATCAGCCTAAGCGCTCTAATATGGCTATTAAAAAAAATAAAGGAACTGACGAGGCAGAAAAAGGCACAGCAAATCCAAAGATGGCCCCCCTCACTGCAGTAAAAAATCTTAGCTTTCAACTATTGAATTACACAATCAATCTCTTTTATGTGAACAAGAAATGCCTCCAGTGCCTTACATTTCAGTTATTTCATTATCCCAACTAAGTATTGTCAATATGCTAGAGCTTGTCTTTGTGCCATTGGTTTAGAGAAATACTGACAGATTTCAAAAACTTAAAGTGCATGCTGAAACGTGTGAGTTACATCACAAGCACAGATGGACATCACATACTGGACCAAAGAACAGTGGGGTGCTCAAAGTAATGGTTTAACATTTTGGGAGATACATTTAAGTTCAGGCAGAGAGTTAGGCGAGAAAGTTGATATCACTCTCTAATCTGTCTATTAAATATAAGGCTACAGCCAACATCTAGTTAACTTAGCTTAGCACAACTGCTCTGAGTAGCTTCCAGGCAACCAGCAAAGACTCCAGGAAGTTACTGGTCTCAGACAAGAAACAGTACGGCACATAACCCCCCATAAAATGGTGAACTGCCATTTTACATTGTGGTTTTTTCGTATGCAACTACACATATCATTAGTTTCCATTTTTTATGTTGTGCTCAGCAAACCAGCTGGTGGATGAAGTGTTAAATTTAACAGACAGACATGGTGGTATTGATCTGCTCATCTAACTGTCTCTCTATTTCTTTAATGTGCACGACAGATCCAACATGTACCTGGAATGTTTGAAAGTATTGACTCAACAATGATGAGAGTGCATGTTTAAATCTCAACAGTGCCCCTGGATGCATCATTTCAAACATTTGTTGTGCTGTTGTTCAAATCCTTACATCTCCATTTGAATAAAGGCACCAAATATATCTGACTCAATAACAGGGAGATTTGTATAAAAATCATCCATAAGACATATAGGCAGAATTTTTCCATTAGATGTAATGGTCCTGAAGCTGCGCAACAAGCAGATACAAAACCTGTTTGTGACATTGTTGAAAAAAAATGTTTGTTGTAGTTCATAACTTACATGTCACATAAGTGAAAACTTCATATCAGGGTGCAAGCGTCTTCCCTTAGCAGCGAGCAGTTCCTGGGGGAATCAACATACATCTCTATAGTTATCACTTTTTTTTCTCTCTACAGCTTGTTTGGAAACAAACTGCGTGACCATGGGGTGCTGACCCTTCTGAATGGAATAGCTGAATTGCAGGAGCAAACAGCGACAGCTGCTGCTGCCATCCAGCAGGCGATGCTTTTCCCGTTGGAGCAAAATATGCTTCGGCAGCTCCCAACTGGGTTGAGCTCTTTCAGAGTTTTTGCACTTTTAGAGTTGGATATTGGGGGAAATGGCTTGAGCGGCGATGGGGTAAAGGTGTTAGCATCATATATGAGGCACCACTCGTATCTTCGGTACTTAGGGCTGGCGCAGACCAGCGGCGCCGATCTGACGGCGTGGAAGGCGCTTTTCGACAGCCTAAAGGTAAACAGCTCACTGACACAGATCATCCTAGATGAAAACAACTTGGGAGACCCCGGGGTCAGGCTGCTGGCCGACGTGCTTAAAGAGAACATGAGTCTGCGGCAGGTGGATCTGGACAAGAACGGCATCAGCGACGTAGGAGGAAATGACATCATGGGGGCACTGCTTTGCAGGACACAGCTCCCCCTGAGGCATCTGAGCCTTCAGGAGAACAACATCAGTGTAGGACTAATGATTAGGATACAGGAGGAGGTCAAATATAAATGAATACTGTAGGAGTGGAAGACTACTTTCTAAAAACCACGAGTATGCTATGCAACATCATAAACGAAGCACTGACTTGAGAACTCATAGGATTCTTTGTTTTTCATTTTGAGGTCACAAATGAAAAAAACTCATTCATTTGACTTGTATGACCTTCAAAGACACACAAGGATCTCTTCCTTCTCATAACTGGGTGGCCCATGCTAACAAATGCTGCATCTTAGTTTAGCCCAGGCAGGTAGTGTAGGAGGCATGTTTGCTTTAGGGCTGCACTGTGGTCTGGATGCATTTTCAAAGAGATCTCGATGAACTGAACCTTTCTTCTTTGTGCTGAGGTTACATCTTCTCCTTGATTTTTTCTCCTCCACACCTCCTACTTTGCTAAAACTGACTCCAGCACAAGGCTCACTGATCCATCTGTCATTTTATTGAATAATTTTTTGCATGCTGACAAAAAAGAAACCACGGTGATTCATTCTACCCACAGGATTTACAGGTCATGGATGACTAATCCACGATATTTTCCCCCCCAGAACATTTAAGTAATCATCATTAGATCCCCTTTCTCCACTTCTGCAAATCAAAAGAGAGCTATGGACAGCTAATCCATGCCACGTCAACCACCCTCTTTTTGTCATTCTCTTCTCTTCATGTGCTAGACAGTACTTCTATTCAGAATCTAAGCATGAGGGGAGGGGGAAAGCAAAACTAGGGCAAATTCGTCTGAATTTCAAGGCCGTCATCTCATTGTTCTATCAACATCGACATTCTGAGAATAACTGTACCTGTGATCAAAGCTTGTCAAAATGGTAATTATCTCCTCCTCTCAGGGCTGCCAGTAGTGACTCTGCTGAAACCAATCCCTCCATATTTCATCTGCAGTCTTTGCGAATTCCTTTCTGTGGAACCCCGAAGATGCTCTCTGAAGCCCTGGGAGGATGACAGATAAATGAGACTGGTGCACCTGAAGATATCATCTGCAGAAGTTATCCTGCTCTGAATAAGATTGTATTTGTGGTGTTGCGGCATTGTACATTTAAAACTCTGTACAGCGATGAAGAGATGTCTCGTTTGGGGTGTCATATTTTGTAAGATAAGTTTTTTGTATCTAAAGTCTTGCAGATGAGAGAGGTTGGTTTTTGTTGTTGCAATAAAAAGACTCACAGTTTCTTTACGTTTTGACTGTTGATCTTCTAAGATCTTAACAGCCACATTTGTATTAAATAGAATAAAGAACTAAGTGGTTCACCATCATGCCTGGCTAAGCATAAGCCTGCAAACAAAAGCTGCACTGTTAATTCGACGGCTCCTTCGATAAGGTCTTCATGCTTCTCTGTTACATGTAAAACTCAGATCAGTGACCCCGTTGTCCGTCTGCTAATGTTATCAGTATTTGGCCTGAAAGAAATCCTGCAGTGTTACAAGCTTCTTTCAACTGATCTTCCAAAAACATGGCCTTAAATCACAGAAGCTCAGTCTGTTAGGAATTTACAGGTTTACTCGAGAAACAATTTCCCCTTTCATGCCTTTGTAGTCACATGAAGCCTCACTAGTGCTGCAGTATCCACTGTTGTACAGCCCAGAAATAGTCAGGTTAAACACATCACGTATCTATGCGACGAACAGGTGAACCTTTAGAACCTTTACTTCCGTTTCTTGACTGTAACTTAAGGCAAAAACCTTATGCTCGTGGAAAGTTCAACGATTCAGATGTCCTTGTAGTTGTTAAGTTTGCAGCATATAAAGGGTCAGTGTCTGTTTGCACAGCCATTAACGTTTGATATCTTTGTAATTGTGCACCTCCGGATACACATAGGTAGGTAAACCTTTTTCAACCTTCAAGTGAACATTTTGCCTTGATTGCGCATGGCTATAGGGATGGCAGCACTGGCCGATCAGTCTGTTCACCATTTTGGTCCAGATTGAAATATCTAGACAAATATTAGATGGATTGGCACAAAATTTTGTACAGACATTCATAGTTCATATAGCCTAATGACTTCAACGATCACATCACTTTTCTTCCAGTGATACTATAAGGTTTAAATTTGTGATTTTTAGTGAAATATCTCAACAGTTAAAGGATGGATTGTCATGACATTCACTACAGACGTTCATATTCCCCTCAGGAATAATTGTACTAACTTTGGTATTGCCTTAACATCTAGCGCCATCATCAGGTCAAAATTTTAATTTGTTCAAATACCTGCAAACCCCTCACCTCAGCTATACTATTTTGTTTATGCTAAATTAAGATGGTGAATATGGTAAACAATATGCTTACTAAACGTCAGCGTGTTACTATTATCATTGTGTGCATATTAGCATGCTGACATTAGCATTTGGCTCAAAGCAGCACTGTGCCTAAGTAGGGCTTCACAGAGCTGCAAGCATGGCTTTAGAATCGTAATCTTGTTCAATCTGTAATTGTGCATAAAATGTATACAAAAAAAACATTTAAAACCTTTAAATGGTAACACCACTATAGTGAAGCATTTCTATCTCCACCAAAATTAACACCAAAGCGTGCTGGGACCGATTGTATCACCTTTGTGGATCCGTGCCATGAGAGCAGTCTGAATCAGTGTATAACATGAGGGAATAGATTGGCAGGGCTGTATGTTTGTGTACAGTGGACCAGTTTTCACCCCACATTTAGAAACCCAGTGGGTGTGTTTGTGCTTACAGATGCCCAGGGGGCGGTGGACCTCTGTCAGAACTGCAAACCCTCTGTTTTGTCCATTTAAGTCTGTTCTGTTCTGATGCAGGAACACAATGATTTGTTTTCTCTAGTTAGTCCAAATCAGATGTTGCTTGTGCAGCTTGACCAATTGAAGGCCCATTTGTTGTTAATTCAAAAATATATTTTCACATGGACTAAAGTCTCGCTGCAAGCTCTGAAACATTGCCTGGCTGTGTGGTTTGTTAATTAAGAATCACTCTGTTTGAAAGTTTATGATGATGAAAAACTAACAAGGTAAGTTACGGTGCCCATGGAAAACTATGATGTGTTCTCGATTAACAGCAGCATGAAGATCTTTGTCTTCATCTTCTCAACTGTTGCAGTAAACAGTAAGAGGGGAGCAGGAAGTTGATGTTGGCTCATTCTAGCTGCATGCACTGTAGCAGAGGATGAATGTCTCCTCCTGTCTCTCCTGGCTGAGGATGAGAGCAAAGATTTCTAGATTTGTGAGATGTAGCGCTGCAGTGAGATCTCTTATTGGGGCCTCTCCATAACAGATCTCCTTTATCGTCAAGAATAGGAGAGCAATTTATGGACCAGATACTGTTGTGATAATGACGCATGCAAAGCTACAGTTACAGGAAAGCAAAGTGTTCCTACTGCTGTGACAGATTAGTCGAGAACTGACTTGAAGTTCAATTGCATTAAGTCAGATGTTAATTTTGTACACCTACATAAAATATGTGTTCTGTCAAGCTGAATTCCCCATCCAGTGCCATATTTATTATCTGTGAAATAAATTTTATTGGATCTTGCAGACTAAACAAAGACTGTCCCATCTGGTTTCACTGCTTTAGAATCCTGAAAAGTGATGCCAGTGACAGTATTTTTGGATTGTTTACCTAACTTCGACCACTCTCATTCCAAAAGTATTCAGTATTTCTCCTAGTATTTTATTCTCATATTGGTGAGAGAGTCAACAGCAGTCAAACCTCTGGTTCCCAACCTGGAGGTAAGGTAACCACAAAATATCAATCTAAGAGGTCACAAAATGATTCATGGTACACGAGAATTAAAATCATAAGGTTATTTTCTTGAGAAAAACAAGATAGTTTTTTTTCCCTTCAGGCTTCTAAAAATGATTGAAATTAATAATCTGAGAGCGTAAAATCCCTTGTATGTTAATACATACTGTATTAAACCTATGATAAGGGGGGTCACACAGGAATTTGTGTCACTCTAAGTAATTACGTATAAATCAAAAAACTTAGGAACCACTGATTTAGGCCAAATGAGACAGAAAAAAATCACCTAAATGTAGAATAATGTGAGTGAAAATTTTAAAATAATTAAAATAATTTAATTCTTTGTGTGGGCTATGCCACTGCCTTTAAAACTACAGTATAGTCAGTGAGGAAAGTCCATTAAACTGTAAAGGCACTGGATTACATGACTAGCAGTATATGAGCCAAACGCTATTGTCCCTAAAGACTTCAAATAATAAATCACTTAATGTTCAGCGCTCTCTCCATTGCCATGTTCGCTACATTATGTGACACAAAATTTTGATGATAGTGAAAGAAAAGTTTTAGAATCCGCTCCTTGAACAATGGCCCCTGCTGCTTTTTGACATTTGGCAGAAAGAGCAGCTTTTCAATATGGATTATTCATCAGCGGTTTGATCCTCCACTCAAATGTCACCACAACAATGCCTCTGTCTTGGCAGCAGCGTCTGTCTTTCTGCAGCTCTGCGGGGTAAGGAATTGGCAATAATTACCACATCTAATGTGGCCTTCAGAAACATTTAGACTTTGTGTTCAAGCGCTTTTTCTTTTCAAATTATTATTGCCATTTTATTGAGAAGTAAGGAAAGAAATGAGAATCTTACCACATCACCCCAATGTTGTGCTCTGTGCTCTGACTTACGATGATGTTTTCTAAATTAGTTGTAAAGATGCCTAATGTAGGAAATTTGTGAACTGCTGCAGTATAACATGGTGTCTCAGATGATGGATGTAACAGACCTGTTGGCCGCAGGTCTGTGGCCACAAATAAAATATCAAATGCATTTACTTAACATGTGGCTTGACCTCAAAACATGTCAGTAATCAATGGGTCTACAGACCTGCCATTCATAAAAAAAACCTAAATGCCCTGATATTTCATTAGTCATTATTTGTATGGACAAGAATTTGAATGGTTCTTTAAAAGTCCATCACTTGTACTGGAAAAGCAGAACCCTCTTCCAGGTTTGTGCCCAAAAGCTAAAGTATCCGTCTTTGTTCTGTAAAGGCAGAATCTGACCTGATAGCTGAAAATGTAAATAGATGTTTTTTCTTTGTCTTAGTCTTTAAACCTACATTTAATTAACTTTTTTTCCCTTGGCCACTTGGGGTAACACATTATGCTGTAAATATAATACTGACATCACCGTATAAAGTTGATGCGGTAAATGTGTTAGCAAAAAGTTAACTATCCAGACATTAAACAAATACATAGTGACAGTGTCATTTATTTCGAATCATGTTTCCGGCCACTCGACAGATTTAAGTCCAATATTCACTCTCTTTTTTAGCTCTGTTTTCATCTCCACCAACTCCTGAGGGAAATATCTGACTCTTTAGCCGATGAATTCTCCACTATGTTGATTGTAGTTACTAACTTTGTCAGTCTGTCGTTTGGTACTAGGCAGGGGTGCACAGTGGGTGTTCCACAGCTTTTTCACTAGGGTTAGGGGAAGGGGTAGGCTTAGCTGCCTGTTGCAGAGAAAATCAAGGTGTCAGTGGTGAAACTGAACCAAGACTCTAAATTTGTGGACCAAAAGCCAAAACAATGAGCTTAAAGATGCAAAAATGCTCAGTGGAGCTGAGGGGAACTGCTGACTCAGGTAATAATGCTCTGTTTGTGTCATGGTGACTCCTAGTCTGATCTGATAATCTGCTTTTGTTTACAACACGAATTTTATTTCCTAAATGTTCGACTGTTGGAGCAGCAGTGACAATGTGACAAGTAATACCTTTGAATATTTCCTTATATAGTATATAAAACATTCAATGTACAGTTTTTCTGTTTCATTTATTTTAGATTCACAACAAATTATTATTTTGATTATATTTTATTATTGATTAGTCTTTCATCATTTTCTTACATCATTGATTAGTATTTTGGTCTCATTAGAAAATAGTGACAAATGACCCTAAACAATTTCTCAGACTGCAGAATCCCAAAGTTAATATATTCAAATTGGTTATTTTGCCCAAAGATATGGTCAAAATCCCAAATAGATTTAGTTTTAAATTACAGAAAACTAAGCAAAGCAGCACATTTGAAAACCTAGAACCATTGAATCTTTGTCATTCGTGCTTGAAAAATTACTTAAACGATTAACTGTCAAAATTGTTGCCATTCAATCAATTGTTTCAGCTGAAATTCGTTTGTTCATTTGAACACATTCTTAATCCATTGAGATTAAGAACTGTTATGTAACTATTAAACCTTTTCAAAACATTCTTTTAATTTGAAGCTACATAGTTTCAACCCGTGGCGGCCAAATATTAGAAATAGAGAGATACTATTATAATCACTCTAAATTTGGATTTACCAAACACGAATGAATAGAACTTTTCTCTAAATTTCCTGTTGTATGTATGGAATGGGTAAACAGAGCACCGGGGCATGCTCTTATTGGATCCAGCTGGGCCTGGACAGAAGTTGCCACATTCAGCTGGCCCCAATTCCCCAAGACATGGGAAGAAAACAAAAGACTCTGTGTTTATCAGACAGGGGTTTCCATCACCATCACATGAAAGGATACATGTGCTATTTTATAAGTTCATATTATATGGTGTGTTTTAAAAATAGAAAGAGAAAGGGATAATCTAAACTGATCATTCTCCTTTAAGGTCTTTTGATGTTTTTACTAATGGAATAAATCACCATAATTCTTGAACTGTGCACAAATGTGGCAAACAAAGGGATTCTAATGCAAAATGTTGCTTCGGGGATCATTAAAGTTTTTTTTCTCTGATTCTGATTCTGCTCATTATTGTGTGACTTGTCTGTTAACTAAAGATTATTCATATGGATATGGTATACAGTAGGGACGCTAGTTACATTGACACTGTCTGTCTGCTGAAAAATCCTCCAATTTCCTGAGGACGCTGAACTTCTAATATCCATTATAATGTTGGGGTATACCGGCCAGCTGACTTCTATTACCCACCGCTGGTCTGGAGTAACAACAGTCACAGTGCCTATCCACACCTGTCAATGGTTATAGATGAGGTCCAGGTTGGCAGTCACATGTGATGAGTGGAAGAAAATCAACTCATAAAACACTAAGAGAAAAACTTGCCTCCGGATCACTTAAAAAAAAAAAAAAAAAAAAAATCTACTCTGCTTAATTTCTCTTTCCACCAGAGCTCATTGATGGTTTCCACGAGACAGGCTCTTGGCCTCAGCACAGAATGGAAGGTCTTTGCTTGGATTGGATGGAGGTGCGTGTTGAACTGCTGTCAGGTAGGAAATCTGTGATAAAATTGCGGTGCTCTTGCCGTCAGGGGCTGCGTCCCAAAGGCTAACATGAAATGGGCCCTGAAGCTTTTACACGTCAAGGACCACCAGCAGAGATGTCATGCCACAAACCCTCTATTTGTCCCAAGAAACCATATCCTGGAAGACTTTACATAACAATTACATAACTTTCTACGGCCTACGTTGCATGGGAAAAGGATGGATCCTGACAGCTATTACTCAACCCCTTTCTTCTATCGTGGTGCATTAAATGATAAGTCTATCCTCTCTGTATTTTTCATATTGTCAACAAATCCCATGAAAACGACCAAAGTGTCTGTGTAGCCAAAGCCGGACATAGCTTATTCCGCTGTGCCATAGTGCTCCATTGTTGTTCAAAACTATTAAAAGAACATCACTAAGCCCCACCTTTGCACTGGGTGACATGTTCCTTCATTACCCTGGATATGGGCACTGTAGTTTATTTTGACTCAGCCAAATATACACCACGGCCTGCTGCTGGAAACAACTGGTAACACACTAAATGTGTATTTTTCTGCAGCTGAAAATAGTCCCCAACAAATGCCGTATATACTCCTGTTTGAGTGATATTTGCTGAAAACTACCGTACCCTGCTGTTTTAGGAAATCATTTAGCCTTGTTAAATAATGAAACTATATATTTGCGACCTGTTTTTAAAAGATTCACGTCTTCAGTAAGAGTGAATGGTCTTGGGCCTGAGTGCCAAAGGCTGGTGAGGGAGGTCAAGGAAGTATTGAGAGACTGACAAATGCATTGTTGGTTTTGGTTGTTGGCAATAGAGGATACAGAATTTTGCCAGGCTTCTCCTCAAAATGAAATGAATTTTGAACAAAACAAAAGAGTAGTTTTTTAAAGGAGTAGCAGTTTTGTTACCTTAGGACAGAGCCAGGCTAGCTATTTCCCCCCGTTTCCAGTCTTTATGCAAAGCTAAGCTAACCATACCGGCAGGAAAGTGGTATCAATCTTCTCATCTAACTCTTGGCAAGAAAGCAAATAAGAGTTTTTCACAAAGTGTTGAACCATTGCTTTAAACTATTCCGCCTCTTACTTGGCCTCCCCTGGCATGCCTTCAAGAACGCTTGGCAGTACCTGGGCCACAGTTTGAGAACCGCTTCCATAGGCTGCTAAGATACTCGTTGCAAAAACCGCATGAAACTATACACCCCAGACTGTTAGATCTCCCTCTGCATCGTTCCACAGGCCGTGAGGACATTGCCCTTCTTGTCTGTGAACTAAAACTGGTGGTAACAAAAGCTCACATCCGACGTAGCTCAGACAGGTACATGGGAAGTTCTCTTTCAAAGTGGTGAGCTCCCTTCCTTCCTGGCCATGAGAGGACGAACTGTGAGGGGGCTCTGTGTGAGCAGGAGGGATCCAGTTGCAGGCAGCTGAATCGGTGCTCTGTTGGGTCTCCCCTGGACACTGTCATAGCGTGTTTGCTGAAGGCGGGTCAATGAGGACTTTCTTTGGCAGAGGAATTTCACAGCACACGACAGCGCAGACACGCACACAGACACAGACACAGAGACACACACACACACACACACACACACACACACGAACCGGTGCAGCCCTGCAACCCAGAACCCTGCTACTCTGGTGAGAACGGAAGTGGATGTTGGTGAGGCGGGAGGTGAAGGAAGGCTGTCACAAAAAGCCGGTCCACTGCTTTAAATTTCACTTGATGACATTAATTGGTCATTTGTTATAACCGAAACACGGTCATCGTATCTCCTGTGGTTCGGTGGACCTTGACGCAGACAGGACAGTTGTGAAGCACAAACAGCAGGAGCATTTACACCACGAATTTTCATCCGTCACACTGATTATACTGTAAAAGTTATACCAGCCCCCTCACAACTAATACATGTATTATTGTTGAGGTGATTACATGAAAGTTCTTCATTGTGACTGATTATACAAGGAAGAAAAATGCTCGGGATCCCGAGGTCGTGTGTCGTGTTTTTGGCTCCAACAATTTGGGGGTTCCAACGATTTCAGGGCTTTTGGGACCGGAAATGCAGTTTTTATTTGAGCCTGACCAATAAGTTGACCGGATGAGTCGAGCTTATCACAGGTATATTCATATGAGTGTCAAACACATGCCCGTGGCAATTTAGATACAGTGATGCCATTACTTCATTTGTCCAAAAAAAGAGCACTTACTAATTTGACAAAACAATCCCAACTCAAGGTCCACTTACAAGCTTGTCTTGCAGCTTTTGACCGTATCGCACAGTCTTCATCAGCAGCTAGATTTTGCTGAGGTGCTGTAGAAATTCAAACTCTGAAAAGATTTTTAGCACTTCTTGGATTTCTTGTCCATGCGGAGTTTAACAGTTCATTTTTGACCTGGCAGTGACAACTGAGCAAAACTCACATCTGTAGATGGCGTTCAGTTGAGATTGTTTTGTTAACTGCTGTTTCCAAAGTCATGAATGAACTGTTGAGCTCCTCTAACTTCTTTTTCAACTTTGTAAGTTTATTTATTTCATTTTTTTTTTTTTTTCCCCTCCGCAGGGGCAGGGCACATGAATAAACTTTGCTGTAAACGCTTCAGCGTTACTGTGACCAAGTACATAGGTATCTCGGTCACAGTTATTAAATAACCAGAATTTAGGAATCATTTAAAAGAAAACAGTTTTTGAAACTTTTTTTTAACGTTCAGAATTTTTGGATTGGAATTATTTTTGGGCCAATAGTCATTTCTAACCTGGAGAACACACGCACGCACACACAGCGAGGTGCAGAACAGTTTGAGTTTCAGTGCAAGCGCAACAGACTTAACACGTCAAGTAACTATACTCCAGCACGCCACGGTGTAGTCCCCAAATGTTTTCCGCTAAAGATTGGTGAACAAAGAAGAGTGAACTGGAGAAGAGTTTTGCAACGTGTTTTAAACTTCGAAGCCCAGAAAAAAACAACCAAACGTAGACCTTTTTTCACGGCAGACATTTTGACTCGTCAAGCACAGGTTTTACCGTTCTTTTTTTAGAGTCCCACGGAGCTGTGACAGTTTGACAATGAGCCAGCGTGAACAATACCAGGACCCTGAAACATAAATTTCATTGTTTACACCTTTGCTTTTCTCACTCAAACTTTCTTCCGTGAAAAGTTGTAATTTAATCTGTAACGAATGTAACGTAAATGTGAGACTCTTTCAGAATAACCAGATTTTACAGAGGGTTTTTTGGTGTCTGTTGGGGGGGGGCTAAGGGGGCCCGGACTCCTGGCCTCTGTATTTCTAAAATCTTGTGCGTGGCCCTGAAAACGCTCCAGCTGCAACGAGCAGCTCGTGAGCGGCACACGGATCTCCAACCGCACACGAAACCTGCGGCACCTCTGCCACTGACACACACGCCCAGTCTGAGAGAAACCTGCTTTGTTAAAAAAAAAAAAAAAAAGAAAGACACACCTTCGGCTGAAGGAACTGTGCGGTCGGAGCTCCAGTTTTGTTTCCCTCGATGTCAGCTGAGGGCGACAGAGGGAGGTGTTCCCCCTCCCCGGTTCTCAAGATTTCCCTCGGTCCACAATAAACTTTCATTTTGGGAAGTCGACACACACATACACACACGCACACACACACTCACACACACACAGCCACACGCGCATCACACACACGCAGCAGCGGCGGCCGCAGTCATCTTGTCCTGCGACTGTTTTCCCGGGGACGCTTGATTCGACTTGACTTGACTCCCATTGTACTTTTGCAAAACGCGCGAAAGGAAGACGGAAAAAACACCCCCATAGGAAGCGCACAGGTGGAGCTCTCCGGAGCGTCTTTTTTAAATTTGCTGTCATCTTCTGGAAGGAGACCACGGGGATAAAAAAAAAGGGACAGGACGATGACAGAGAGCCGCCGTTTCACTGCCGGTTAATCGCACAATTTTTCGATTTCGTTGCTTTTGTTTTTGTTTTGTTTTGTTTTTTCCCCCCCTGGCGCGTTCACTTCTCGCGCGGCCCCCTTCGGGAACACCTGGAATGGAAAAAGTGGATCTGCCTCGTCTGGACTGTAGTAAAAACTCCCAAGGAAGAATGAAGTAACCGCTATGGAGCCGGACAATGCCCCGTACTCCAAACTCAAAACCACTGGAGTCGGGGGGTGAGTCGATCCATCTTTTTAAAGTCAAAACCAAGTAGCTCTTGTCTTTAAACTTTTTTTTTTTTTTTTTTTTTTAATGGGTTATCAGGTTCAAGAGGAAGTCACTCGCGTGCTCGTGAACATCACCTGCGTCCAGATAAGTGTGCCGCGTCCGCTTGACGAACATGTTCGTGTTTGGTTGCTAGTAGCGTTGGTGCAAGTTGTAATATTTTCCAAAGTTAAGTCAGGGAAAACAGAAAAGATTGGGGTGGGGGGGGGGACACAAACAAACTTGATGCCGGGTTTGTTGACAGTTACCCCGAGAAATTACAGCAAATGTCAGAGTTAATACTTTTTTTTTTGGGGGGGGGGGGTTGTAATAAATTGAAAGAGGTGGTATAGTTTAAAAGGCTGCAGATTAGCAAATGGAAAGCATTTTCTCTGCTTGACACGGTTCAGTGGGAGCCAGTGTGGTCTGCCGTACTGTTCTCGAGGTCGTGTCTTTGCGGCTTGTATGGGACTGAGCTGCCAGACGGTCTGGGACTGATTTGAGGGAGACGCATGAGAGGAGGAGAAAGTCTTCTCCTTCTCCTCCTCCTCCTCCTCCCTTGCCCTCCTCCCTGTCGTGCATCTCACTCAGCCGGTTGGTCGGCTGTACCGGTGGGAGGGGGAAATAAAAGTTAAAAAAAGGTTGCATCACATAACCCTGCGGGACATATGAGAGACTTGGTAACCAACTGCACGCCCCCTTCCTTTTTTTGTTTTTTGTTTCTGCTGCTAATGTCAGTATAGTGTAAAAGCAGTGGGACAAAAAAAGAGGAGGGAGGCAAACTTTTAAGAGCTTCAACTGGCAGTCAGTGCGCCAGTGGTTGACCAATGGTTTTCTGTGGCTCTCTGGGAAAACCACAAATGCAGAAGATTTCCTCCAACTGCTTCCATTGTGGCCCTCGTCACTGAGCCTGTGCCACTTCAAACACCGCCGGCTCGACATGCGTCACGTTTTATGTACCGCCTGCAACGAAAACCGTGGCTCCCGGAGTGCAAAGCCCGCCATTATCTTTGTCATAATCCAAGTTCACACTCCTCAGAGATAACATAACCCCTTTAGAGCCACACCAGCTCCAACACCCACGTGTCCTGAGACCTAAATGCCACTGAGAAATCAGTGGTGGAAAATCTTGCTGTGCATCGCCTGACGTGGGGTGATACATGTCACTGCTGTCATGTGAAAAAGGATTTGATCTAATTCTGACCCTAGGATTACAAGGTCTTTTGTGGACTGAGAAAAATCCCGCACCTTTTTAGATTCCATCAAATCCTTTTGAGACCGGCAGTCAAAAAGTGCACAGAACGAGCTAAAATCAAGGGGGGTTTTGTCTCAGTTACTGAAAGGTTCAGACGTTAGAAATAAAATGTAACACTGATCTCTGAGGCCGGTTACAATTGTCTGTATCTTCCACGTGGAATGCTAGGTTTTTAAAGGGATGCCGTGTGGCGTGGGGTTGTCAGAGGTGGTCCGGCGGGGGCGCTCACCTAACCCTGACGAGGAGTAGCCAGGCAGCGAGATAAGACACAGCTTTGGCGTTGTGAAACAGATGTTAGACAGTTTGAACGGAGCAGGGCTGCGGTAGGTGGTCTGATCGCTGCGGTAGGTGGAAGTTCAGTGTTCAAATTCAGTGTTAAGAGTTTTAGTGCGAGTTTCATCCGTACATGTTACGACTTAGGCCTGTGCTTTGCTCTGCATCTTCTGACTCAATATTGCGACTCGTAATTAGATGAGTCAGGGATTAATTAGGAGATGACGCAATTGCTTGATTAATCACATGACTGCCAGCCCTAATTTTTCCAAACTGTTTTTCTTTCTCTTTAGGAGAGTTCTGATTCTTTGGACTATACTCTCTTGCACCTGCTCTCTAAGGCTCGCACACGCACAAGGTAAGTAGGTTTAGGACTCGGGTGGGTGTGTGTTGTTGTTTTTATGAGAACTTTACTGATGCAAGCAGTGTGCTACGCTGGTAGCGTTACGGTGTGGGGAAGAGGAAAATCCAAATTTAGGTTTATGGGAGGTTACAGTGACACTTTCAGGTGTCTCCTATGCACTGCACCACTGTGAGAATATCCAGGTCCCGAACTAGGTAATATTGTGAGTATTTGCAGCTGAGCAGCAGTAGAATGAGTTGTAATGAGTGAGGAAAGGCCAAATAAGTACGTTACCTCAACACGGGCCACTTGTTGCGCATGTTTGCCCAAGTTATCCGGGGATTATCTATGACTGGCATCTACATTTCCCCCGGCTTGGTCAGCTCTACCTCTGTTTGATCTGTCGAGGCCAAAAATCTCTGATTCAATAATTTACTCTTTGTAGGAAACTGCAGATGCCCTCCAGAATATCGCTTCCTATTCACGGCATTGTTTTCTCAGCAGTTTGAGGATGGTGGAATTAGAGCATCACCTCCTCCTTTTGCTACCTATTGTCAATAGAGACGATTTGCAAACCTGACATCTAAAGCACTGCACTCACTGTATATACCTAAAAATGTAAAAAAGAATAGGTCTCTTTTATAATATGGGTATTCACAAGTGTTTCAGACATTTATTTTGTTGGAAAGGGTGTAAATTTATCTGGACACGACCGGGTAAACCTACAAACCTTTTCCAATCCGCAGCAGTTTAGTTCTTACGTCTCTACTCCTACGCGAACCCTCATGCCCTTGTCTAATGTCTCAATAAAGGTTTCCAAGGTGTTAGGTGACCCCATCAGCCCTGCTTCCCTGATGTCTTCCCTGCTCACATGAAAGTGCATTCTTTCTTACGTTGACTCGCGCTCAGCTGGGCCCTGATGTCTGCTGCAGTCAGCTTTCCGTTACACAACTTAAAGGCCCTTATGAGCACGTTGTCTGATTTAGCTGTCGATCAAAATCTGCCGGATCTTACTCAATCAGAGCCCTTCCCAGTTCCTAGATGCCTTTTTGATAATATATACCACTGCACGCAATAATAGCTGCTTTTGGCAATTACTCGGCGGCTCTGCCTTCTTGAGTTGATATTTTCCTCCCACGGTGACGGCTGAGTGTTTAGAGACCTGGATTTTTATACGTAAGGACGCGTTCATTTGCAAACTCTCAGATCTTAATGAGACTGTACATTTGTGCAGGCCGCACCGGAAAAACAGTACTGCCGGTATACTGTAAAAACCTGCAGACTTTGTTCGGATCATTTGAAAGATAATGTCTATGTTGTCTAGTCTAGTCTAGTCAGTCACGAAGAGACGGCTTGCAGTGGAAGCCTTGCATTTGGAAAATGACTGTGCACAGTCACTGTCTAATGTATTGTTTGTTTGCATGGTGCCGGCTGTACCCCAGTGTATTAAAGACCCACTCCAGGATTGGTGTACTGCAGCCTTTCCTAAGCAGACATCAGAGGTCTGTCGCACGGGTTGCCACTTTTACGTTTTCATCTCAGACATCAGGAGGAAACCTAATTGTCAGGGTGCACAGGCCTGGAAATGTAGTCTTTTTGCACAGTTGCGGTGGTTACACACGGCAGCCTGCACACTTTCCTCGGAGGGCTCAGGGCCAGATCAAGGTCAGCCCCTGTGCAGCATCCCTGGAGCAGGTTTGGGGGCTCAATGTGTCACTGTAGATGTAATACCAACTATCTTCCAGATGATGGCTCACCTGTCAGCGATGGGTATCAAACCAGCAGCCCTGGGGTTACTGGTTGACCCTTCACCTCTAGGAGGATTAATAATGAATAGTGAATAATAATGATGATAGTAAATAATTCATATATAATAAGGTAAAGAAATACCTCGGTAATGCACTCCTTGGTGTAAGGAATTATGATTTTTTAAGAAAAAAATCATCCATTTTAATGTGGAATGGGGAAAGAATCTAGTTTGTAGTGTAAAGCACTTTGAGTCTTCAGTAAGACTAGAAAAGCACTATATCAGTGAAGTCCATTCACCATCTTAAGTTGTGTTAAATGTTAAGAATCCGTTGTGTTACTTAAGGGTAGTGCTTTTCTTGAATGAACAAATTAAGTGTTAAAGTCTATTTCCATTCTTTGTCTGCACTAGAGGACCTTTAGTGTGAAGCAGCTGAAGGAAATCTTGAGTGCGCATCAGCCGCATACTAATCTCGGAAATGCATTTGTCTGCGCACGTGTCAGCTGTCTGAGAAAAAGTTGTGTTGTTTGCTACACCTGGTCTTCAGCGTTGCTTTGTCTCCAGGATGTTTTATACTCGGTGTTCAGTTTTTTTTGTTGTCTTTGTTTTTTTTTTTTTTTCCCCCAGCTCATCAGGAGGTCACAAAAAGCCCCAGGCGGCGTGCCTATCCGCTTAGATTTAGGTATGCAGCGAAAGCCTTGAAAGTAGATCACAAAGTAAAAGAACAGTTTTGCTCTCCTCATACAATTTTAACACTTCGAATCGGTGCTGTATGGGCTATTTAACTGAGGAAAGTCTTCTTTTCTTGTTTCAGTTTCAGTTTTATTTATCTTATCCTTGTTATTGAACTGACCTACTGCCTGCACACACTGAGCAGGGTCTCCCTTCTAACATGTGTAGTATACTTGTCTCCTCTGCCGAGCAATAATTCATCATTCAGCATTCATTGCCCAGATTTTTATTTTTTTTGGTCTTAGTCTGGAAAAGGATGGATCTTTGAGATCCATATATAAGCTTTTAGTTTCTCCTTTGCACGTGCTGAGAGGACTAACGTACTGTATTCAGGATAGATTGGCTTGGGGATGATCAATTCTTTTATTTTTCAGCCTTGCTAAACTAAACAGAAAGCCTTTGTTTGACATTACTGATGACTTGCACTAGTGCCTAACAATAGACAATAGTAAGATAATGGGAGCATTTCGAATCTGTTTTGATGTTGGAACCAAAACCAGATTTGACTTTCTGAAAGCACTGAATGTTATGCTTGTGAAAGTAATATGTAGATTTAAATAACTGCGGTGCTGTTGTTTCAGTGGGTCTCGGTTTGAGATCACCAGATTGGGTTTGGAGGTCACTGAGTACACCACTTTCTGGACTTATGAGGTGATTTAGAGAATAATAATTTTTTTTTAATGTTTTCCTTTCTCAGTGGGCGCTGTGACTAGTGGTCAACAGTTGCTCAAGAGTATGCGTTTATTGAAAAGAATACTCGAGAAATATAGGATGTTTTGCTACAGTGAAATGTTGATTAAATGCAGCTCAACGAAGGTGTGGATCCAGTTAGGCGCGGTAGACAGTACACACAACACTGTAGTGTGAAATATTAGCCGGATTTTCCTCCCATGAGATGCAAGCAGCAATTAAAACCTGCAGAAAACACTGCAGTATGTTTCCATGAGCTTGGGCCCTGTCAGAGCGATCATCTATAATCAACAGACATTACCAGATTACCTTCTCTGTCTCTGCACTTATTTACCTCGTAACACCCCACCACTGTCTTCTCCAGGGACCCCGCTTCTGTCTCCTTTTCCCGAGATTGTTCTAATTAAGACTGATGTAATGATTATGTAATTGGCTGCAATCTCCAGAAGTGGCTGGTGATGTGTGGCTCTATTTGAAATTTTATGCATCCAATTTCAAATTGTCTTTGCTGCAGCATTTTCATCAGTCTTAAACTTGTGAAGCCCCTGCTTGGCTCCACAACATATTTAAGTATCACTTATACTCCTGCAATATGGTTTATACTTTGATGCAGATCAGTGCTCTTTGAGTGGGAGGTTGTTAATTGGTGTCTTACACAAATGAATATGGTATCTTCTTTTAAATAGCTTATTAAGTGCACATATAAAGTTATATAATGTTTAATAAAATTAACCTTTTCTTGTTCTTTTTTTAATTTTGACATTGATATATTGTAATAGTTTTCATTTTATGCCCCTCCGTAAGACCAGTTTATACTAAAGTTATTACTATCAGAGGATTTAGATTAAAGAAAGACATGTATACGTTGTATAATTTTATCTAAGCTTAGAAATCATGATATCATGATATTAAAAAAAAAATTAGTTCTTGTTTGGTATCTCTAGATGCTTAAGGTCTATTGAGCTTAAGAGTCACTGACATCACTCTCATTTGTTTTTCCGAAGATGTGGATGTTCTGCAGCAGCTTGGGCTTTCTGGGCGAAGGGCAGTCGGGTCATCATCTCCAGGCGCGCGGACCATCCCTAATGGAATCATCCCCTTCAAGTCTGGAATTATCCTCACCCCGAGGGCACGTGTCCAGGTGCCTCTGCGCACCGTTATCCCTGCTAACTACAGCTCCACCAATCTCTCCCTGATCCTCAGCTTGTCTGTTCATCGCGTCAACAGTGCTTTTCTTTTCTCAGTTCTGTCTAAGAAAAGGAAAGTGCAGCTCGCAGTGCAGTTTGTTCCGGGGAAGGTCCTGGTGCACGTGGGGCAGAGGAGCTCTGTGAGTTTTGACTATGATGTCCACGACGGCCAGTGGCATAGTCTGGCCTTGGATGTCCAAGGCCATCAGGTGTTCTTACACACTTCTTGTGGAAAGAAAAGCGTACATAGAGATTTGCATTCTAAAAAAGAGGAGGCCCTGGATCCAGAGGGCTCTTTCCTGCTGGGCAAAATGAACCACAACTCGGTGCCGTTTGAAGGTGCCATCTGTCAGTTTGACATTTATCCCTCTGCTAAGGCAGCTCATAACTATTGTGATTACATTAAGAAACATTGCAGAGAAGCCGACACCTATCGGCCTGTTTTTCCACCCCTGCTACCTCTACTTTCCACAGACCCAAACATTACTCTCACTCATGTTACTCCACTGTCATTGACGGAGCTTTCCAAAAAGGGCAAGAGACCCACTCTGGCCTTGATTGAGGAAAACACCAGGACTACAATTCATGTTCCAACTGACCGCTTGATGATCCAGGACAAAACATCTGTGCATCAGATTCGGAGCGTTCCAAAACTTGGTGCTGTGTCTGTTTCTCCACCGGTTCATCCAGGGTTGGAAAACCCGTTTAAATTTCCAACCCAAACAGTTACTACATCTCTTAGGATCAGCGGGACAACACCAAACCCAACTTTACATGCCGGAAAGAACACAAAGCAAGGAGATACTAATGCCCTGAAACATTCTGGGAATAGTATGGATTTACCTGCTTCAACTAGACCATCAGAGATGAAGCCAAACCTCCAAACCACAGCTGCTTCCACACAGGGGCCTCCTTCAGTCGCCTACCTTCCCCGTAAAAAGCGGTTGAGCACAGTAGTTCCAAAGAAACCTGAGCCAAAAGTGACCAGTGTGCAGGTCAAACCCACCTCGCTTATTCCAGTCACTCCAGCTGCAACAGATGGCTTCCAAACATTTGACATGGAAGCGACCCACTTCTCACTGCTGGCTGGACCACCTGGACTAAAGGGAGAACCAGGACCGCCGGTGAGTGTGTGATCTCGAAACAAAAACAACACAAACCTGCTCCTGAAAACGATGCATGAATAAAAGAACGTTTATTACACCTTTGAGCCACAATGAGTGCATCTTTGTGTATGCACAGTGGGAATATTTGTTTATCTTATGATTGGGTTACAGTACAGTGTTTTAGTGTTTATTTATGAATGAATGACTTATGAATAGAGCAATTGGATTCCAACAGATGCATGTTTAAATCATTGACTGTCTTTTTTTTTTTTCATGCTTTGGGTCAAATTCCTAATACATCTTTGGAAAACAATGGTATACAAGTTTGACAGCTTGTTTTTTAAAGGTTGGTTTGCCTTTCTTTGATGTTCGGAACTGATGGGGATGCTGACGTGTCTCTTGGTTTGTTTGGTTTTTTGAACTGCTTCATTCCCTATCCTCAGTTTGTTTTCTGACCTGCTTCAAATGCTTGTATGTGGTGTTATAGATTTTCTATCCATGTATAATTGGTGCCGATTTAATGTGTGATTTCCTTTTTAGCAGCAACGGTAGAAATAGTGAGGTTCGTAGCTGGCCTGTGCCAGTTAGTGTTTGTCTGAGTGCAGGGGCTGGCGGTGAGGCGTTAGATTCCTCTGAGAGGGAGTGTGACTGCTCAGAGAATGGATACTTTTAAAGTAGGGTCAAATGTAAAAAGGATAGAGCACATAATTAACCGTTGAGAGTAAGAATATAAAGATCATAAAATAGAAAGGCAGTGGCTCATTCCCATTATTGAGAGCTGTATTATCTTTCCTATTTTAAGCAACACAGACTTTCTTGTTAGGAATGTTGGCATGGTGTGCAGGAATTGTAGGAAATGGAGAGTTGTATTTGTTTTCTTTCAAGTGCAGATTTGTTTTGTGAAGAAGTGCATAATTCATTAAAAATATTTGACTGTAATTATAACACAAATGAGTGTTAAGCATGTGTCGGACTCGTGACATGGGATACTGCATTTTAAAATGCATGGTTCTGATGGTAGGTCTGAGGTTTAGCATGTCCGTAAAAAAAGAAAGAAGAACAAACAAACATGAAAAAGAAATCTACTAAACAATTGAGCTCATCACATGACCAGTGTCAGTGGCAAAATGCTAGAATTGAAAAGCTACTAAAACTAATTTTTATTAGATCATCTTAAGACTGCAGAGTAAGACTGACCTTTCTAAGTTCAGAACATAGCGTTAGTGATTAACATAGTCGGAGTATTTTATCTTGACATTTATTAGACCATGTTCTCTGTAGACGCTGAAAATGCATGCGGACCACGTGGTCTTGTTAGGTGCCGTTCCTCTGTTGAACACTAAACGCATTTTCCATTATTAAAAATGACTTCTCTGTCTTGTATTAGATCAGGTTTGGCCAAAAATAATGTTTTAAGTAAAGCTTTCATGATTTGGCAGTGAGGAAAACCCCAGCTCTGCACGCCCTGAAGCCTCTTAGAACATTTTTATGAGAGAGAGATGTAACCAATACCAGTCAATCCCTAGTGTGTGGTAAAAGGTTACCTTCCTGAGGAGTTTCACCATTGTATCGGTTGCTTATATTTTAGTCTGAACAGATTGTGGAGTAAGGTACAGGATCTAAAATTAAATTACCCACATTGTCTTTTGAGTCACTTCACTTTGTTGAGTTTGTGATCCCCTTCTACTGGGTTTCGGGTTGACCTTAGCGGGTCATGGACTTTTTAAGAGGGCAGACGTTTAAACTCCTCACAATAACAGGAATGTCCTTAAAAGTAAATACGACAGAGTTTACTGCAACTTTTTTAAAGACAGTGATAAGTGATAACACACGTGATGATGAACTCTGAAGACGGAGGATCAAAACTGATGACTAGATAACCAATGAAGGTCTCCAGTCGCGGACTAGAGACTGTTGGAAGCTAATTCAGTATCCACAGGTATCAGATAAACATTTTAATAAAACTGAAGAATTAATAAAACATACAATTCCAATATAATTGCAAAATTCAGTGTTTCAGTTACTTTCATTCAGTCTTGGCTAGCCTTAACTCTGCTTTTTAGTGCCACAGCAATCCCGGTCCTCATGTTACCTTACAAAACAATGATTCCAATAACTCAAGCAGTGAGGTATACAGGCTTTTAGTTTGGCTGAAAGAGTACCTGTGTTAGTTAGGTGCTCCGTCTTGGCAAATATCCTGACGTGAAGTTATTGCAGTGGGTATTGTGAGCGGAAAAGCTGGATTGGTGCATCCTTTTGCGCCCTTTTATACTTTTGATGTTCTGAACCTCTCACAAGTGCTACCTTGAAAGTTGTGCACCGCCGGGATTGACTTTGAATTACTTTGATCTCTAATCTTTTTTGTCGCTGACCAGGAAAGACGCAGAGTAAAGGGGTAAAATAAGCAGACAAATTTGAAAATAAGTGTGTTTGCTTTTATTCCACCTGAATAGTTATTTGTGTCAAAACAATCTCAAGTCAAATTATGACTTGAAGCCAGAGCTTTAAGTCATGAATAGTGATCGTTTATAAACTGTATATATTCTTTAAAGGTGAGATCTAGCACTGTCTTGGCGCCCACCCCGGCAGTGACTGCAGCTCAAACTGCCTATCATGTGTGGACAGCCTGATGGTTGCAGTCTAAAGAGTCTTGAGGTGGCCGAAAGCCCTTCGGCTTATCCAAGTGTAGGTTGGCTGGAAGAGTATAATATTGATCCTGTCCAGGTCAGACAAAAGTGCTCTGTACATCTTACGTTAATACATTAGCCCAATTTCAGATGGACTGCCTCAGGTTATTTTTAGGCCCATTTTCCTTTTCCCTCTCTTTTCAAACTTTAAGAGCCATGGGAAAATAAGTAACAATCCTAAAATCTCGAGCAAACTCAGGTTTCTCAGATTGACCCCTCATTAGATTTGACCTTTGAGAGCTTTGCTAATCCATGTATGAAATTGTTTTAAAGCTGGCCGATGCCCATAATTAATGTGATTGGCTGTGGCTGGAATCAGTGCCGACCTCGTTGCCAGTACAATGAATCAGACTCCCAGTCTGTGCACTGTAGTGGTTTTGTACTGAGATAATATTGGCTACAGAAGGACAGGGCTGCTCTGGCCTCTAACAAGACATTCTCATGCCTGCCAGCATCTCACTGACCAAGTGCTTTGCAACTTTGAACTAACTTGACTTCTTCACAAAAAAGCTCTGGATGTATTTACTGATTGAATATCTAGCTTGAGTGACTTCTATCTGATTATTCTTTACTGTGAACGTTGTCTTTTCTATTCAAGACTGTTGAAGGCTTCCTTGATATGAGACAACAAAAAGCAGCAACGAGTATTTCCTTCTTCGTATTTATTGAGTTGCTTCACGCTATCCTTGACATTTTTTATCTTTTCCTTTTAGGGCCTTCAAGGACTTCCAGGTTTGCCAGGGAAGCCAGGGAAGAGGGGCCCGCGGGTGAGTGTCTCCCAACCAGTGACAAATTTCCCATTGACCTTCCTACAGTTCCTCTTTTTTCGATGATTGTTTTTTTTTCCTGTTTTTTTTCTTTCTATACCCCTCCTAAATCTTCTACGTGTAACACACGTTATATTAATGACGCCTTAATCGAGCCAGATCCTGCATCATATTGAGATACCACCATTAGAAATGCATGGATATGGAAAACCTTTGAGCATTTTGATCGAGCACTCAGTGACATCTTTGGATTACAGAGCATTATTCAACCAGAAGTTAGTTTGCTTTGGCTCTGGGCTTGATCAAGCTGTGCTTCTCTGCTGCCAAAGTCCATTTGTAAAGCTGGAGAGCAAACAGCCATAAGCTACAAAGCTGTGGGTTGCCAATTTAAAATTAATTGAATACGTACGGTAGGTATTAGATGTACATGAGAAAAATAAGGTAACATGTTTCAGCATATATATAGATATATCTATATATACCAGTACCAGTACTGTTTATGAATATATATAAATATAATATATATGTAAAATTCATAAACAGTACTGTTACTTATATTAGGCATACGGCCTATGTTAACCTCGGTGAATGCTTCTAGCGTATTTGACTCAGTCCTCTGGTGCCATGTCTCATTTTGGGCTCAGTCTCAGTCTACTGTGAGCTCCTGATGGAACCAAAGATGTTATTTTAAGCTCATGTTTTCAGAAGGAATTTAAGAAGAGGGAAAACATTGGAAGATGATTTGTCCCAAGTGACGGTTTGTTATTTTTTATTTCTTTCTAATGCCCTGTTACCGATGGTTGTGTGCGTAGTCGCTGCCCTTTTAACAGCCTCTTCACCTCCATTTTGTGAAAATGACTGAAGCGGAAGCTGAACTCGGCCTGACATCGACTCCTAAACTGAAATAAATATGCCAGAACTCAAGGCAGTGAAAAAACGGAGAGGTAACAATTTTGGTTGCTCTCTTGCAGAGCTCTTGCTGAAGCACTCCTGTAGAGCACTTGTGCTACCAAGGCGAGCACGCGTGTGTGTGTGTGTGTGTGTGTGTGTGTGAGTGAGCTACCTGCCACAGCCCGTGAGATTGCACCCTGTGGTCGGGCCTCTGGGGGGGTGGGCTGTGGGAACCCAATCTCTTTAAACAAGGAAGAAAGAGAGCTTTGTCCTCATCTTATTAAAGGCATTTAAGACCCTGTCTGGGGCTTAGCAGCTCTATCCAGTGGTGCACCAACCTCTATAGAGTTCATTCATCATCAAGCTCTTGAGAACCCAACTGCAGGCCACGCTGACTCAGAGCAGCAAAAAAAAAAAAAAAAACAGGTCCTGAGGTTGCAGTTCTGATTTTTACTGATTGTTTTCTTGAACCATCAGAATTTTCCTGGATAGTTCATGTGGTCTGGTCAGGGAAAAGCCAGTACAAACATGTGGAATAAAAGTGATATTCACTATAGTAGAAGATTTTATTTTTTAAACATAGTGTACTTCCCTAAAAGATACTGAACAGTAACTCCCCTATTAATGCGGCTTAAGCATTAATGGAACTCTGTTGTTTATGTTTTCCCATGTTTGATTTAGTGAAGAAGAAGGCCAAAGGTAAGGACTGCAGTTCCACAATAGTGCCGGTGGCTGATGGTTGCGCACACACACTGAAGAGTACCAAATCCATCTTTTGTCTGTTTGTGTGTGCGTGTGTGTATGGGTTTAAGACACCAGCCGTCTTTTTGTTTTGTGAATTTAAAAGGCCTCAGGAAATTGAGGAAATGTGTGATGAATTTATTCTCCTCAGCATTGTCTGATTTGCTGTGAGCAACTCTAATCTTTTGAATGTCCTTATCTCATTTCACGTTCTCCTTTCAAATCAGATATAGAAAAAAGTTGCAGGGAGATACGATGTGAAATAAACAACTGTTGCTATTGCAGAAAATGTGTGGTCTTTCCGGGGGAAGGCGTAGGCACTTTTACTCATCGCGAAATCTTTACAGCAGTTGGAATGACACAGCGCCATTAGGGCTTTACGTCTCTGACAGCGAGGTGTCATGTCTCACCGCGCAGACAGTCTCACCGCTGCTACCAACGGGCAGCATCTCTTACACGTGGGAGCGTCTACGTTCCTCGACCCAGCCATAAGCCCGGCAGAGCGCCGGAGTTCACCCGGCCCTGACGGGGAGGCTTGAAAGTGGATCAAAGACGGCTTTGTGCAGAGAAACGGACCTGCCAGTGTGCAGTCAGTATGTGACGCTGGGCTTCTGTGAAATTGCTAAAGGGGAATGGTTGACATGATATGACATGACGTAAGGGGTCTGTGGAGACTCAGCCGTGTTTTTGGCACTGGTTGAACTGAGAACTGAACTCATTCATACATGTTGTAAAATGAAATGATGATACTGAAATGATTTACATGTGTCGGCCTGAATGAGCAGTCTCTCGTGGCTTGATTAGGTTTTTCTCTATTATTATTGGTTACACAGACATTTTCCACTATTGCTTGTACTTAAGCCAATAGGGAGCACATTTAGAGAGTTGAAGTTAAGTGGCAGGGGTTCACAAAAGACACCAGCAACAGTCAGTTCGTCACACCTGATTTCGTTCCTGAGCATTGACAGTAAAACTGTGAGCATATGTAAATTGTTATTATATGTTATTATAAATTCCATGTATTACTTACAATACATTAACATTAGTACTTAACACACCAGTCATTTAACCAGTACCTAGTTGATGGAAAATATTTCAGTATGTGGTAGGTCCACCTACCACACATCCCCTCTGCTGCAACGGCGGTCATGCATTTTATATTACCAGCTACAGCAACACTAGTTTTTTTTTTTTTTTTTTTTTTAAATACATTCGTAAAATTAAAGAGCACTACTGTTCAGAAACATAAAATTGATCCATCAACAGAAAAACCCAAGGAAAAGGCCAAAGCACTTCAGGTAATTTTCTGTACTGAAACAATTTGTCAATTAACCTAACAATTGCGATGCCTTAATCATTTAAGAAAGATTATTAGGCAAAAAACCCAAACACTTCCTGGTCACAGTTTCTCAAATAGGAGCGTTTCAATAATTTTATGTTTTGCACTGTTTTATCTTTCACCGTTTTTTTGACAATTTACAGTCCGGACAATTAATTGATTGGAGAAAAAAACGATAGCCTGTTGCCACCCCAGTCGCTCCACTCGCTAACCTGTTTCTCTCCCAGATCAATGATCATAGAGAAGCAATTAGCACTTACTTATTTTGAATAATCATCAGGCTAAAGACACAGTGTGTCCTCCCGTGGAGTCCAGAGGAGGTGTTAGCAGGTCCGTCTGGGTTAATGGCCTATAAAAACAGTAGCAGTCCACGTGTCATTCCTGTAAAAGTCATTGGCCCACATCGTAAACATGGTCACAGCTCTGGCATACAGCTGTCCCTCATCTGGCGGCCTAAGGTGTGGGTATGTGTGTGTGTGTGTGTGTGTGTCTGTGTATATGCTGACCTGTCTTTGAAATAGCGCTCGTGTATGTTTGTGTTTACTTGTTGGGGTTATCTAAAAGGTTTCTTGTCAGGAGCTCTTCTCAGTAATGAAGGAAAGAGGATGTTTATTCCACTTCTCAACCATGCAAAGATAGATTGACAAAGTGAGTCATTCTCCCCATTATCCTCATCTCCATTGGGATAACATCCGCCCACCTTGTCATCAGCATCGTGTCTCCTCACCATATGTAATGTGAGAATGCAATCTATGATATTCTTTCCCTACCTCCGTATTTCTCTACGTCTCCTCCTCACTTCGCTTTCTATCAGGAGATAATGACTTCCATACGTTTTAATATCAAGTGAGCGAAAGGGGGAATGCTCTGAATAGAGGGGGAGGAAATCTGTAGATGAGCTTCTGTTAAGTGCCTCCATATGTCCACCAGTGAGCGCCTGCGAGGGGAGAGGTCTGGCCAGTTTGAGGGGAGGGGAGTGGGCCTGGGCTGTTTGACTCCTCTCCACAGTCTGATAATAGAGCACAGATAAATAACAGAGACTGGCTGGATCACCCAACCGTACACTTACACCTCTTGGCCTCCTCCGTCTGTTTGACTCAGAGTAATCCTATCCCTCGCTTTCACCTCCAGCTCGGGGGGAAAAGGTCTCTCTTCTCAACCCATGGAAAGTCTGAAAAACTCAACGAACGGGCTGAAGATACAGTAGCTTCCTGTTCGAGCCATGTGAACATGTTTCAGTGCTTTCAGGTTTGCTGGGGAAGATTATCCCTGCTCAGCATTTCAACCACAGTCCACACAAGTGTGCAGTTAAACTGACGACTCTTGAGTTAGATGCCTCAGGACGTTGTGGCTTTATTTTTCCAAACAGTCCCTCTTTCCAGCTTGCTGTAATTTATACTCCCTTTAACCAGATAAAATAGATTTTGTCTCCTCATTCTCTGCTCCTGTAGATCTTACACCTGGCCTGACTTGCGGGAGATAGTCCATTTTGATAAAACGTTTGGCACAGATAGCTCCATGAATTACACCTAAGCACATTATATATCACAGATACCCAGTTTGTTGCACAAAGCGATTGAGGAATATGGTGTGATGGATGAGCAGCGTTAACTTTGTGAGACCCCAGAAACCAGTGGAAAAGTCTAGGGATGAGGAAAATCACATCCATATGTCATAACTTGGACGAGCGGGCAGACAGACAAGGCAGGCATCAGACACAGTATGTCTCACAGAGCACCTACACACAAACACAGGGGGACCTCGGGGCACTGCTGACCTGTCCCATAACACAAGCAGTGGAAAGGGAACAATATCTGCATACATCTGTGAATACCTCACATATAGCACTAACTCCCCCTCTTTGCTGCTTAAATGGAGGCCTGCTCAGTGACCCCGATGATCACCTTTACGCCGTGTCTTCGTTCATTATTTGTGTCTCTATTTTCAGGGTCCCCCTGGCCCACATGGAAACCCTGGTCGTCCTGGACCTCCTGGAGTGAAGGTACAGCATCGATTAATCAATACTGTTATCTGATATTGCATTTTTCTGTTTTTAGGAAAAAAATTACTCTGCACCACATTAAGTGAATCCTATAATCTGTTATCTGTTCTTATTTTTGTAAGCCAAAGAACTAAAGGAACACTCCTTGATCCCAGATCCCACAACCAAAATTAAAACGTTATTGGAATCTACTTTCCCTTTCAAACTGATTGACAAACACTTGACAGCAATTACTTTTTCTAAGTCATTAAAGGAAAAGGCTGGAAAGAGATTATATTTTTTGGTCAATAAATACCAAAACCAACAATTAATTCATACTAATAACAAGTATTACCTATGTAGCCAAAGCCTGATACATTCACCGAGCACTTTATTAGGAACATCTGTAAACCTACTTATCCATGCAGTTATCCAGTTAGCCAATCATGTGGCAGCAATGCAATGCATAAAATAAAATAATGCAGATACAGGTCTGGAGCATTTCAGTTCAGTTGATGTTCACATCAAACATCATAGTGCGGACAAAATGTGATCTCACTGAGTTTTACCATGGCATGACTGTTGGTGTCTGATGGGCTGGTTTGAGTGTTTCTGAAACTGCTGATCCCCAGGGATTTTCATACAAACCAGCCTCTAGAGTTTTTACTCAGAATGGTGCAAAAAAACAAAAAACATCCAGTGAGCAGCAAAGTGGACAGAAAGTCCTCCTTGATGACAAAGGTCTGAGGAGAAAGACCAGACTTGCTGGAGCTGACAGTAAGGCTACAGTAACATAGATAACCACTCTTGACAACTGTGGTGAGCAGAAAAGCATCTCAGAATGCACAACACATCGAACCTTGAGGCAGATGGGCTACAACAGCAGAAGACCACATCAGGTTCTGCTCCAGTCGGCCAATAACATAAATCTGAGACTGCAGTGGGCACAGGCTCACCAGGACTGGACAGTTGAAGACTGGAAGAACGTAGCCCGGTCTGATGAATCTGGATTTCTGCTGAGGCACACAGATGGCAGGGTCATAATTTGGTGGCCACAGCATGAATCCATGGACCCAACCTGCCTCTTGGCAACAGTCCCGGTCGGTGGTGGTGGTGTAATGGTGCTGGGAATGTTTTCTTGGCATAGTTTGGGCCCCTTAATACCAGTGAATCGTTTGAATGCCACAGCCTGCCTGAGTATTGTTGCTGACTATGTGAGTCCCTTTATGGCCACAATGTACCATTTTCTACTACTTCCAGCATGATAATGCACCATGTCACGAAGAAAAAGTCATCTCAGACTGGTTTCATGAACATGACAATGAGTTCAGTGTACTTCAGTGGCCTCAGTCACCACTTCTGAATCCATTTGAACACCTTCGGGGTTTGGTAGAGCAGGAGATTATATGAATGAATGAGTGTACAGCAAGCAAATCTGCAGAAATTATGTGATGCAGTCATGTCAACACGGAGCAGAATCTCAAATCCTGTGGGATCCACACCACAAAGAACTGAGGCTGTTTTGAGAGCAAAGGGAGACCCTACCCAGTATTAGTATGGGGTTCCTTATAAAGTGCTTGGTGAGTGTATATCTTATTTCTCTGTGCTGGTTACCTCCAATGTTGTCCAGAAATCAAAAAATCAAAAACATATAACTGTCACACTGGGTGTTTCTTCATCATTATGAACACGGGCACATATTTCAAACTGATCCAACATACACCATCCTGCTCCCATAAATACTCAATACATCAAACATGTAATAGCCTGTGGCTGAAAATAGTCCTCAACAAATGCACTATTTACCTCTGTTTGACTAATGTTGGCTGAAAACAGCAACACCCAGCTGTTATAGGAAATTAACTTACAATAAATAAATAAATAAACTCTATATTTGTGACCTTTTAAAGATTCATATCCTCAGTAGGAACCAAGGTGAGTGAGGCTGAGCGCCATAGATAGAATTTAGGAACTATTGAGAGACAGACCAACACATTGTTTGTTTATCTTGTCATGGGAAAAATCAAAAATAATTCCAGGCTTATCCTTCAAAGTATTCGGACACTGACTTATTTATATAGAATGTGTGTGTGTGTATATAGAATGTGTGTGTGTGTGTGTGTGTATATAGAGTGTGTGTGTGTGTGTGTATATAGAGTGTGTGTGTGTGTGTGTGTGTATATATATGTACATATAAATGCATATGTATGTATATATATAGACATGATACTCCTTAATGGTCCATATCTAACTGATTTAAGAAGGGCATTTAAACAACAATGTAAATTTGAAGAGCAAGCATTTCTTGTGTTTTTTTTCCTTCAATCAATGTTTGTTTGTGATTTTACTTATTTTGCATTTCTGAGGTCCAATCCTCTTGGATTCAAAGTACAACTCTTCTACCATCTTACAAAGCCATTTTTTTCCATTCAGGAGAGAAAAGCACTTTTAAGTCTGTCTGAATCACTAATTTGCAAGTACTCGATATCAGTCTGTGTTCCAGCTGCTTTGCACTGTCAACAGAGAGGGTTGGGTAGCTCCATGTTATGTTAGTCTGATATTACAAAGGAGTCTATAATTTATACTTTGCTGTAATAAAATGGAAAATTGCTCGTATTTCAAGCTCATACCTAATGCATTAGAGTTCACAATATTGCGTTGAAATTCAGCCTTTTCCCCAGTCTTCATGCATTAAAAAAAACATGAATTATACAATGCTTTGGCTTGCTTTAACCAGGGAAGAACAATAATGCTTATATGTGTTAGCTGGAGGCTAACCAAACCTGACCTGGCGCAACTTTTTCTCATTTGCACACAAACCTCAGCATACTCTCTGGTTTGGCAGTTATCTGTTTTAAGAAAAATGAACCAACTGGAGGGGAACATACAAGGTGTGTTGAATTTTGTTTTGAATCTGTATCATTTAATGATGATAAATTGAGACCAGATGATGTTCAATAACCTACTACTGTAAGTGGCCAACCATTAGGCTTAAAAATGAACTGAATGAAGGCATTGAATATGCATATAATCAGTGGAAGGCACAAGTGCTTATTAAGGCCTTGAGCTTTCAGAAGAAATTACCTAATTCAGCTCAGCTTTGAGCTTAAACTCTTCAGATAATCTATTTGAGGGAAAAACCTTTTTGACGGTGAAAAGACACAGTGTTCATGTATTTACTGTATATTGCTCTCGGCCGGAGCAGCACTCCAGGCTCTGTTAAGAAATTAGTCTGGAGAAAATTCCCACAGACTGTTCAATGCCAAGTTGTAGCTGACATGAACATACAGGTTTAAATAGGCCTATACACTGATGGGAACTTACTTTCATGCTCTTAATTTCATCAGTAACTCAGTCAACAAAACATATTCTTTTGAAGCACTGCATGTCTTTCCAACCAAGACTGAACTGCTAGTGTGTTGTTGCCTCTTGCACTAAGAAGGTTGGGAAAAATGGCCCCCATACTCCTTTTAAAAATAGATGTTAGCTGCAGGATTGCGCCAAAATGAGTCACAGTGCAGGATTCATTTCCACACCCAAACTTCAATTTGTTAAATTACTTGTGTCGGAGCATTTGCAATCAGCTGTTAACAACTGTTGTTTGATTAGGTGCCCAGCCAATGCAGTGCTGCAGTTAAATTCTTTCTCCATATACTTGTTTCTTAATATGATAAGCAATAACACAGAACGTTGTTTCTCCGTGGACCTCCTTCATTATAATTGCATAGATTACTGGGTAGCTCTTTCACCAGTACCATTGGACATCAAATGCTGACCCAGAATGCACTGACAGGATTCCCACTGCCTGAAAAGGGAGAAGAATGTACATGTTCACTCCCCGTCACGTAATGCTGGATTGGTGTAAACCGAGTAACTGAAGGGCATAAATGGACTGCACCACTAGTTGTATAAATACAACCGCTACACTCACCAATAAGTAGGGCGAAGTCATTACTCTTTGATAGTGTAAATGCAAACTGGAAGCTCTTCTGGGCCTTGTAAAGTGGAAAGCTGTGGCAGTGCAGAAAATATGCACTGAATTCCTCGTGTGGACTAGGACCTCAAGAACTATCTTGTGCCTACTGGGGGAAAAGTTTCTCTAAAAGTATGAAAAAGAAAATGTTCTCTGTTTTTATGTTCTAGGGGCAAAAAGGAGATCCTGGACTGTCCCCTGGTCAAGCCCCAAAAGGACAAAAAGTATGCAGATTATCACCTTTTGTTCATTAAATCTACTTGGATTATTTACAAACCAGTCATGTAAACATGCTGATGTATTGAATGTGCCCAAATGTTTTGTTTTAGGGAGAGCCTGGTGTCATGGGCCCCTCTGGACTGCCTGGTCAAGATGGACGAAAGGTAGAAAATCAGTTTGGGCTCAGAAACTCAGACTGTGTGTTTGTGTGTGGAAATCTACGAGGAAGTAAGGTATCCATCAGCGTTTACTGGCTTTGTCCCAAATGTGTGAAACTTTACTGTGTATTCTATGTGTGTGTATCTGTTCTTCCTCCGTTCTCAAAATGTTTTCAAACATAAATCAGACACAAAATGAATGAGTGACTGACTGAGTGGAGTTGTGTATGTCAAGGATCAGAAAATCAAATGTACACTCTCAACCCCAGCCCTCTCTGAACTCCCTTTGAGGGGGGAAATCTCTGAAATTGCAATTTTTTAGAGGCTCCAGCCAAACAGGGATGTTTGAGCTCTTGTTTGGAAAGCAGCCTAACATAATGAAGGCGTCAAGGAGCACACCTGTGTTCTGGCTCCTCTGTGGATTGAAATACTAACGGTTTGAATAGCTGGGCTGTTACATCAACAGTATCAAAATGAAAAAGGGAGCTGAGGAAACCAGAAGTTTACTAGGTAAAGATCATGTTTTAAATGCTTCCTCCGAATGCATGTTATGTCATTCATTTTTCCGGAGAGCAGTCCTCCCAAAAAGTAGGACAAGTTATGAATGTGGGTTGGTCCTGTGATCAGGGAATATTCAGGATTGTTCGTTTAAATTGTTTGACTTCTTTATGTGCCACCGTGCTGGGTTACCCTGACAGAGAGTGATGGTTAGCAGCAGAGCATTTTCTCCATGGCCTTGTGCATTTTATCCTTGGCCTTTTCCCAAAGCCTGCTATCCTGTTTACAGTAATTACACATTTAAAGTGGACCAGAGCCTGTTGGATTTCCTATTATGCAGTGTGCAAATACCATAGTACACTGTAGCTGACTGACTCTTTGTTGCATATTGTTTGTTATGAGGCATTATTTTTGCATTAGTTATTTTTACACATAGGAATATTTTTCAATTTGGTGACTGCAACAGCCCAAGCCCATTGGAACCACTCTCCAATTCACTTGAATGGGAAACTGTAAATCATTAAAAGGGGTCACAAATATGTAGTTTCATTTGAAAAAAGGTTAGGAATTTCTTAAAACAGCTTGGCACTCTTGTTATCGCTAACATTATTCGAACAGGAGTGAGTAATGCAACCGTTTCTGGACTATTTTCAGTTGCGGCTTAATACACATTTTGTGCTCTACTGAGTATTTACAGCAGCAGGATGGTGGTGGGAATGACTCCGAATGAACTGCAGCACCATGTTCATTGTAATGAAGAAACTTGTCACACTGTGTAACATGTCAGTGTTACCCACGTTATTCCTAGCTCCATGATACCTTGCAAGAACTATGAACGCAGCGTTCAATGTTTGTTTTTCTTTCACTGAACGTTGTCTTCATGTGTCCATTAGCGGTATGCTATAGGTGTCTTCACTTAACTTAACATCTTAAACAGGATAATGCAATCAAACCTTTGCCCTCTATTATCAAGGAGTTCGACCTGAACACCCCGCATCAGTGATGAATAACCAGAAGTTGCGTCCATAATTCACCACTGTATCATGGGGTTAGGAAAAATGTGGACAGTTCTCTGGCATCAGTGGAGCTCTATGACTCAGATAAATAAGCTGTATCAGGCTTTGCCTGAACAGGCAGTACTTTTTAGTAGAACATTAACAACAATGTACCTTAACCATCATTGGGTTAGGGTTAGGGTCTTTGCTGTGAAAAAGTTGAATATCTTGTCAGGTCAATTCAAACAGAGCAAGTGGACTGGAAGAAATGTTTCACAAAAAAGTTGTAGTAGCACAGCACAACAGAAACTCTCCACTGAAACCCAAATACAGTCTCAAGGTCTGAGGCCACATTGAAGATTTCTAAGATTTTCACGTAAACCTGGAAATAATCAGAAAGTTTGAGGAAAAATAAATATTTAAGATTCTGCGCTATTTCTAGGTCAACGATAAAATTTAAGCAAATTTCAGGTATTGACCAACTTAACTCATTTGTACAAAAGGTCAGATTTCCTTGAGTTGTATCCCTTTCACTGAAGCCTGCGCTCAGATGATGAATTTGATCTACTCATCAGAGGCTCGTTCAACGAACTCAACTCGCTGCCAGTGTTTCTGTTATAAATAAGGCTGTGCCTCAAGTTTCCATCAAATCATTGCTTCCTAAGTAGCATTCTGATAGTGGGAAAAAATGTCATCAGAACTAAGTGAAACATTCAGAAATCAAATTGTTATTCTAAGCAAAGAGTTTTCTCAGCATCAAATCATGGCTAGACCAAAGGTTTCTAAGGGGGCAGTGCATGGAACTCTGAAACGCTTTGCAGAAACTGGATCAGTTGTATCCAAAACACGTTCAGGCAGACCAAAAGTGACCACAACATCAGAAAATCAATATAACAAGCTTAGTTCCCTGAGAGACAGAAAAGCAACTCCATTTCAGATACAAAATTTGATAAATAAAGCACACAGAACTCTTGTCAGCTAAAGTACTGTCAAAAGAAGACTGTCTTGTAGTTGTGTCAGAGGACGAGCAGCAGTTTCTAAAAAAAAAAAATCGTATTTTCTGATCAATCCTACTTTTAGATTTATGGAAGTAACAGAAAGGTGTATGTAAGGAGACGAACAGGAGACAGAATAATACCACAGTGTATCAAACCAAAAGTGAAACATGGTCGAAGGAATATTCAAGTCTGGGAGTGTTTTTCCTACTCTGGAGTTGGACACCTGGACCAAATTGACTGCACCCTGACCAAGGAGGAGAACCACTCCATTCTTCAGAGACATGCTATACCCTCTGGTTTGCATCCTTGTGGAGAAGGATTCATACTGCAGCAAGATAATGATCACAAACACACCTGAAAGCTTAGCAAGAACTACCTGGACTTTCCTCTAGACTGTCACTTGACCTCAACCCCACCTAACATTTATGGGGGCACTAGAGGCCTGAGAAAAGCCAAGTATTCTGCGGCATCTCAAGAAACTTTTTGGAGCCTTGTCAAATCATGCTGGGATAGCGTGGGTCATCAGGTTTTGCACAAAACTGTTGAGTCCATGCCATCTTGAGTGTATGCTGTCATCAAGAAAAGGGGGAACATATCAAATACTAACATATAATGAAATTCAAGTACAGTTTTCCAAACATATTGTTCAGCTGATATTATGATTTGCAATGAAAAATTAATATTATAATAGTATTCAAAGTCAATTCAAAATAAAAGTATCTTTGCAGTGGTCTCAGAGTTTTGGACCCCACTGCATATGAAATTATTTCAGGATTATCAGCCCCTCATGGAGAGGGAACCGCCCTACTTATTTAGGAAATCTCTAAGATGTAAATGAGGAATTAAATTAATATGGTGTTCAAATAGATTTAAATTTCATTGTGGGTTAGAGACTGCTTTTCTTTCTGAATGTGAGAATGAGATATAGAGTCACTGCTGAGTTACCTGACAGTGTGTTGCAACAGCATCAAAAAAACAGTCAAGTCAAAAAAAAACAAAGTCATAAAACCATGTGGAAAAAAAATCCTCAGACAGGGTTACTTTTAAATGAAACTCACCACACTAATCCTTTTGTGACTTGCTGTCAGAATTATACTGTGGTGAAGATAGAAAGAAACAAAAACTGTACACAGGTCACAGTAAGGTTAGGATTCGGACGTCAGAGGAATGCTAATTAAGAAAACGAATGTCACACAACATGAGAAATCCTTTGTAAGCAACTTTCTTTTTCACTGAGACGCAGACACATACGCACACCCCTGTCCTCATTTGGGACACAGTACTATGAGTACAGTAATGCTTTGGGGGGATCTGCAACAATCTGTTATGCAATCGGACAGCGGTGACTTTGAAAAAACCATCTGGTGTGCTCAAGGTTTCTCAGTTCAGTGTAGTAGAGAGGGGGGCACCAGCTTAAGGAAGGAAGACCTCCTCTCGCCTTGCGAGTCATGGAACGTGGAGTCATGGCAAAAAGCTGATATTCTTTCTGCTGATTTATGGCAATTGTGGATCTTTGCTGGGTGTGGACCGGCATCCTGGCGGAGGTTAAGTGGCTGTAATAGATCCCCCTTTTCCTGGTCTGATGCTCAGCTCAGATGGGATTCTGGTCCCCCTAGATCAGTTTCTGTGTTGACCTTAAAGACACTCATGTCCACATAATTACATGCTGACAGTCAAACAAAGTATTAAGATGCTGTTTGTATCCATTTAATAAAATCAAGGCAGTAAGCTTGGCGCTGCTGAAAGCCACCAGACACCTCATTGCTTACAGCTGTGCTTGACTCAGTTTTTTTCATGCTCTGAGACTGGAAGCCAAAACTCCTTATGGTGCACTTTTGTATTCAAATTACAGTGAAATTCCATCATCTGCCACACTTGAAGTCTGAGGTTCGTTCTCTTGTCTGCTCTTGTCCAACCAGCCAGTAAAGCTATGACCTGCTCCGGCTTTATGGTCCCTTTTTGCTGGGTTTTCTGCTCAGTCCTGGGCACGCTGCCAGAGAAAGCCTCTCTCACTGTGGGAAATGTGTAAAGATGTAATGGGAAGGTTGCCCGGGAGTCAGTCAACAGTCTGCACTGTAAAGTAAGACGGGATTCATGTATGTATGTGTCAAGCCGAAACACCATGGAGAGTATTACCAGCCCAGGACCAGTGTGCCTCTTACAGAGCCAGCTCTGCTCATGGCACACTGGAATAACGTTAAACTTTTTATTAGCTGTGCAGCCCTCAAGATTTTTCCTTCCTGCGCCTCAGCTGTGTATAATAAGGTTCTCATACCTTTACTTGCTGAGTCTGATTTGACCAAGAAAGAAGTGTTGGGCTTGCCAGGTGGGAATAAGTTTTTGTTTTATAATAAAAAATAAAAATCTATGGAAAGAAAAACTTGTTTTTTGTCTGCCAAGTAAGGTCTGTTACTCATTCTGTTGGGGAGACACCACTTCTGCTGCTGCTGCACTTTGGCTGTTGGCTGCAGGGTTTATCTGGTTTGAGTTACACTAATTAAAACTATTCATGTTCAACTCTAAATAGAGAGGGAGAACTAATGGAGAACGTGATCCTTTGCCATCTTTGTGTCACAGAATGGATTTACAGAACTGTGAAAGCTGTTTTTAGCCCGTATACGATACACACTTTAGGGACAGACTTCACCCTTCTTTTAGTGTACTCAGCCGTCTTGGCCTTGCTGGAAGGCCCAGGCACATTCTTTTGTCCTTTTGTGGCTTTAGTGCTTTGGCTCCTGCAGGAGACTCATCCTCTAACAAAAATCCTGTCAGATATTTCCAAATCGAAGCACATTGCCATCTTTCTGTAGATAAATAAACAAATAATCCGGAGTTTGACAGAACAAAGTGTAACCGTGTGATATAATCACTCTGGCCAGTGGCCTGGCATCTGGCTTCATTCTTTATTCAAAAGCTGCAGGAGACGTGACAGAAATTTTGAGTCGTAAAAACTAGTTGCCTTTCAAAGTGTGTTTATTTGATTATATGGACCTTTTATTGGACTCGGCACCAAGGTCTGAGCATTTGTAAAAGAACAACATGAGTGTTTTTCATCTGTTACATACATCTGTGAATGCTCAAATTTAGCTTTCTGATGATGGTTTAGGGATCACTTCTCACATCATGATGATGTCACAGACTTGAGTCTCAGTTAATTAGTTTCTAGCTGTGGGATAATTATGATATTATATTCCCATGGCATGTTATTGATGTACTTGCCTGAGTTAGGATGGGTCCATCGATATTAACTATGGTGTGTAGCCAAATGGTTTTCAAACCCACAAAACCAAAATTTTAAATTCTAATCAAGTGTCCAAAGTTTCCAAAGACAACAGCCACGTGAGGCCCCATTACTGCAAAAATATGTGCTAAATGATTCACAAGACAAACACATTTACTATAAAATAAATGAAGTCTTGAGAGAAACCGATACAGACTATACTGTATATGGTAAATTATATCTTAACATAGTTTGTAACAATTTTTTTCTAACTTTAAAGTCACTAAAGGGGAAATATGGGGAGAAAAATGTGGCTTCAACATTTTAAAGAGTGCCAGTGCATGTTTAAAGTAAATATGAAGCAGCAGCCAGGAGACAGTTAACCTAGGCAAGCATTTAGACAGGAAACAGGGGAAACAGGAAGTCACTGCACTTGCCAAATAATAGTGCTGCACACTGTCCCCAGTAAAAACACAAATTATAATTTTTACTTCTTTTACTTTTTTTACGTGTTAATTTGTAAAAATTGTCTCGGTAGGTGAAGTTTTTAAACTTTGGACAGAACCAGGCTAGCTGTTTCTCCCTGTTTCCAGTCTTTGTGCTAAGCTAAGCTAACCGTCTCCCGGCTGTAGCTTCATATTTAACAGATAGATAGAAGAGTGGTATCAATCTTCAAGAAAGTAGATAAATGCACATCTATTTTTAAGATTTTAGCATCCTGACAAGTATAAAAAAATATTGTTCCTGGTTTATTTCTCACACGAAAATAACCTAATCTTAAAAAACTGAATAGCAATACAAAAAGAGGTCAATCCTAGTATTGAAATCTGCCTAATCATCATAAAAATTCTTAGATTTAGTTGCATTCTCCTTCCTCACAACCATTGCGCAGGCTTGTGTAAAGTCAGTGAAGCAGCCTTTAAAGTTGAGCCTTGCTTTACTTCACTTCTACCAGATGTCTCGCAGGATGTTTGCAGACGGAGATCTTAATCCTCCTCTACACACTGGCGGCAGGTTTGAGAGTGCTTTGTGTGGGTCTCTTGATGGTGACTTGTTTGTTTACACCGATTCTATTACTTATTTTTTTATTTATTTATTTTTTTTACATCGGCCTCCTGCTCCCTGTGGTTTACTTGTTCTGCTGCCAAGAGGCCAACACAGCTGGTGGTTAATGAGTTCACACTTGAAGGGATAGATGCGCTCTTCCCTCGGAGATGACTTCACATGACTCTATCTCGTGTAGGCCTTGACTGGGGAAAGATTAATACATTTTTGCAGCCAGCTGGCATGCTCATTTGAGACTACAGGGCATGAAGGTGACTAGTAATTACCCTTTTGGGTTTCACTTGTTACTGTCTAATTGGTTTACTGGTTTAATTAATGCAATATTATTCTGAATATTTTTTGTCAGCGGTAGTGGTGGCAATGATTAGATAAACTCATAGCAAAGCAGCTGTGCTGCAACAATAAGTTTAAAAACTGCATTCTGGTTGTTTAGCAATCATAAGGAATCATTCTATTCAGGGTTAACCAGCCAGCACTGCTCGGAAGTCATCTTTTAGTTTCACAGCTATTAAGTTTGTCTTCATTTGGACCCTTTTTAAACTATGCCTTCTGGGTGAATATAAGTTATTTCATTCACCGATTTGAACTTTTTTGTATGGAAACACATTCAATCTCTCTCTTAGGCAATTGCAAAATCTTTCTACATAATTTCCGTCCCGGCAGTGTTAAATGAGATGCTCTTGAGCACAAGGTGATAAACAAAAAAGATTGGATTAAATTTGACCATTGACTTAATATATTCTACCTAAAGACTGACATAATCTCTTTATCCAGAGCGCATCATTTAGCATTGTACTTCCCTGTGGCTTTGTGATCAGAATTTAAATAAGATAAGCTGCCATAGTATTTTTCACTTAGTCTTATTGTTAAATGTGCAAAACTCTAACTTATTGTTTCTCTATCAACAGGGACAAAAAGGTCATCCTGGTCCTTCTGGGCTCCCGGGTGAACCTGTGAGTACTTTGTTCCTCCGTAATCACGGATTCAGTTTGACCTATATCATACATTTTCCTTCATGGATAACACAAAATATGTAGAATATCTAACTCTGCAGCCTCACTAGTCTACCACCAAGCGGTATGCTCAGTCCCCTTTGGGCTACTGGGTAAGGAACGCGTCAGTAATTGCAATGCCTGTAATTGTAGCGCCCCCTTAGGTCAACGAGTGCAACGCGGAAATTGCTAAAATGCAATTTATGCAGTTTTGAAAATGCATACAGTAAAATCTGAGGTGCATCATTGCCCCTTTTTAAAAATTTGATCGACAGTGTCTGAGGTGAGAGTGTGAATTTGTATCATAGGGATTAAAAACAATCATGAGGCAATACAAGAGGATTTTCTGAACAGTCAGAGCACCGTCCTAAAACAACTGAAATGTGATTTCTTTGGTTCCTCTGACACAGTCCCTCCCCCCGTCTCTTTGTAGTGTTATCATGCTGTCTAAATCCCCTGCGGGCTGTTTGTGTCTCTGATGGCTGCAGCGTGTGTATGAGATGCAGCTAAGAGTTTGCAGAGACAGTCCTCGTAAGACTCCAACATGTCTTTCCATTTATAGTTAGAGAAGTGGAGAAAGGGAGGGAAGGCTTAAGAGAAAATATTAACAAAGAGACATTGGGACATAAAAAAGAGGGGCGATGGGTGGGAGGGAATTAAAGTTAGAGAGTAGAGACATTGGACGTTAGGGAATCTTGGCGGGAAAACCAAGCGAGAAGCTTTTGGCAGCGGTGCAAGTGGGCTAAATAGTTTGGACACCCTAGGTCATTCCTGCTCCTACCCCTCCCTCCTTCCTGGTTCATATCCTCTGTACTATCTTGGAGAGGAATGTGCTGTGTCACAAGGAAGAAAAGAAGAAAACTTTTCCTGCCTTCTCTAGTATTCTCTAGAGATGATCCACTCTTGTCTGTGGAAAATGACTACAATAGTACATGCTTTAACATGCAGATCTGTTGAACAATCAGTTATTATAGACCTGTTTTCTGAGGCCTGTTGCTTTTGTTAGTGTAGTCGATTTGGTTCTTTTCCAGTCCAGTGAAGATAACTGGCAGCATCTTGTGCCAGAAAGATTTTTACTATATTGCTGTACACTCCCGATTTACTATTAATTTAACTTGTGTACTACTTAAAGGCACCCTGTGAAGATTTCGTGTACACAAACATTGTACTTACTTTCAGTGATTCTCACCAAAATGAGGCCTTTTTTTTTTTTTTTTTCACATGATCCTGAAACATCCATATTTACATAGGCTAGCAGTCTTCTATCCTTCCTGCTGGCGGTTTCATAAGTTTATTAATGTGTTACTGCCACCAGCTGTTGATCAGTGGAATAGCGTGGCTTGCATGGACTCCATGTTTAAGATATTGTCCTCTGCAGTCACCAGGAATAAATTATAGTTTCACCTGTATGCTTGTGTGGGTCCTTGTGTCAGTAGAGCACAAGATAAAAAACAAAACAGGGACCTGTGCCTAATGATCAAACACTCCACAGGGTACCTTTAAATGATTGCCAATTTGCAAATGGACTGGACAGCATTATATTCAGAGGCGACTCTGATATTCTGCATCTATGTAAATAGGCCGGACAGACGATGAGAAACACCTCCAGTCACCTCCAACACCACCAGTCCAACGCCACAATGTCAAGAAAAACAGAACATTATGAGCATCGTAAAGATAGATGATATTGCAGAGCTGTTGCATTGGACTGCATTAGATTATACAGGTGTACCTAATAAACGGGCCAATAAGTGTACAATGCATGTTGCAGCCTTATGCTAAAATGGTTTAAATTAATTTTTTTCCCTCGTCAGTCTACATTCAATTTACACATGAATTAAAAAGGAAAAACTGAACTATCACATTGACATAAGTATTCAGACAAAGCTGCAACATAACAAAATGTCAAAAAAAATGAAGGGATCTGAATACTTCCTGAATGCACTGTATATTGTCGTAACACCTACTGCTTCTATTACTACTGCAACTAATGCAGCTGCTACTATGACTACTATTTCTGTGTGGCCATTTACAAGAATTCTGATAATACACGAAGATTTTGGTCCCTCTCAGCACAGGATTTATCCATTCTTTATGGAAACTAAAAATGCAGAAAAATAACTGTTGCCAGTGTATAATGATTGTGGTTGGCTTTAAGTACATTGTAAGAAAAGCCTGTAATTTCTTGCATGCCTTCCCTCACTAATCCTGTTTTACTCTTCCCATCCATGTAGAATTAAACATTCATCTTGGTGGGATGCATTTGGTTTGGTCTCACCACAAGGAAGAAATGACTCATGAGTTATACTGTTCATTGATTAGTATAAACATATTAAGACCAAACCGTGCTCAGAGAAGTCTTAACAGCATGTGGCCGGACCGCCTTATAATAGCACTTACTGCTGGATTAATTGAATGTTTAGAGTGTCAATTTCTGCCGTGGTGCCTCTTTCCTTAGGCAACACTGACTCGACCAAACAAAAGGTCTTTATGGAAAAGCTGAGAGATTTCTAATCTTCCATAGGACCCAATGACTGTTACTGCATAAATAGGGGGCTTCCTTTCAGTCTTTATTACTATCTTTCTTAAATTTCTATTGTTGCAGTTAGTGAGATCCCAACAGAAACCCTGTGTGCATAAAATAAAACTTTTTCCTGAAGAATACTACTTCCTTGCCTCCAGCCTTCAGTCTTTGCCTCCTTCCTTTTCCCTTTTTTAGTCTCCTGCCCCCCTCTAGTCCTGATTTCTGTTCTTTCTCTTCACAGGGTGAACGGGGAGATGATGGAAGCCCTGGGGCCAAAGGCTATCCTGGCAGGCAGGTGCAGTAAATCTAGTGTTGCAGTGCTGGTTGAACAGGGACACACACACACGCACACACACACACAGACACACAGACAAACAGACACAGACACAGACAGACAGACAGACAGACAGACAGACGAACAAAGAAACACACACAAGGATAAAAGAGTAAATGGAGGCCAGGATATCATCTCTATTGTGAGTTCAGCTTTTTGAAAATGTAGGGGTTCTTTTGACCTTTTAATAAATCAAATTTCAGCTAGTAATATTTGCTTACTGTCAGATTGATGAATGTAATGGGAATCATAGGGAAAACACTGCATCCTTGTGTGTTTTCTTTAGCTAGAAAATAATCGCATTTAAAGATATTGGATGTGGGCAAAAAATCTCAGCCGTCGGCATCTCGGCGTCAGCCTCAAAAAAACTAATTTGGTAAATCCAAGTAAAAAGTTTGTAGCAGCCCCCGAAAGAGTGACAACAGCTCTACACTGTTGAAGCACCTGTGGTGGAATTTCAGCGATGAATGTCCCCGGTCTAGCGGGTTATAAAATGTCAAAAGGTTTCCATAGTACGCACTACCCTGAAAAGAAGAAAAGGTTATAAAAGTGTGACTAACGCAAAAGTTCCCCGGGTACAAATAAGCTTCCTCTGTACTTCCAAACTGAGAGCGTCTCCTTGCCCCTAAGACGAAGAAATCGGGACTAAGAACACTAAGAAGTCAAAGCTGGGGAGCATAAGGGTTTCTCTGCATTTAAAACCTATTAAAATCCTCTTAGCTTTAGGCAAATTTAAACTTCAAAAACAGCCGGACAACTGCTAACTCACTTGCACTTCCTGAATGTTTATGATAACTGAAAGGTCGGGCACGGGTCTCCGTGTCTGCCTCTGCGCTTTAGTGCACTTATTATGTCAGAACAGTGATCCCTATAGACACTTAGTGGTGTGTGATGGATTAGGTTTTAGCACCCCCTACCATCTGTATGCTGTGAATCATTGGGGCCGTAGGTCTATGTCAAGATGCTTCACTTAACTGTGGGGAGTTCCCCTGAGCTGAGCGTTGATCTTTATAGCTGCAGAGGGATGTTTTCTGAACCGATGGATTTGCTGGCAGTGTCTCAATTGATGTGAATGCTGCTGATGTGTTACCACTGCAAACGTCCGCCAAGATGCTAATTAGAATTTTAAAAATCAAATTGTGAGAATGTTTAACCTGGTTAGATAATCAAAACATTTCAATCTTTGTTTTTACAAATGCAAACTGTCACAACATTGGAAGAGAAGTTTTGCCACTGTTTGTTAACCACAGAAATATATTTTGTTCTTTGTTACATTTAGGGTTTTCCTGGGCCTATAGGAAAGATGGGGCCAAAAGGAGTCAGGGTAAGTAGATGCTGGAAAAATACAGCTGTAGCATGGATTTGTTGTAGTAAATGTTGACACTTTAAGGCAGTAGGTTTGTTCTGCGGTAATAACAAGGTGCTTTGAAAGTAAGTACTATATATCTCACACTGTAAGTATAAAAAAAAAAACACTTCTAGAATGACTTTCTCTGTTTACTTCATGTTCTTGTCGTGCACCCTCACTCAGCTTCCACCGAAGGCCACAAGGGAGAGAAACCTGTTCATTCTGAGTACAGCAAAGCTGATGAACTTTAGGTTTTTTACATGAACTATGAAATGCATGCTCAATGAAATGCCTAACCAGTGTGGGTACATAAAGAGGCCAATGTCATAAACGGCATTTGTCGACCCCTTTTAACTCCACGATTACAATGACAGATGGTTGTGTAAGTATATATATATAAAGTGCTGTAGAAGTAATTAACTATGGCCGTCTTTAAAACCTTCCCATGCTTGTTGTTCTTGTTAATGTATGGCAGATACCATAAAACTATATTGCTCTGCTGCTGAGTGCAACCATAATGCATTTAGACATTAGCTTCTCATATAATGTCATTGTAATTTCTCCTACTCCCCCTTTTCCCATTCCCCCCCCCCCCCTCTTCCACTGAGCAGGTTTGGCAGAGAGATCTTCAGAGATCCCTGATGTGAGGGTATGTGCCCTTGGACTACATCGTGGAAGCCAGCACCATGCAGTCCATGGGCATATACACTTGCCTCAAGGCTTGGCTCTTCAAGACCACTCCACTGTAGCAAAAAGCCTGTGGTGCTGCAATTGATCAAAGTTACACAGCTCAAATCTTTGTAGAGATTTTTAGATGTGTTGGTGGTTTTGACATCTAACAGCTTTACTGTCCATCTCCATCATCTCTGCTCAGTCTCATCGTGCCCTCTTGTCCACCACCTTTTGCTTTCAAATCTATCTTTGCCTTATCTGTTCCTCCACTCCATCTTTTATTCATCTCTCCAGGGTCACATTGGCATCCCCGGGCTTTTCGGCCTTCCTGGTCCTGATGGCGAGAGAGTGAGTATTAGTGGCTTTGAGAGTTAATGCCTACTGGGATTGCATTATATTTCTGTCCATAGGCCAAAATGATGAAATAAAAATAGATATCATTTTTGAAGTACTCCAGGCATACTTCACCAAATCACTTTTATAAATCCAAAGTAGTGCAAGCTGCCTTATACTGTATTGGATCAAACCTGGGGGTACAGACATCCTACACTCCAACCTCTCTACTGTTTTGGATAAGGTTAAAATGCAGGAGGCAGATTTCATTTTACTTAATCCAGCCAGGACTCAATATGAACCTCTAGGGCAGTGGATCAAAACAGTGGCACCAAATTTCATACCAAGTATTTTGGAATTGGTTTATCATTTTTAGCCCACCCAGCCCAGTGGCACTATGGTCCTTCAGTGTATCAGTCAGTCTGGTCAATCTGGTCAGTTTCACTTTGAGAAAGACATGTCAAAAACATTGGGATGGACTTCCATGCAATTTGGTACAAGCACTTACAGCACGGTCCTTAGAGGATGAATCCCGCGTCCTAAGTCAAGGAATTGGCTTTTCATCTAGTGCTAGTAATAACAGGGCAAAGTTTCCACTGTGACAGAATAGTCCTAGAACTAATGAACAAATTCTGTCCGCGTCAGTCTTTGAGATTAATGCTGATAGGGTATGCTTCAAAGCTAACATGCTAATTTTTCATATTGAATTTTGTATGCAAATTAGCATGCTAATGCAGCATTGGGCTCAAAGTACGGCTTAGCTTAAGTACAGCTGTTATGTATGGAGCATCATAGCTTCACAGGGCTGCTAGCGTGGCTAAAGCCGTTATCATCGAATAATTTCTATGTTTTTACATTATGCACTTTTATGTCTCCTTTAGTTCTTTATCCATTTTTTTTTGTCTCTCAACTCTGTTTTCTTTCCTGTTTCCAGGGAATTCCTGGCGTTCATGGGAAGAAGGGCAAGATGGGTAGGCCGGTAAAGTTTTCTCTCAACATACTTCTCAGACAACAATTTTAATGCAGCCTCACAAAAGTGAGGATGTTTTGTCTTGATCTATGGACTCCTACCATAGTGCAGAGCTACTATAAAGTGTATTAAATGACCATTACTATGACAGAGTCTCTAGCTCACCGCGAAGCCCCTCCTGGCCTTGGTCGTAAATCTGTGAATAAAAGTTGTGGTAACTTCCACACTGGCACAGTGATACTAGGGAATAGGGGTTGTTATAGCGGGAGAAATATGCAACATGAATAGTGTAACTGAATGTACTGGAAACACAAATGTTCATGTGTCAGCAGATTACATTTAAATTCTCAGTCAGTTCCCTTTTTTAAAATCCGAAGTTACTGGCCTCATTAAAGTGAGTGACTGCTCATCTACAAATCTTGTGTGATTCATTTTCTCTTTCTGCAGTTGATTAGGAAACATTGTATGTTATACAGCGTGCTTGCTAGTGTGCTTGTTTTGCGTTAGACTGATATGATAATGCCATGTCTCTGTTGTGGGTTTGGCTCTGCCCACAGTCCAGGGAAGTCTATCGTTATTGGCGCCTGGAAATACATTTCCCATCCTTGCAGGCTTACATGGAAAATACTAATACTGCACATAACCACTTGTGTAGATCTGATATTTTCCCAGGCTCAGTTTGGTTTTACATGTTTTTAAAAAAAAAAAAATATTATTATGCAGTAATGGTCAGTGACATAGACTCAGGTCCAAAAGTATGCTTGTAATAGCCTACTCATGAGCAAGCCATTTCTCTTCCTCTGTGGTGGAAACTGAGGGCAGTCACTCAGCGTAAGAAGTTTTTTTTGTTTTTTTTTTTTGTCCTGAGTCAGCAGTAAAACAGAATAACAGAGACAGATGAGAGAAAGCCTTTGCACGTTTGATCCGACAGAGATACATATGATTCCTGTATTAAGGACTAAAAGAACTTGAACAACTAAAAAGCTGACAGCTCCCCACTTTCTGTGTCAGCATTATAGTTGGAAAGTAGGCGAGTTGCCTTCTGTACTTATTTATCTAGTCGATGTTATGTTTTGCTCATAGCAGAATGGCATGGGACAGAACTCCTAATGAAAAGGGTCTTGCCAACCTCACTGAAAGTTTTTGTCAATATGAGAATAGTGACTTGCATGTGTTTCTGATCAAACCAAGTCAATTATTGACATTTTTTGGAAAGACGCACATTTTCCACATTTCCTGTGGGCTTCATGTTGCACCAATTACCACTTATTACTTTATCCACATTTTCCTAATGTTCTAAAGAAGCAGTTTGCCACTCAAATCTATCTAACTCTGCCATCTCTTGAGGTCTTCATACTTTCATTTGACCTTTTCCTTTCTGTCTTCAGACAGAGAACGAGAGACCTCTCCTCTAGTCCGCCATTTGTCATTTTCCTAACCACGGTGCTTCCCTTCTGTAGGCGAGTGCTGAGCCGTGATGTTGCGGCGGGTTGCGTGTTGAGCTTGGCATACTGACAGGCACATGTTGAGTGTGTGGCCTCATGGCTGCATCACACCTCTTGTTCTGCCTCTATAATGGAATTACGAGCACCAAGCAAAAAAAAAGACACAGTCAGCAGTTCCTGGGCCAAGCAGCTTTATTCAGCCATTTAGGCAAGTCCTGTGGGTTTGGTTCGCGGACTGCTGAGCACTCCCTGCCAGCGCATGCACACACAGGCACTCGGCCGCTCAGAAACACTCAGCCATGGAATTTCCTGCCGGTCTCCCAGGAATGAAGCACTGGGATCACATTTGATGGGATTTACTTGGCTTTACTCTGCAAACTTCTGTTTTGGGAAACACTTTGTTGGTCCCCTGTGTTTGCTGTGATAACTTCACTTACAAACCATGTGTTATCGAAATAAATTCAACATCAAAATGGATGTTTTGACCAAATGAACACGATAGACATTCAGTTCTCACTCTGGTTACATGACTACCCTGTTTGTTTGTGTGTTCAGGGGTTTCCTGGTGACTTTGGAGAGAGGGGACCTCCTGGCCCTGATGGGAACCCAGTAAGTGAAATGATGTAGACACATGCACACTCTATTCACTTGTGGCAAAGTGAAATTCATCATGTCTGTCCGCAACATCCCACTTGACAGATTTCCCAAGATTTCATACTTTATTTAGCACCTTTCGTTAACAAATACAATGTGGTTCGAGATGGAAAATACACTTAAAAAGACCAATGCAAAAAGTAGTTCCAATAAAAACAAATGCAATAACAGCACTTCTCTTTTTTCAGTGTAGGTCCAGTTACACCAGTGCACTATGTCTGAATAATCCTGAGTTTCAGAGTTGGAGCTTATTTGCATTGTTTTACAGGCATAACATTTTTATTGTTGCACAAGACAGACTGAGAGTTAAATCCGTGGAGTCATTCAGTAACTCTCTCAACCATCATAATCCATACTGGTATGAGGGCACCATCAGCAGTTTCACTTGCCTCCGCTCTTTCTTTAGTTTTGACCCACACTGCCTGTGATTGACAGGGTCAGTGTTAGATTGTGATTGGCTGACCTCGGAGAGCCTCCTCCAGGCCTCATTTCCTCTCCCTCCAGAGGGGAGAGGGGACGTTCCATTTGGCTGAATTCATCTCCTTTCATTCATAGCGGAATGGAGGAGGCGACAGGAAGGCCACACTGGGCTGTGTGTCATCCATCTCTCCATTGGAGGCATGGCTTGGAGAGGATGTAGACGTGGCCTGTGGCTGCGGGGTAGATCATTTGGACAACGAGCCTGTGTGTCAAGTGCCAAGTGCTCACTCACTATGCTAAACTGAATGGAGAAACATATTACTCAGGCTATCAGTGGAGGAACAGACTAGTAAATGAACAAAATATTGAAACCTACTGTATGCTTACATGTGGCCTCCCCCCGCTGCAGCTCCTGACTTAACTGACTGTGTTCATGTTGCATCCTCTCTGCATCTCTCTCTCTTTCTCCTCTCCCTCCCTCTTAGGGTGAGCTGGGAGCTCCTGGCCCATGTGGAGTCCCTGGTCTTATTGTGAGTGTTGTGGTGTCCTTCTCACTGCCTTTTATAGCTTTAGATTTTGTGATTCATAGTTTATGCTTAGCGTCCTTGTTCCTCTTGTTTCTCTTTAAGTCCCACTTTGTCCCTCTGGAAAGCAGTAGGATGTAGCAGTAGCTACTGTTTTGAAAATTGCTATATGAAAAAGTTTGATTCATTACTGGCTATACTTATAAGTTTCTCCTACATCTTTCTGTTGGAGACAATCATCTTTAAAAAAAACAAACAAAAAAACATCTTTGTTGCTGATTATGAACACTGATCCAGGGTTTCAGCTATAAGGACTTTAGGGTGCCAAAGGCTGGCATTGAATGTCAGGCCATCTAAATAATCTTGTATTCTCTGTGGCTTCTGCGTGGCTTCTTTTAAATGAAAAAAACAGGGTTGTGTATAAAAACACGTTTCTATTCTTCATTAATCGTTTCAGTAGTGGAACTCAGGTATCCTATCGGCACAAGTATATAGCAAAACCCAGATCTAGTTATGTTTTAGAGTTTCATGTGCTTCTTCAGTTTAGCAAGTATATGTTTTGTGTTTGTTGTTGGTGACAGGGAGACATGGGCCCTGTTGGCATCATGGGCTTAGCAGGACCGCCAGGACTCAAGGTAAACCATGTGGATATGTTGTGAATGTCTCTGGTTTTGATATTGGTGTGACATGAAGTTTGGCGTATTAGATGGTCACATCTTTCTTCAAACAGCCTAGATAACAAGAAAAAATGAAGTTAATGTTTTTCTTTTAATTATTATTTTTGCTCCCAAGGGAGTACCAGGAAACCCAGGGGAACCAGGACTGAAAGGTGATAAGGTGATCTGCATATGTCTTTATTAGAACACTAATCTTCTAAATCCATGAATGCTGGAGAGCATATCACAGAAGTGTATCTCTGCAAGCAAACCGATAAACCCAAGCTATAATACATGACTTGTGTTACCCAGCACTCCCATGGTGCATGTCGACTGAATACTTTTCTGCTAACATTCTGGTTATTTTTTCATTCTTCTTTGTGTTTTCTCAGGGGGATGTCGGCCTGCCAGGAGAGCCAGGGGAGCCTGGTTTCCAAGGGGACAAGGTATGTGTCTGTTGGTATGTGCTTGGATGGTAGAGCAGGTCTTATAGATGGTGGGATTGGTGGTTCGAAGGCCTGCTTCTCCTGACTGCATGTCAAAGTCTCGCTGAGCAAGACACTGAACTCCATATTTCCGGTGAACGGAAACCAGTGCCTTGTTGGGCATCTCTGCCACCATTGGTGTGCTTGTGTGCATGGGTTAATGAGTACTATTGTAAAGCCTTGTGACCTGCTCTCTAAATGCACTATATAAGTGCAGTTTACCATTTATTTTTCCTAGCATAGAAATGTAGTTGGTGTGTTTCTGTATCTAATCAGCATTTTCATGTATGTGATTCTTTTTTTTTTAAAATTTTTCTTGTTTTGTTTTTGACCTACTTTTTAGTCGCGTTCACTTGACTGAGCTTTTATGTTACAGGGTATCCGTGGCTCACCTGGGTTTCCGGGTCCCCGTGGAAAACCTGGACAGCAGGTATTTTCTATCCCCCTTTCAAACACTGAGTACCAGCAGAGAAAACCATGTAACATAACTAACACTATATTTAGTTAACAGGAGCTCAAAGATAGAGTTTCCAGCACCAGTGCAGAGTTGGGATCTCTTTGATTAGACCGCACAGTTAATCAGAGATACGTGATAGCACAGTTTATCTCTGTAATGTACAGTATTAGTTCGTATAGAGATCATTCTTATTTTTTCATTAAGCAATTTCTTTTCAAGCTTAACTGCTTTGGTTGCTTGTATGTTCTCAGTATGTAAAGGAGTGTCCGTTCCTGAGTGATCAATAAACAATTGCTAAAGTACTGTCCATCTATTGAAGCAAGAGTAGGCCGTGAGTAGACACAGCTTCTCTCTTCAGATAAGAAATTTGGTCTAAAAGCATAGTCGTGTGCTCAGTGGGGTATGGAAAGTCTTACAGTGCACTCAAGGAAGAAAGCCCTGGAGTAAAAATGGATGGAAAGGTATACAAAATGGGTTCAAATGTATACAAAAGCAAATTTCAGGCACTCGTGTGTAGGAGAATTTTTGTGCAGGAACTGTAAGCTAATCAAGCACAACCAACCCCTCAAAGAGCAGGGCACGGGCAAATTCCCAGTGCAAATACTCCCTGAGCATTAAGACTAATCCACCAGTTGGCACACATGTGCTCTAGAGTGTCCTTAATATCTTGAGCGCTCGCTGATCTGATTTGAGATTCCTGGGAAAACCCACTCTCTTGCTTGCTTGACCTGCTACATGATGTCTGCATCTTGCAGAAGTGGATAGTAGCTGTGCTGAGTAGCCTCATTCCTCTCATTCCTCCTATCAGGATCTTACCTGGGCTCCAATAGTTTGGGTGATTTGGTGTTGTGAATACTGTAGCTTTAGGAAAAGTAGATTTCCATTTAACTTGCATGTACTGTACACAACTTTGAATTGCATACAGTAGATGCAAAGATTTTCTTTCATGGTGCTATGAGACAGATTTTTCCTGCCATCTTCAGCTTTATATGAGATCGTTTTGGTAACATACCGCACCATGTTCCCAGCTATGTAGTGAGTTTAGGCTATGGTATTGTCAATTCGGTTAGTTATTTTGAGGTTGTCTGATCTTTGTGATAACAGTATGATCATTTGTGACATTTCTTAGGGCAGACCTGGTGAAAGGGGCCCTAATGGTTTACCTGGCCCGCTTGGCCCAGAGGTAGGACAGATTATATTTACTAAGTATTATATTTTGACTAGATGCATATTTATGTTGCTCTATCTGTGTATTTAATATGTTAATACGATGTGGCTTGCAGAAAGTATGCTACTGGGTGTTGATGAACCTATGGTTTATTTTCGAAGGGCTTTCCAGGTGACATTGGCCCACCGGGTCAAAATGGCCCTGAAGGACCCAAGGTTAGTAGAGTGAAACTGAGTATTTAGACATGACTTGTCAAGCTTCACAAATGATGTGAAAGTTCACTTTCAGTCTTGTTATCCATAGGGAAAGCAAGGGACAAGAGGTTTGCCAGGTCCAAGAGGAACACCTGGACTTCAGGTGGGTTTGACTTTGGTGTGTTGATATTTTGAAAATGAGCAAAAGATAAAGATTTTTTTCTTCCCCTGACCTTTTGCGGCAATTTTCTTGTCAGGGTGATGAGGGACCAGTTGGGCCAGCTGGACCTCCTGGACTCGAGGTGAGTGCTGATTGGATAATCCCTGCAACTCAAGACCAGTTAGAAAACACCGTCAAAACTGTACTCATGTAGGATCTACTGTACACACCAGACCACAATACATTCTACACAAAAGCACCATGTGTCTCTGCCTAAATTTAGGTTTACCTAATTTGCAATCCATGGCCTGTAATGGACAACATGTCCGTTGATCTCTCTGTTGTTCTACAGCTTTTTTGAAATACTTCCTTTTGGACACCGTATACTCATATTACCAGCTTGGTCATCAAATTGCTATGCTCTTTTCTATCATTAAAAAACACACACATACACACACACACAGTGGGATGATTGATTTATAAAATACTTTGGCTAAATACTTAAAATAATGAATTATTAATGTCAACTATGCAGTAAAAGTTAATTAAACTAGGGGCACAAAAGGGGACTATAAATAGTCCCCTTTGTTGTTTGGTTTTTCTCCACCATATGTAGACTTAAATTCTCAGTTTTCAGTATCTGAGCATAGAGCATAGCGGATAAAGTGGCCATGAAATCCCAACTTAGGATTTTGTAAGACACAAAGAGGATGGCTTTAAACTGTTGCAGTATAGATAAAAGTCCACAGTGACTATCTCAGTCCAAAAAACTCTTTGGAGTCATCCCGGGCAAAACAATAGAGAAGACTTATCCAGTGAAACTCTATTTTTGCAATGGCTGACTCCAGTCTGCCATTTCCCAAACGTGAAACCCACAAGTGATTACTGAAAACAAACACAAATGACCCAATGACTTTTGTGAGTAATAACAAGAATTTGAGGCTACAAATGGCTCTTTGTTCTCTGGATCATTAAGTTTCTTACAGGGATTTTGTTGTTTTCCCATCAATTGTTGGTTTGTTTTGTGCCATGGCCTCTCAAGGGACAGCGGATTCACAGACTGCACCTTTTACAGAAGATACAGACTTTATCGTTTTGTTTTGTGGAGCTGCAGTACACTTCTATGTGTCATTTTCGCTCTCTGTTCAGGGCAGGCCTGGGAGGCAGGGATTCCCTGGATTGACAGGCCCAGATGGACTCAAGGTCAGACCTAATAGTCACACGTCCACAGCTGAACCACTGTCATCCTTAACTGAACATTCTCTCCCTGGTTCTTTTTTGTGATAATATATCATCTGAATATGTGTAAATTAGATGTTAATTCTCCGTTACCGCAGGGGAATGGGCCTCCAAGCACATTTCGTCTGATTTGAACTAAAAACGAAAGGCTTGAATAAGTTTGTCATATGCTAATTGGCTGCTTTCCTGTAGGGCGAGACCGGGATAACTGGCGAGGTCGGAAAGCTTGGCGAGAGGGTAAAGGCTTTTCTCCCTTTTTCTGCTGATTTCTGTTTGATGCTCACTGTGTCTGTGTGTGTTTGTTTTGTTGGAGCCCCAAAGCTGAGCAGCCTATTATGACAAATATAACTCCAACAGAAGTAAGAGAAATAAGAGACAGTTGAGACGGCATGTTTTCTCTCCTTCAGGGACTGCCTGGTTTTTTTGGGCCTATTGGAGAGATGGGCATCGCCGGAGAAAAGGTTAGCATGGTCTCAATTTGTCAGACTTTGCTAGTGTCACAATTTGGTGTCGTCCAACATCCAGTTTAATCTGTTGAACTGCTTTCAGTTGATCTAGCATGTGGGTAGTGCTGAAACAATAAGGCAATTAAAGCAAATTTGCTGTAAGTTAATTGTTTGCCATATAGCAAGCAAAAGATGCCAGCTTCTCAAATATGCAGATTTGCTGCTTCTCACAAAGTAAATATCTCTGAGGTTTGGACCGTTGGTCAGACAAAACCAGCCATTTTAAAGCATCACTTATGTGAAATTTGTGTTTGGCATTTTTGACTGTTTTTTGATATTTTGTTTACCAAGCGCTTTAATCAATGAACCTACACAAGTATTAGATTAATAGATCATGTAAATGGTCATTTATAGTGTGCATCCTCACTTGTGGACTTTCTCTAACCGTGGCTTGTGGTTCCTTAGGGGGATCGAGGGAACACAGGTGCCCCTGGGCCGCCAGGTGAACCGGGGCCGATGGTAAGGAGTAAGTCTGGACCCTGTCTCTCGTACCCTGGGGCATTCAATCCTACATACGTAAGGGATGGGGGTGTGATGTGTTTGGAGAGACTGATTTAAGCAACTAAACAATAATCATCTAATAGGCGGATGATATAAGGCCACCCAGTCTTGTCAGAAATCTAAGCTAATTCATGATTTCTTTGATAAATAATATAGATATCATTTAAGTAATGTTTTATCCATCAGGGTCACACTGGAATACCTGGAGAGACGGGGCAACCTGGACTGCAAGGCATCCCAGTAAGTTTACTGTTATCATTGTCATAGTTTGTTGTTCAGTGAAGGTAAACCAGAGACTACACTGGCCAGTCTTGTGGCCTCCATAACGGACCTTGTTTGATACTTAATACCAGGTTGAAAAGCAGTGTTTCACTGCACTCTCTTGCTGAAAGTCACAAACTTGTTGCGCTCCCGACCACACCAAGAATCAGTCATAGTTGTGGTTTGTTGTGGTCTGAAGTGTGCTGTATTGCACTCGTGACCACATCCAACAATGATGTCACAGTGTGCAGTCACGCCCTGAACCATGCACTTACATCACCGCAGCAAAGTGAGACGTAACGCTGGATTTGTACTCCTTCATTGCCCCAAGTACAACCAAGTGCAACACTATGATTGTTTTCCTGGAGAGACTGTCTGAAGATATGCACTGTTATCCCTGTTTTTAAATGATATTGAATCTGTGACAAACTGGACCTTAAACTACTGGAGTTTATAAAAAAAAAAAAAAAAAAAGGAAAAGATTTTCAGCTAGTGTTAAGTTACTCTTCAAGAAAAATCAATTATTGACTCGATATATCAGTCTAATCTCTCAAAAGATGGTAGAAAGGCAGCCTTTGACAGTCGACATTATCAAGATCAACTGCTGAGTACTGATAAAATAGGTTGATTAGAAAAATGTGCTGTAGTCTGTGGCAGTTGTAACAGTTTCTATGTACTTGCATTCAACTTGCCATTGTTAATAAAGATAGAACTGAGACTTAGACAACTGTTCCTCGTATCTTAGTTAACATAGTTTGATACAGTCCAACTTAAACAATATTTCTTCACATTCAGGGGCCTCCTGGTTCACGGGGATCCTTCGGCATCAGAGGACCGAAAGGCATTAGGGTAAGTGATCGAAATCTCTGTTATAAAATCTGGGTTCAAGATAGGGTCGAAAAGATGTTGAGTTTGTAAAGTGATGTTCACAAATAATTCCCTAGGTTATAGATACCCAAAAGGTAAATCAATCTTTGTTAACCTTTAAAATAAATATGCATGAGAAATTCAAGTATTTACATGTGTAGAAAAAATCTGTAGATGTAAAATAATAAAAATTGAAAAAAAAAAAAAATACTGTTTATAAAATCTGTGAGCAAATGATGTCAGTGGTGAGGTTACACAAAGAAAAGAAAGAAAAGAAAAAAAAGTGCTTTAGTGAACATGTGTGTAAAGATACAGAGCAGAAAAATGGGTGTAAAACTGGGTGGGTGTAAAAGTGTTCAAAGTTCCCACACTGTGTGTGACGCTGAAGTGGCATGAACTTTGAACCTGTTTTTTACTCCTGAATCTGATTGGACAATGACAATCCAATCACAAAGCAGAGTCCAATCAAAGGGTAAGTGGTTCCGTTACCTTTGTACCTTCCTTCCACCGCAGGTCCTGAAAAAGCTGAGTCATCATTTGTTCTCAGATTTAATTCACACGGCCTCTTCGCCTTTTTATCAACCAAACTGGAATTTCTCATGCAAATTTATTTTACAGGTTTACAAAGGTTGATTTTCAACTACAAACTTAAGAATTATTTGTGAACATTACTTTACAAGCTCAAAATCTTTTGGACCTGATTTGAACCCACACCGTTGGTATCCTCTGGTTTAGATTGAAATAACTCAACAGCTATCAGATGAACTGCCATGAGATTTTGTGCAGACATTCATGGTCCCCAGAAAAGTTTTATTGTCTTCTATTTTGTCTTCTACTTTTCCAAATACCTGCAAAAACCAAACACATTCCCATCAGCTTCAGCTGTGCTTTTTTTGTAATGCTAATTAGCAAATATTAGCGTGCTCAGACTTTTTAAAATCTTGTTTCATAACAGGTCTTCTCCATGGAAAAAAAACAAAAAAAACAGTTTTGCTGTATAGTAAATCATGTAGTTTACATCCGGCAGCAGCAGCAGCAACAACAACAACATTTTATTTGGAATAGTTGGAAGAAGAACTGTGTAACCATGAAAGAGCACAGAGTAGAGAAACTGGCAATTCGCTAATCAAATCCAGCCATCCACAGATACTTAAATCTCATCAAAGAGCAGTGCAAAAACACCAGACTTAGGATTGCTCAGCAACCTCCTCCAAAGAAGAAAAAACCCTCACACAACTAGTAGAATCAGAACATGTGCAGTGCATTCAGAGAGTATTCAGACCCCTTTAAAATTTTTCACATTTTTGTATGTTGCAGCCTTATGATAAAACAAAAATTAACACATCAACATAAGTATTCAGACCCTTTGCTATGACACTTGAAACTTAGTTCAGGGGCCTCCCATTTCTCTTGATCATCTTTGAGATGTTTCTACACCTCGATTGGGGTCCACCTGTCGTAAATTCAACTGATTGAACATGATTTGGAAAAGCACACACCTGTCTATATAAGGTCTCACAGCTGACAATGCATATCGGAGCAAAAAAACCAAGCAAAGAGGTCAAAGGAGCTGCCTGCAGAGTTTAGAGACAGGACTGTGTCGAGGCAAAGATCGGAGGAAGAAAAATCTGCTGCGCTGAAGGTCCCAAAGAGAACAGTGGCCTCCATAATTCTTCAATGAAAGAAGTTTGAAACAACCAGGACTCTTCCTAGAGCTGGCCGCTCGGCCAAACTGAGCAACCAGCGGGGAAGGGCCTTGGTAAGAGAGGTGACCAAGACCTCGATGGTCACTCCAGAGATCTTTTGTGGAGATGGGAGAAACATATAGAAGGACGCTTGGGATAATTCCAGTGTTTGCTGGCTTTTCCATAACTGAGTTTTCTACTTTGCAAAAATAGCCTTTGGTTGCGCAGCAGGATCATTGGACTGAATGAATAATTGATCTAACACGAATAAGCGGTATAATTAAGGCATTTCATTCTCTGGTTTTACACGGCTCCCCTGATATCACAAGATGCCCCAAACATAATATTTAATAACTATAATAGCTGAAAATTCCATCAAGGCTTTGGAAATTAGTATTAACACCTGTACAATTAAAGAGTAATAACCTTTTCCTATGGCCAAAGTTTTGTATTTAAAATTGTGACAATACCTTCAAAAAAGGAAGGTGACAGGTTTATTCCTCAGGATCCACATCTTAAAAATATGATGCGTGTGGGGGGGGTGGCAATGGTTTACTCCTACTCTTACCTTACTTTTTGCTTCTCTTGTATCTTTTTAAGTTTTAAATTTTTACTTCTACAGCGTTTAGTCGTGCCCCAGTCTTACATTAGCATCATGTTGCTTTGTCATTCAATTTTGCTTAAAAGCAGAGTCTCCTATGTCCATATCCAATCTCATGTCTCTGAATTTAAGCAACTTTTCAATCTTGACTTGATGAGTTTCTGTGATATATAAGTAGGTCATCGCCACCATTTTATCTCAGGTGTTTCCACTGCACTCTTCAGTAAAAAGCCCTAAATTGGTGCACTTTAATAGAAAGCTTTTGAAAGTGGGTGAGCTTAAAGCTAATGTACCTGATGAAGTTGAATAGATCAGAAAAACGGATTATAGAGGGGGGGGTGGATAGTAAATATGCAATATAAAACATGTTGAATTTAATAATTCAAATCGTCAATCTTGCTTTTTTTTTTTCCCCTCCCAAAAAAAAAAGCTTGAATTCCCCCTGCAGTTTCAGCTGTAGTCGTGTGCTTTTTCAAGTGACAGTAACTAAGACAGATCACTTCCATAGTACCATGAAGGTGTGACTTGTTTGAAGAAAAGTTAAATTACACTGGAAAATATTAAAATGATCCCCTCTTATGCCCAAATGTCACTCGGTATTAGACAAAACAGGTTTAAATAATCTAGAATGACTTTTTCATTAGATGTGTCAATCTCTATTTGTCTCTATATAACAACATAAATGATTGGAAAGCAGGCAGCATGTTTTTGTTTTTTTTGGATGATCAGAAACCTTATTATTGTATTGAATATTTTTACCTCATGTATTAACACACATTTCACAAATCTGATATAACTGTCATCAATCACAAAGCCCCAATTAGAAATACAAGAGTTTTTCCTCATAACTAAACACCTCTATGTCTCGGTCTCTCAACAACAGTGTTTAAAAGGGTTTGTCTGCTATTGCCAAGCAGCAATTAAAATTTCAAGGCCTTATATAGGTAGGAGCTGAATCCTGGTCTGGCTCTGTTTAGATCACATTTTATATGAGATGCTTACGTGAACAACAAAACAAAAGACACAGTCAGACGTTGAATGTTTTCTGACAGCGAATAGTTTGCTTCAATTTGAAAGGCAAGGATGAATCATTTGTGACCTTTTCCCAAGGCTTCTTTACAATAACCCCAGTGTGCAGACGGTACCACTGTGTGTGATCGTGGAAAAGACGGGGACAAAGTCTACACAGTGTGGATCGGGCACACTGTGGAGCTAATGCGTGGATGCCAAGTATTTGCAAAATAGCCACAATCTTTAATCGTGTGTCTCCGGTGCGGGCGAAACCATACTACATTATAAAACCCAGAGACCCGCGCTCTAGGCTCCACTAAATGGGGATGACAAAAATAGAAATTGAACGGCTAAATTCATTGACTTGATGTATTAAAGAACATGTGCCTTGGGTGTGTTAAAGGCCAGGTTTTCCAACACTATGCTTCAGTGAGAACTTTATTTCTTTGTATAGGGTCCGCGAGGTCCTGATGGCCCAGTGGGGGAGAAAGGGTCTACAGGAATAAAGGTGAGCATATGGTCAAAAAGTCAAAGATGACCACAGTTGATAAAAGAGCCTCTTGTTGAGTTCAAGTTTGTGGCTAATTGTTTATAATTTAACTTGACATGCCAAACTGCCTCAGAGCAATGTCTGGCCTCAAGCTTCCTAACTGCACACATCAAATCTATCCCATGGAAAGCAAGGATAAACAAAATGAAGTTTCTTCACGGGGGGGAAAAAAAATCTGTAGAACTTTTCGAACCAGCTTTGTTCAGCAGACTGTAATTATTAACTATTTTTAACATCTAAAGAATCTTCACAGGACACTCTGTGTTAACTACAAATCTAACAACAGAACCTTAAATCAAAGACTCCTAAAATATTGATGGTGCTGGTGCACCATCGGGAACATTTTAACTCCAGGGGATTTTAGAAAGTTTAGATAACTGAGTTGGATGTTTTCTTTGCAGGGCCCTGACGGCCCACCAGGAAAATTGGGCCTGCCTGGAGAGACGGTAAGGAAAATCTGGCTTCTTCACTTTCCTTTCATAGTAGTAATGACATTATTAGCAGCAGCAGCAACAATCCTGGTTAGAGTACATTTGGTCATGTGCCCTCTCAAGGTTGCAGAATAAGTATCTAGGATAAATAGAGTACCATGTTGATACATTTGTCCCGATGAAGAACAATTTTCCAGGCTGACTTGGAGGGAAACTTTTAATTAAAGCAGGGGCAGATAAACGTTCTTGGAGTTTTATTTGAGCTGTCTCCTTGTTGTTACATAAAGCACATGGTCAAGTACGATATACATCTATTAAGATCTATTTAATCTACTAACCTTTAAAGTGGACAATAGCACTGCTTCATTTTTCATTGTTTTTCTTCAATTATATCCTGCCTTTTTGACTGCGAGATCTTTATGAAGTGCATCCTCAGCTGGACTGAAAACCTCCAGGGATATTCACTTAATGCAAAGTAGTCTATTATTTGATTAGTTTGAAAATTAATCAACAACTTATCAATACATCAACATTCACTGGTTCCAGCTAATGAAATGTGAGGATTTGCTTCTTTCCTCTGTTTAATATACTGTAAAGAAGGACAGGGAGCATGCATAGAACTGAGCATCAGTCTTATGCTGACTATGACTTGGCCTAAGAACAAACAGCACCTTTTAAAGCCTGTCTGACTGTACTTATTTTTCTATTTTTGTTCTTTTGCTGCAGGGAAGGTTTGGTGAGCCCGCTGAAGCTGGGCCTAAGGGATTTCCAGTAAGTGATTGGGGCTAACAGAGGTCTGTTTTAGGTCAGTCTCAACTCTTGGGTTGGAGACATTTTGGGGAACATTAGTGGATAAGAAAGTCTTGTGTGGTGTGCTGTTTCTCTAGAGGGAGTTATGAAAATAAAACATATGTATGAATACCAGGGGTGTGTGTGTGTGTGTGTGTGTGTGTGTGTGTGTGTGTGTGTGTGTGTGTGTGTGTGTGTGTGTGTGTGTGTGTTTCTGTGTGTCTGTGTGTGTTATAACGGCTGTATTATTTTTAGGGTGTTCAAGGACCCTCGGGACCTCCAGGAGCCAAAGGAATTGCAGGAGAGCCTGTGAGTTTATTATGTGCCTACATGAGTGTTCTCTATTTTGGTTCCATAGTTGAAAATAAACATCATTATCAAAGAGTGTGTGTGTGTGTGTGTGTGTGTGTGTGTGTGTGTGTGTGTGTGTGTGTGTGTGTGTGTGTGTTTTTTTTGTTTGTTTGTTTTTTTTGGTTCAGTTATATCAAATTTTGGAAGTTGCAGAATCACAAAGAGGATATAGGCAGAAACCGTAGTGTCTAATTATCTATAATGACCTGTGGCTCTACTACACTACACTACACCTACTGTGCAACCTTCTTCTTGCCCTTGCACATAAACTCTGAATTTCCCTTTTGACACCTTTTTATTCGGTGCAACTTAGAAACCCGCAGTCAAACCCAAAGCCATGAACAACTTAATCCTCTTTTTCTTATTCTGCTTGTGTCTCTCAGACACGAGCAGAGAAGTAGTGGGTCTGAGACAATTTGATTTACACCATCTCCTTCCTGGAGAGGCAGCTTTATTGTAGCCTGAATCTGTCTCAATAAAAGCAGGCCTGTTTCCATCACTTGCGGAAGCTTTGTCTTAGTGTTTTTGAATGCTCTTAGCCTTGCAGATTACCATATCTCCACAAATCCACACTTTCTGTCTGGTTCTTATTTCTTTTCACATTTTTCTTCTTTTACTGTCACTTTATGAAGGTGTTTGTCCAAGATTGGAAAACACTATTAACCTTTTTATTGATGCCCCTGCTTTGTCACCGCAGGGACCAGCCGGGCCACCAGGAACGATTGGGCCACTGGGGGAGATGGGGCTGATGGTGAGTTCGATAACACAGCCGGTGTAAGAACTCCCACTGACTTCTTGCATTAGCACTGAATACTAAAGGCTGTCACCGTTTCTGACAGGGTCTACCAGGGAAGACTGGAGAGAGAGGACTGCATGGTGAAACTGGAGACAAGGTGAAGATGAAGGTTGAAATGATGCTGTTGAAACTTTCATTGATTATTAAGATATTGCACTGGTGGACGGACGTATACTTATGTTTGTGTTTTACATCATGAAGACTGGTATGGGATGATTACAACAGCCTTTGCTGCAGTAAATGGTTATGGTCATGGGCGGGAGGGCACCTCCTACTACTACATGGAACCATATTTGTGCCTCAGTCCTGGGAGTGAGATGGGACATTTTAGTGCAGAAAAATTTTTTATAAGCAAATAAATGATGTTTTGTAGAGAAATTATCATTTTAAATTTAGTTTGAGCCTACTAAAACTAGGTATGTGACGAAAACTGTAGTGAATAAGCTACTCGCGTGTGACCTCCAAATGCTTCTACAGTACCTATCATCTAATCATCGATAATCCTTCGTGCAGTTGTATTGGAAACAAAACGGCCAATCAGAAATCTCCTACTCCAGTTTTCCAATTGGCTGAAGTTGTGGCAAAGTAAAACTGAGAAAGCTTATTGTGCACTTATGCGGATGATCAAATTTAATAGTTTTTTCCACAAAATACAAATTATGTGCTTGCAAAAAATGTTTCTCTGTGCTCAAAATGTCTAGTCTTAAGCTCATGATTTTGGGTGAAGATATAACGCCATATTACTCTCCATTACTGAGTAGGCAACACTGGCAAAAACAACCATGGTGGAAACAAAGGCTGTACATTAAGAGATCCAACACGTCACCAACATCATGTTTCTTCCCCTGGCAGGGTGCCACTGGTCTACCTGGCAACATCGGGGAGCAGGGTTTGATTGGCCAGAGAGTGAGTATCCCATGTTTTTCTTTTATTCTTAATGAGTTAAAGTGAACTGAATTTATTTTAGAAAAACCCTCTATGATACTCAGAAGTGGGCAAGTCACTTGCTACACATCTGTTTTTGCTTCCTGTGATTACTGTCCTTGACACTGTAACATGTCACAATATTTTTATGATTTGTCTAACAGGGTGAGGCAGGCATTGATGGGGAGGCTGGACTGAGTGGACCTGATGGAGCCAAGGCAAGTATGAAGATAAAAGACAAACTGTAATTGAAAATTGGAGATATGGAATGGGAAACATGTTTATTCAAGCCTTTGGCTAATAATCACATTGTTGTCACGTATTACAAAATTAATTGTTTCTGTCTTGAAGCTGTATGTCTGTGAACCCGATGAACTGCTCTGTTTACTGTAGCAGCTTATTCTAATTAGAGCAAGTTGTGTATTGTTTGTGAGAGATTGCCCTTTGTACAGTTGGAGCTGCATTGTGTTGACACTGAGTGAAAACAGAGAGAGGGGCTATTTTAAGAGCTCTACTGTCTGGCAAGTATCGTGACAGAAAAAAAAAAAAAAAAAAAAGACGAGAGAAAGCACAAAAGCCTGTCTATTCAATGGAGCCAAACTGCTGGAATTTTGGCTGACAGACCAACAAACAGCCTTTGGCTTAGAGAAGGTGGTAAAATGTGAGCACGGAGGACGCTGAGGATTTGAATAGAGTCAACCTGAGAGTGTTCAGCTCTGTGCTGTACAGGACTTTTTCGGTTGGTCAGGAGAGTAAACTACTTTGAGCGATACTTTGAGCCAAAGTGCAGCACCTGGATGGAAAACAGCAGCTCAAGAGGAATTTGCAGCTTTTACTGTTAACTGCATTTTCAGTGTTCACTGCTGTATTACTTGGTGAAATTTGAACTTGAAATTCAATAAATAACCATAGGATCATATTTTAATAAAGTCGTTGCATCCCGCAAAACATGTGAGTAATTACGGTAACATGGCAGGTTATAGAGTCAATGTCACATTTGTTAAAACTACAGCTGAGCCTCAGCTCACTTTTTGGTGACAAGTGATGCTCTGGGAGCATTAAAAAACATGTCAAGTCACTGTCACTTTTTTTTTGTTTGTTTGTTTTTTTCCATTTTAGGAAAATTTCTTTTCTGAAACACTTTTGTGTTTCACCAATAGATAAATCATGCTTTTGTGTCATTCTGGCTAAACCACCCTAACTATCTGTTTACATGCCTGAGCTGTCAAGTAGAAACTGCTGCTGGCTCAGAATGATGCAGCAACATTTTTATGTAGAGCGCGCTGTAGAGCTCACATCTCTCCAGTCCTGGCTTCATGTCATTGATGGCCTGTGAGTACTGGATAAAATTAAAGATTATTTTCATAACCTGCAGTGCTCTTCAAAATCAAGCTCCTACTAAGATATGTAGACTTTTAACCCGATACAAAAATATTGTTGACCAAGCTTTTGTTGTTTTGGACCCCCAGGTTCTGTAAAGTATTACAATATAATAAAGTTTTTGCAGACATTCGGTCATTTGATAATGTGGAATATCATATGAAAACTTGTAACTACAGACAGATCTTTCATTGACATTTAATTTTGCGAAGGTAGTTTGTCATTTTTGTATTATTTATGCTTGCCCTGAGAAACTCAAGTTTGTATTGGATATAAAAAATAGTTTTTTAGTCTGAATATTTTATTCAGATGTATTCAAACTACAGCAGGCCAAGATCCTAGCTATGGTTGCCTGTGATTACGTCAAAATGGTCAAGTATATTGTAACTCAATTACATGATCACCTTTTTTTAATTAGACTTGTACTACTCTTCTCAGGGTGAAAAGGGGGACGCTGGTCCAGAAGGTGCCAAAGGAGACAGGGGTGAAATCGGCCTGAAAGGAAAGGAGGGAGATCCCGGGCCTCCTGGACTCGTGGGTGTAAGGGTGAGTGCCTCAGCAGCCAACTCCAAATTTCATTCAGTTCCCATGAAAAGACAACTCTTTTTGTCCACTTACAGCCCTGTTCAATTTTCTTCTTTACAAGGGTCAAGAGGGTAAACCTGGTGAAATTGGTGAAAGAGGAAAACCAGGAGAAAAGGTTTGTCAGTTCACTTGCTCGGGGCTAAAATACACCTTTCATTCGTGGATGAAAGGGAGTTGAATAGTTCTCTGCTGTAGTAGTAAACAGTGAGGTCAGAAACCTCCATAAGCATGACATTGGAGGTGCTTGTCAAGAAGACTTTCAGTATTAAATGTTTGAATTGTCAAACAACCCAAATACTGTTCAGGGAAGTTTGTACACTCTCTGCATACCTGCTCATTGATGGTTTCTCTCCAGGGGAGCAAGGGTCACCAAGGTCACCTGGGGGAGACTGGGCCAGTCGGTGAGCGGGGAGAAATGGGGTTTCTCGGACAGAAGGGAGCAAGAGGGACCATCGGGCCAGTGGTTAGTTCTTTACAGATGGACTGAAGGACTTGACTGGTTGTTGGTGGATGTGGGCTAAATATAAATATTTCCCTAGGGTGCTCCAGGGAGAATGGGCCAACAAGGAAATCCAGGCATATCAGGTTACGAGGTAAGCACTTCTTCATGAAATGTGATGGGATAATACATTTCATTGCAGGATGTTATGAAAGTGAGGAACTTACAGCACGTCCAAAACCATACACTGCTGTCAATTCAAAAATGTTAAAAAACCGTGACAACCTTCTCAAGCTTCTAAAATAAAGGCCTTTAAACTTGTTTTAGGAATCCTTTTTTCCCTATTACTATTTAATATATTGTATGGAAAGAAAACCTTTTATTTTTATGTTTTTGCCAAATAGTAGTGTATGCATAAAATAATATTGGGTGTGTGGGTAAAAAGGCAAAAAAAAAGTAGGGTAAGTTGTTGACAGGCACGTTACCTAATGACGATGTAATGCCAAAACTTTGTAGCTGTATTCAGTAAATCTTTTTGGAGTCCCTCTAGTGTGTGGGGGCCCTTTGTCTTGATTATTATTTGCAAGTTTTTGCCAGGAAATGCTAAGCACCTTTTTTCCTTACAGCAGTGTGCATCTAAAAAGCCTGGACAGTTGTTAGAAAGGTGTCTCATCTAGGTTGACATTACATTATTGAATAAAACCTGTTGACTTGTGAGACACTATGCCTGTATTCTTCTGGTGTTGATGAATCACAGGCTGATTCTCATTTGCTGAAGTTTTTTTGCTTCCTCTTCATTCCACAGTCGGGGGGGGGGGTCCTTTTTAGTACTTGGATGTGTTAACAACCCTGTGTGTTGTTTTGGTTAATTTGATTTTTTTATGGAGTGCAGGTCAAATCAATGTTCCTTCCCCCTCCGCTGACCTCACTCTTTTGGAGTCTCCAGCCTATTACTGAAATTTGATTTCTCATCATTCTTTGCTATTTAAAGGTATAAACCACCCTAAAACATGACATCTTATCTTTACTAATGGCATTGTGGATAGAAGTAAGAAACATTGTACAATTTTAAATCATTTTTGCCTTAAAACTGACCATTAGAAGGCAGAAAGTAGGAAACATCTGTCATCTTCAGTGGGGGCCAAACAAGGACAACTCGTGCAAAGCAACATAAAAATTAAAAAAGAAAACACTGAATTGCGGAAAGAGGATGGTCTGTCTTTCTCTAGCTAGCCATATCTGTTTACCGCTAGCCAAATGTACCTCCATTCTATCTATCCATACCAATGAAGACACTTCTCATTTGCCGGATGAAATATGGGAGTGATGGAGAAACTTGGGTTTGGGTTGGAGTTTGACAACAAGCCCTCTCTTACTTCATGCACAAAGGAGATAAAAACAGTAACGTTGCTGGTCTGCACCTGTGTATGCGCATAAGATTCAGGATAAGATTGGGGTGAGAAATGGATTATTGCAGATTTAGGGCTAAAGTAGAAGCAAATTGTTAAAAAATACAACCATGACTTGATTCATGAATCACGAAATTGCATTCTTCACAGAACCAGAGGATGAGGTGATGATTGATGATGCTGTTACAGAAGTTTTATGATCCTCCTCTCTGTAGCTGGATTCCACGTGTTCTCTACATTATGAATATGTCACATGATAAAGTGGAGTAAAGGCTGCGAGTTGACAGTCCTGAAATGAGATTCAGTCACAAACTCTCTTTCTTGTCATAGGGTCACATGGGACCACAGGGCCCAATGGGACCCCCTGGGCCAAAAGGTGAAAAGGTACATCCACAAAATGATTTGCTGTTCCTAATAGCTGTCTGCGCTTCGATCAATCATCTAATGAGCATCATTTAACAATGTGAAATAGTCATGCAGCACGTTGTCTTTGAGTGCATGGTCAGTTTAGTTGTTGCACTGGGACTTCACTTGTGTCCCTAATTAGTGCTTCTTCTGTCTGTCTTGTTGTCCTTGCAATATTCCTCAACTCATCCCTAATTTGATCGATGATATGAACTAGGGCACATCCAATTAACTAAGTGCTGTCAAACGTATATAATTAGCCAAGCACCTGGACTCTTCTGCTCATGATTTTGAGGGTAGTAGCACCATAATTTGTGTTTATTTGACAGGAGCAGCACACAATAGAACACACTGCACCAGAATTTAGTGAGATGCTAATTAGCATTTTTTTAGTCCCTGGGCTGGAGCCATCTGGAAGTGGATTTGTTGTTTTCTCTTGCCAATATCCTCGAAATAATGGCTCTGCTTGCTCTTTAATTAAATCAATATTATGCTATCACACGGGTCATTGCAAAATTTATGATTTTCAATTTAGAGAGGCAGGTAACCCTGGAACTAAAAAATGCTGCAGATAAATACATATTTGTGTCACAGTTCCCTTAAAAGCACTTATGCTACAATATATATTGCTTTTCATCCATGTAAGTGTCCGTTTTGCCTGGCCCATGGGCATCACTAATTATCCTCCTACTTTTATATGCCTGCCGGGCTTCTTTTATTTATTTAATTTGAAACATGGATAACACATGACTCTTAAAATCATACACACATACGTGGTTATTGGTCAATGAATTCCATAACGACCCTGGAACAGACATTAGCACCATTTATGTGAAATGAGATCATCCTGGGTAATAGCTCATGTAATGATATGCTAATCACGTAAAGAGAGCGGGCAATGTGTTTCCATTGTCATACTCTTTCAAACAAAACGTGCATTGATTTTGCGCAGACCATTGGATTTCACGGAAATGCCATTGATTTGCAGTTGTTCATCTATTCCGATATGGCTTGTTTAGGGTGAACAGGGGGACGACAGCAAGGTAGAGGGTCCTCCAGGTCCTCAAGGTGACAGAGTGAGTTTCTTACACACTGTACACCAGTTTTTCCTGTGTTGTTTGTTAGTGGTGTTTGGGATTGTTTAATTCATTTGTCTCCATATGAATCCAGGGTTCTCCTGGAGACAGAGGAGAGAGAGGAGAGCCAGGTGACCCTGGAGACATTGTAAGTGAAATTAAAAAAAAAAAAAAAAAAAAACCCGACTTGTTGTTGGCTGTTGTTTTCAGGTATAGTGTCAATCAGGTTTAAGTAATGTTCTATACATTGAACTGTAGAAAATTACATTTTCCAGGGTCAAATGGGTTTTGATGGAAAGAGAGGTGACGCTGGTGCCCCGGGGATTCCTGTAAGTAATCCCATTTATTTTTCTTGAAATGTAAAACTCAGATATATATATATATATATATATATACACAATCAGTGTAATTCAACCAAACAGTAATGATCATTTTCAGGGACATCCTGGGCCAAAGGGACAACCAGGGCTGAAAGGATCCAAAGGTGATCAAGTAAGGACATAAATGGCATGATTTTGTTGTATGAGAAAACTAAGTGCAGTATTATTAGACTGTATTTCCTGTCATGCAACCATGTCAGAACTGTGGAACATGAATTCTTTATGCTCCAGGGTCAGAAAGGAAAACCGGGGGCAACAGGCACATCTGGGATCAAAGGACCACCAGTGAGTTGGATGCATTTCTTGTCTAACTATATAATCAGACATAACTCTGATTCTTAAGCCCTTTGAGGCAAATTTATGATTTGTGATTTTGGGCTATATAAATAGTATTTGTCTTGACTTGACCTCACAGTCGAACTACATTTTACTATTTAAAATCAATTCAAGCTTTGCTATAAACATTTCTGATTGTCTTTCATAAGGGTCCAGAGGGTCCTCCTGGCCCACGGGGAGTTGTGGGCAGGGGGGGACTTGAGGGGCTGCCTGGATTGGATGGACTGTCTGGCAAAGATGGAAGTAAAGGATTCAAGGTGAGGGCAGTGCAGTGCGCTTATTTTTTTTTTGCTAAATTTAATCATTATCAGCTCTTATTAACTATCTTTTGTCTGTAGGGGGAGCAAGGAGAAGATGGATATGTAGGTTTACCTGGAAAACCCGGGCAGAAGGGTAAAACTGGTGTGACAGGGCTTCCTGGAAGCCAGGGCTTCTTTGGACCAAAGGTGAGAATGATGGGTGGACAATTTGCACTACTTTAGTTACTTGTGCTAAGAAAGTTTTGATCTTTCTCACAAAGAACTTAAATTATGCCACAAGCATTTTTATGGATTACACTGCAGGCAAATTTATTGCCAGTATCAAGTGGAAATTGCCAACTCAGCTTTAATCTGCCAGGGCTGCCTCCCCTGGCACTATAATGCTGCCATTATATTTGGAGCATTTTCTGATCTCAAAGGCCAAAGTCCGTACAAAGACTTTATACAATCTCTCAAAAGACCTCATATTCACTGCAATAATTTTGGGAAGTTAGTGTTGCGAAATATGAAAGAGCTGGCACAGTCTTGATTTGCATGGCTTTGCCAATATTACATAAAATTTACATATGCATGACTGTGACAAAAACAGAGAGGCTTTATTTATTGGACCTGTGGTGTTAGGCACTTTTCACCTCACTGACCGTGGTTAGAAAATAAAGTTGCATTCTGATTAAGTTATGTATCAGTGATTTACATGCCAAGATTTTTTGAATCTGGTAAGTTTGTTATGACGTAAACTGTAGTAGGTTCTTCTGCATCCTGTGGTAATAAAACTTTTAAAACTGATATTAGGGGGCACCCGAGTGATGTAGGGGGGACGGCACCAACCCAGCACTGCTCATATCCAGGTTCAATTCTTGGCAGTGGTGCTTTACGTATTGGTCAGGGGCCCCACTAAATGCAGGTAGCAGTGTCCATTGGTGGGAAGCCAGTGAAGGACTTGCCGCTGCAATCGTGGCTTCTACTGCTTTGTCTGGGAGTCTGTGCGGAGGCCGTTGGGTGGTATGTGAGGAGAACATTTATGTGTGTTTGTGTGTGTTCTCCAGGGTGAGAGGGGTCTCCCAGGCCAAACTGGTCCAACAGGAAAAAGAGGATCTTTTGGTGGGATAGGATTTCCAGGAAAACAAGGAGACCAGGGACCTAGAGGGCAACCAGTGAGCACTGACTTGTCAAAATAACTTACTGCAGTTCATTTACATGACAACTTCTTAGCTTGTGCAGTGATGAAGATTACCATACTTTCCCCTTCTCTGTGTGCATCAGGGGGATACTGGTCAGCAAGGATTTCCAGGGGTGTGGGGTCTGTTTGGGCCAAAGGTATGCTCCCATCAAGCTCCTCTCAAAACCGAAATGATGACCTCAGGTCAATCAGACCTATAAAGTTATAGTTTTCCAGTCTGAGCTAAGTTCTTAACCCTTAGGCCAGAGTTATGGTACTGCTCTGAGACGGTAAAATTACCCAAAAAGTAATTCCTGGGTTTAACTCACCTTGTGGTTGAAGTACACTTGTTACGTTGAAATGCCTAAAATTGTCTTGAGGTACATTACATTATATTATCTTCAGTAAAAATTGTAATGAAGGCTTTTAGGTAGTAGTGTAACATGCCCAAGGATAACATCTGCAGCACCATAAGTCTGCTTTACTTACAGCAGTGCTGCACTATAGATTATTGCAAGATGAAGAAACAGAGCAGGCTTCACTGGAGTCTCACTCTTTAATTTAAAACCCTGAGAGTAATGCTAGGTATTTTATCACAGTGGGAGTTGAGTAGGAGTTTGAAGCAGATGATCTTTGTGTTATCTTTGTGTTAGTGTTCAGCAGAGTTTATAATACTTGCTCTAACTCAGAAGCAATGAGCGAGGATAATTAAAGTAAAGTCAGTCAAATTTGATAAAATTTTAGTTATAAAGGCTGTGTAACAAACTGTTTTAACATTTCTTGGATTTATTTTTTTAATGCCTGTATTAATGTGATGGCAACAGTACTGACCTTATTGAAATAAGAGGAGAGACAAAGGTTTTCCACTTCCTCAGAATTACTACATTTAACAAACGTAAGCTGTTTTTTGTTATGGTACTATTATAGCAATTATTTAGCAAAAACACTGTGCTGCAAACCATTTATTTTTACAGCTATATTTGGTAAGATTAAAACTGGTAGCATATGTGCCATTAAACAATTGGATAACAGTTTGAAAGTGGTGTATGAAAATATTCGTCTTGGCCACAATAGTCCAGCCGATTTGTTTCTACTATGAATATGTTTTGAACTGTTTTGTTTGGTGTAGCCCAAAGACAAAACGTAAGAGCCGTAGACCAGATAAAAACATCTGTGACACCACCCACAAGTTTCTAAATGGGTATTTTGAAGCTTGTGTTTGGGTTTGCTGTTCTCAAAGAGCAAAGGAATAAAACATGCCACTTTTTAAGCCTTAATATACAGTATTTTTCATAGTTTTTTTTATGTATCACACACAGACGCTTAATCAATTAATAATAAAAATTGATATATCAATAGTTTGTTGCAGTTTTAGTCGTGTGTACAGTGGGATAACTCCACAAACACCAAAGTAAAATATAATTTTATGTAAAAATAATGTATTTTATCTTGGGGCCAAAACACTGCTTTGTGAAGTTCATTAGCTGTCACATTCCAAAGTTGTAGTTTGATTGACGTCCATCAAAGTATTAGATCATTTCCTGTTAGTACCAAAATGTAAAATGACTTTGAGATTCTGTATACTAACAGCATACTATGACAGTATATGTAACAGTAATGGTAAATTGACTTATATATATATATATATCGGCACTCGCTCCGGAGGAACCAGGGATCAGGAGAGTATCTAGCAAACTGTATGTAATTAATATGTAGGTATGGGATTGGAAGCAGTAAAATTTCTTTATTCCAGCACCTAGTGACCATTAGAGGAACTGCAGCTTAAGACGTTTCGGCTACTTTAGTGTTTGACCATGGTGGTTGCAATTTGCCAACTGCAGAGAAATTTGTCAATGTATTAAATACTACTTGTTGCCAGCAGAGGTCAAAAAAGGTCATTGATTATTTAATACTGCTTGAACCTTTGACTTACCATACCTTGTCCATTACTACAAAAAAACAATTGTTTGTGTATTTGTAGGGACCTCCCGGAGACATTGGCCCAGCAGGGATACAGGGACCCAAAGGACCACGCGGTTTGATGGTAAGATGAAGATTAATGGTACTGTGGTAGCTCAGTGGCGTATTTCAGCCAATGCCAGTGCACTGAACCCTCACAAACTGCAAACTTGCCATGAAAAATAAGGACTGCTTCATCAGATGCTCCATCATATGTGCCTTCAGTCACTAACATGCCCCTGCTTTCCAGGGTATGGAGGGAGCTTTGGGCCCCGTTGGCATCATTGGCCCCAGCGGTCATTCTGTATGTACCTCATATCTCATCGTATCTGCCCAGTTTTATGTGACTTCTCTTTGCTTTTTGGCAGTGATGGAGTCATTCTCTGTCTCCTTTCTCTCCATCAGGGACCCCAGGGTGACAAAGGAAATCGGGGGGAGATGGTGCGTGGCGCTGTTTTTGATGAATACCTTTCTGTCTGTACTGTGAACACAGAATAGGATACTTAGTATGGAGACAGCACACCACTCGGTCTGCTTTGCCCTCAGCACTTTTCATTTCCTATTGTAGTCCACGGTTTGTTGTTACACTCACAGTGACACTTACCTACGGTGGAATTCCTCTCAGGGTGATAAATGTTGGCTGCATGCTCATCTCAAGCTTTTTAAAGAGGTTTGTTGAGTGCTCATACACAGGCATAATTCAAAAGCTCACTCCGAAAACGCCAACACTCGTGTATAGGTTCGCTGTATGGAAATAAAATTTCCGAGTGTAGGCTCGCAAAGAAGCAAGAGGGCAATTCAGCAGCCATACAACAGATAAAGACTTTATTGAATGGGTGGCATAAAGATGGCATTATACTGTACATGATAGTATAATATCAGGACTGCTCTCCAACTCATTGTATTATTGTGGGATTGTCCACTTATGAATACTGATTTCTTTTTTTTTTTTTAATTTCAATCAGGGGTTGCAAGGACCAAGGGTGAGTAATTATTCACCTCTTGTAGCTTAGTCATTTTTCTTTACTCAGGCCTGTGGTCTACTCAGTATGAGAAGAAAAAAAATCTCATCTTGATCATCTTATGTAAAGTCCAAGTTATAAATAATTTGAAGCCTAACGTTGATATGTGATTTTTCAGGGATCTCCTGGTCCTCGTGGGCCACCAGGACGACGAGTAAGTTCTTCATTCTGTATATTTTTTTTCAAATGAAAAAAGCCAAATCTAAAATGAAAAACAAAATGTTACTGAGTGTTTGACTTTAAACAAGCAAAAGAACTCTGCAATGATCATTTTTCTTTGTGAAAAGGGGTTGTTTGTTCATCTTCCAGCAATGTTTAGTTGACCTGGCTGCTTTTCAGGTCAAGGACAGCATATTTCAGAGAGAAAAAGACCCGAGGACAATTAATAACTGTCTTTAATGGTGCGAGCAGAGTAGCGTTTAGACTTTGCGCCTTCATAACAGTTGAAATGTACAAATGCAAAAGACAGTACATTCATGTTAGTATCAAAATGTTTGTGTTAAAGATGGAGAATTTATAGAACTACTTCATGAAAACAAATACATTGATTGGCTGTTGCTACAAAAATGCTAACATCAAAAATAAACACGTGTGCCAAAACACATGGTGCCTATAACACAGGTTTCTGTCTTTGGTCTCTAGGGTCTTCCCAGTTCTGCCCTTTCACTTGTAAGTATGTTTCTCTTTATTGTCAATTCAGGGAATGAAGACATGTTGTATTAGAAACAGAAAGTAAAAATGATCATGGTTGTTGTTACCTTATTGCCTCGCTGTCATCTTTGGTAGAGGAATGAGGCTCTCGGCGCTGCCTTTCAAGTCATCATTGATTCCCATACTGCACTGAGGCAAGAGGTGAGTTTTCCGGGACACGTTGCTAATTGCAAGGAATCACTGTTGATTGTTGGTTGGATCTATGGTGTGCCAGCGAATTCATGACCCATTATGGGAAACTGAGCCATTGCAGAAGCATAGAATGTGAGAGTGAGTTGGTAAAAGGATAAAAATAATAGTATAATAATAATAAAAAAAAAGTCACAACAATATTTATGTCTGAAGCAGAATTATCAGAGCATGGACCTGCCCATGTTAGACCAGGGCACTGAGATTTTCAAGACCCTGCAGCATCTCAGCACTCTGATCCAGAATTTAAAGAACCCGCTGGGAACCCGTGACAATCCTGCCAGAATCTGCCGAGACCTCTACAACTGTGAACACAGAATGTACGATGGTGAGGAGACATTTTAACTGCTCCATCATTTCTGTTCACATATTCACTGTGTTTTGATTGATGAGAGCCATTTCCTCCTCTGCTGCTCCTCTTTGACAGGCACTTACTGGATCGACCCAAACCTTGGCTGCGCTGCTGACACTATCGAGGTGACGTGCAACTTCACTGCTGGAGGACAAACTTGCCTGAAACCCATCACAGTATCCAAGGTGAGGATCACTTCTATATTTAGCCATTTGCCTCAGCCAGACAAAACACCCTATAAAACTTATACATATCACTTAGATAGAGACAAGATCATTTCGGGAGAGTACTGTGCAGACATTGGGTGAATATCAAATCCATGAGTGCTTGTGTCCTTGTGATGAATGTTTTTCTTCACGTTGTCTCAGATAGAATTTCTAAAGAAGTAGAGAAGCTTAGAGTTTAAGAGCTTAAGTTTAAGTGCATGTGTGTATAATGCCAATCATGTGATAAAGGAACACAGCTGTCCATTTTCTGGCTCTATAAAATTAAACACTAGCACTATTCGGATAGATAATTCATGCAGTAAATCTTACGGCATTATATTTAGTCTTTAGTCTGGGCCAAGTAACCATCAAAGGCATACTCAGTTGGAAAGAAAACCTCTTGAATCTTAAACTGTCTTTCATCCTTTCATTCCTTTGTTTTTGAGTTATATAACAGCCCTACAATTCAGCAAAAAACACGATTAGATCCAATTCATGCATTAACTGTAAATAAAATAATGCGGACAGGCAATCATACTGAAACGGCCCAATCTGTGATCCAGATGTATCTCATTCTAATATATATCAAAACCGGAGCCTGTTTTCAATTCCAAAATTGATTATGCACAAGTTCTTCTATTACAGAGGCTAACACTGGCCGACAACTATGTCCAGTTATTAATGTTTCAATCAAGAATGTTTTTGAACAGACTGTGCCATTAAAACGGGCCTATTTTATAAATTACAATTATTTGACGTACTTTTTGTAAATCTACCCAAATATCCAGCATTTTTGTGAATTTACTTCAAAATCTATGTTAAAACATCACACTGTGGACCCAAACAGGCTCATAATGTAAGCCCTATATGGAATCATATTGTGGTATACAGCTGAAATAGGAACCATGTAGGCCTAACTCTAAATTACATCTACAGTTTTTAATGAAATTTTATCATGGTCAATGTTACATCTTCCAGATTCTGACCTGAAATAATGAACCACACAATCATCCTACAAATATGTATAAATTAAAGTAACTTGAAAAAAAACCCCACTTGCCTTATAGTTGGAGATAGGAGTGGGTCGCATCCAGCTGAACTTCATCCACCTTTTGAGCACTGAGGCTGTGCAGCACATCACCATTCACTGTCTCAACGCACCTGTGTGGGCAGCAGGACCCTCCTTACAGCCTTCAAGCAGGGCTGTGAGCTTCAAGGCCTGGACCGGCGAGAAGATTCGACCTGGAGACCTCCTGGAGCCGTTCATACCCACGGATGACTGCTGGGTATGGCACTGTTACTATAAAAGTCAATGCAATTCGCGGTCCTTTGGTCCAAAATGTGTACATCCCTAAAGGACTAGTTCAACATTTTGGGAAGATACAGTTATTCACTTTCTTTCTGAGAGTTAGATGAGAAGATCCATATCACTCTCAGGTCTGTGTGTTAAGCATGGAGCTGAAGCAAGGAGGCAGTTAGCTTAGCATAAAGACCGGAAGCTGGGGGGTAATAGCTAGCCCGGTTCTGTTCAGAGTCTAAAGGTCACTAACTAACACACAGCATTTTGTTTGTTTAATTCGTAACACAGCAAGAAACAAAAACAGGTTTTTACAGGTGATTTGATTTCTTGACCCAGCGGAGAGACTTTTCTGGAGTTTTACTTGCAACTCCCCATTAAAGCACATCTTATCAATTTTTACATTTTGTTTGCACACTCTTTAAATAAAGGAGATACAAAGTATTAAGTAGTGATTTTTATGGAGTTACTGGTCGACTGATTTTTAAACTGGGAGTTAACCAGGCTAGCTGCCAGCGTTTTTCTGCTTCCTGTCTTTATGCTAGGCTAAGCTAACTGCCTCCTAGCCCTAGCTATATACAGCCCAAAACAGAACATGTTTTCTCACTAACGTTTTGTGGTACCTAGCCACGCAAATAGTTTTGGTTCTATTTTAACAATTTTTGACAGAGATCTAATATTTCTGCCCCATCCCAATACAATAGAGATGAATGTAATTTTCTTTGAGGTGCTCATAGCATCAACTTTCTTTCTAATAAGTGTCCCCGTTAGTTTGGATAATCCAAAGACTTCACTGTTATGGTTTTTGGGGGGACTATTTCTTTGGTAGAAAGTATTTCAATGAAAACTGTTCCCAGTGAAGTCTGTGGAGTATCCACAATAACTAGGGCACTTTTTGTGAAAGGCAAGTTGCCTGTAAATTTTCAATGCTTTGAGCCGCACAAATAAAATTACATTCTCCTCTATTGTACTGCAGTGTTGGCAGAAATCTCTGCAACACGCATCTCAAAAGCTGCCCCAGAGAACAAAAAAAAAAAAAATCAGCATACCTAAATACCACTAGAGCTAAAAGAGAGAACTGACCCTTTGATGTTATTTTGTCTTCCACATTATCGCATCATGTGATATAATACATCCTTCACTTTCAGATCATAGATGGCCGCTGGCATCAGACCCACTTCATCTTCCAGACCCAGGACCCAAACTTACTCCCCATAGTGGATGTGTACAACCTACCGACACCAGAACCTGGCGCACGATATCACCTCGAGGTTGGACCCGTGTGCTTCTTATAGGGCCCTGTGGAGGGGCCAGGAATACTCCTTAAAGGAGTGACTGCATGGGGGAGGGTGGATGGGGGAGACTGGTCCTTTCGGACCCCCATTTTCTCTCTACAAAATATGCTTGGACTGCAGAAACAGGAGGGGGCACCAAAGAAAGAAGGCCCATTGGAAATGCAGAGAAAAGACTTCTGGCACTAATCAGCCTATGGAAAACAATAATAAGCTCCGTCTTCAGAGACTTGTTTGTGTGATACAAGATCTGAATGCCCCTGTTGGAAGTAATATCAACGTCTCATTTCTGTCATCTCTCAGACCATGTTGTATCATATTTTCTTCACGGTCTGACACCTGATTTTGCGAGAACCTAAGAAGTTTGTCGAGATCTGTACAGAAATATGGAACAGTTACATCTGCAAATGCAATAATTCCTATTTTAATGTTAAAGTATTATTTATACATGTATATGTACTGTATATTGTAATATAAAGTGCAATAGTTATTGTTCCACAGCCTTTAGGCATATACAGTATCAACATCATATCACTCATTCAGGTATACGGTGTGCCTCAGACACACAGGCATACTTCCACCAGGTAAGTCTTTTTGAGCCTCTACTAACTGTCCAGTGCTGAGAGGCCCCACATTTATACAGATATCTTCACATGAACAACTGCTGTGTGGTACGTTCCATGTTGAGGTGGAGCCAAGGTTTCCACAGTGTGAACCGAGAAAAGTGTGTCATGATGCTACCTCGTACTGCACCTCTCATCCCCCAGCAAAAACAAGTCGATACCTGATTTAATCTGGGATGACACAGAGGTGACACCTGGTGCTGCAAAAGTTGACACTCATAGGATAAACTCTTGTCAGCTCTCAGCAAAGCAATGGCTGTGCTTTACGAAAAAAGGGAAGATTGTAAAATATACACACAGGCCAAATTCATTAAATTATATTTTCAAGGTAGTATTTTAACATTTTCAATATTCTTTGTATGAGTCTGACACTATAATTTTTTTTAATTTGTTAAAATGTAAATGTATAATTATGCAACTTTTATTATCTACAGTGGATTCTATTTAAATTTTATTTAAATTCTGATTAGCTTTCCAGTTCAAAAACCAGGCATCAAGGTTCATGTTTTTGGCACAGTATTGTTCATTTGGAGCTTGAAAGATTCTACAGCCTATGGCTTTTTTAAAATAATTCAACTGTCCTAGACAATCAACTGTATTTTAGGAAATTACCAGCCTTATTATTTACTGTTGATGCATTTGTCACTAAAATGTGCAGCAATTATGGTTGGTCCCACCAATCTATAAACTCAGAGGATTTCTTATATTACACAACATTAAACTACCACATTACATGAGCTCACAGTGTTTGGTCTGTACAGACATTTTATGCTGCGTGAATGAAGTCTAATGACTAAACGGATAATTTAATAAATGTCTGAAACCTTTTATTGATAAGCAGCTTTCAATTTTTTTTTTTTTTTTTTTTCCATCCAAGAAAACTTCATAGCAAAGCAAGATAATAAAATACATTTAAACTGCGTACTTGTGAAAGTGCATTTTAGCTTCCTTCTGCTCATTTCACATCTGGAACTGTCAAGTCTTGACAGCGGCTCCATTGTAAACATACAGTAATATTGTGTTTCGTTTTCCCCTCTAGACCTTTTTGTGGCATTAGGGTGGTTCTGTCAACTCCAGTTTTATTGGATACAAAAACACAGACAGATTTGAAATTTGAGAGCACTCTATTAGCAGACTGCTGTATGTTACAATACATGGTCTTATCTTGGGCACATGGCATGGCGACCTCCATCAATAGGTAAGTTGACTCCAGTAATGAAACTGGCAGCGTCGGACGCCAGGAAGGCGATGCTGTGGGCCACTTCCTCCACCTCACCTGGTCGACCGAGGGCGTGAGTCTGCTTACACTTTGCAAGAAACTGGTGATGAAAAGGACAGAACAAGGATGGGGGATGCATATTTAGTTTTTATCATTTTCGGGAGATAAAAAAGGTCATTCTTTGGGTATGTTTAGATTTTAGCTGCTCGCTGACAGAGGAAGAAACAGAACAGATGACTTCACAGTACAATTTAAGTTTTGTGACCGTGATGCCAAAAATGTTCTGTTTTAGTGGCAAGATGTGTTACCTGAGTGTACTGCTCCTCATCCAGTCCTGCTCTCTTGTGGACATCTGTGATGATCACACCCGGGCTGAAGAGATAAAAGCAGGAATATATAATACAGTACAACAGAGATGCTGAATGTCACCAGAGAAAACGGATTTCAGTGATTTTTCAATGACCATTTCAGACAATCTGCACAACAAAGGGCCTGTGAACTAAAAAAAGAACGGGGAGGCAAATGTGAATCTAAAAGTGGACTCATGCAACAGTAAAACGTTAATTGAACGTACCAGACGGAGTTCACTCTGACTTGCTTTGATGCCAGCTCTGAAATAAAAAGCAGTAGTGATTTCCTGTGCTGATGTGCCATTGTGAACTTTTGCAATGCTCAACATAAGAGGGCTAAAAATGGCTCAACTCACCAAGTGCTACACAGCATGTGAACTGGTCAATGGCCGACTTGGACATGCAATATGCCAGCACACCAGGGAACTACAGGGAAAAAAAAAAAAAAAATCACAGTTCTCAAAGATGCCTCACAAAAAAATAAAGGTAGTGCATGAGGAGGGTGCTGTTGGAAACTTTTGTCCAGCTGCGTAATACCCACTGATCTCTGTCCACTGACACTGGATACGTTGACGATGGAGCCTTTGGTCTTGATCAAGTGGGGCACACAAAGTTGAGTCAGATGGTATACAGATCTGGAATATGAACCAAAAGTTAGGGGACACGCTAACTAAAAATCACTGAATATATACTTTAACACTAAATATGAAGTTTTGGACTTAGTACTATTATCAGTCTTGTGTCCCCTCGAGACTGTGAAGTAACGGCAATCACACCTACACCCACATACTGACACATGTACATTTAGATTAGGCGGCTGGTGAATGGTGCCATCGTTCTAATGTTCCTGTTGATTTATGACAGTGTGGCCTGATGTCTGCTATAGTGAGATCTGTTGGTGAGCACAGCATGACTTCTAAACTGGAATTTTCTTCAAATGTTCACCTTTTGTTTACAGCACAGCTGAATTTAACAGAGTGATACACGCAGTGGCCAGTCCGACATTAGATTATATGTACCAAAAGACTTCCAATTCCAATGAAAAAGGACAATGTGGCCTTAAGAAAAAAACATCTGTATGTATTACAGTAACTTCCAGCCAGGCCCCTACGCATTCATGCATACATTGTATATCCATACAGTGTAAAAATAGTCACATCTAGATTTAGTCAAACATGTACACACATACTGTGAATACAAAACAGCAAACATGGCTTCATCTTTTTTATAAAAGACCATTTTCCTCATTTCCCAAACTACCAAGTAGAATAACAATCACATTACCTCTCCAGTGATCTTGCCATTTGTCACATTTTGGTGTTTACTATAATGAAAATAATATTTAAATAAAATGGACATCATTTTCAGTTTCAGTCAAGCGCCACAACTTAATAATTGAAAATCAATCCTTGATCTTAGAAAAAGTTTTTATTTTTATTTTTATTTTTTACAGTTTTACTGCCTGAGATTGTTTTATGTTGAAAAGGGGAATAATTCTCTTACTGTATGAATATCAACTTTTGCCTTACTCACTACACAGTAACATTGCCACCACTCAATCCTGAAAACATGTCATGTACCATATATCTCTTGTCCAATCTTCCATCAAAACATATCTTTAGACAACCCACTCAACTTAAAATTTAACCCGATATTCACTGGACTATCAGCATCTGACATATCCCCGCTACTGTACACTCAGCAACTAATATGTCTCCCAGATGTTTTGACGTCAGGTCTTTGGAATCCTACCTGACATTGATGCTCATGACCTTGTCGTACTGGGCTAGGTCTGTGGTCTCGATGCTGCCCATGGCCAGGATACCGGCGCTGTTAATCAGGACATCCAGCCGGCCGAAGTGAGCGACGGTCTGCTCCACTGCCTTCCTCACGGTCTCCTCATCAGTCAGGTCTCCAGGAACAAGCAAAGGCTGCAGAGTAATGCACACACAGTGTTTCATTAGGTCGTGGCTTTAAAAGGCATTTCTGCTCAAGTGTCAGAAACGTATTCATGCAATGCTGAACAAATCATACAAATGTGTTTCCATCATTGTGTGTTTCAACATTTACTGTATGTCAGCGTCAAATTGCCGCTTCTTATCACCTACATGCATTTATTTTATTTTACATCCACGCTGTAAATGTCCATTTGACATTAAACAAATATACTTGAGTTTTATTTTGATTACAGGTCTATTAAGGCTACATTTTGACTTACACCGATCAGCCGCAGCATTCAAACCAGTATATCCCCTGTTAATCAACCTCATATGTCAGGCTCTGGTGATTAAGAGTTACCTCACTCATTAACCGTGCTCTCTACATGTTCGGACCTCTCCTGCTCCACACAGAACTATTCAACGAAACTCTGGCACAGTGTCGACGGGTCGCACTCTAGTCAAACGTTACGTGAGTCGCACGGTGCCCTAGCTCAGTGCGAGGGTTGGTACCTTTGCAGCTCCGCAGTCGGTGCACTGCTTGGCTATTTTGTTGAGGTTTTCCACGTCGCGGCCGTTGAGGGCCAGCAGGGCTCCGAGTCTGGCGAACAGGACGCTCGTACCTGCCCCGATGCCTGAGCTGGCACCCGTTATCAGGGTCACCTTCCCCTTCAGGGAGGACACCTAAAGTACACACACAAAACGGCAAGTCTATCGGGTGTCCATGTAGTACCTTACCATGAATAAATAAGCTGTAATTTAGTTGTTTCCATGCACTTTTAGTGATAAAAACACATGGCAACATGGATTTTCCATGTCTATTTAAAGTAAATAAACTTACTTTAAAATTTAAAGTAAGTAAACTTACTTTAAATGCATCGTCTGAGGCCATAACTTCTGTGAGGTTTTTATGTATTCTGCAAGAACTTCCTATTGCGAGTGAGACATGGTTCGTCCACTAGTGATGACGCAGTCTCACGAATCACGTCACCTTGTAGTTCACATGACTACAACTCCTCTCCTAGACACTGTACGACCGCGCCTTTAGCGTTTTTTCTGTGTAAAAAAAACAACAAAACAATTATGTAAAATTATTTTATTTATATATATATATTTATATATATATATTATATATATATATATATATATATATATATATATATATATATATATATATATATATATATATATATATATATATATATATATATTTATTTAGCAATTACAAAATAAATGTTTGAATCATGCTAAATAGACAATAGAATAGACAATAGAAAATTATTTACAAAAGCTTTATTTCGTACAAAACATTGGCAATTTATTTACATAGTCTGTTGAAGAAAATCCAAATCCTACAGCAGTGCCGTATAAAGCCACGTGTTTTCTTTTTATGGTGTTAAATGTGAATGCATGAAAATGGATAGGCTACGAATAACTCGCACTCCTTCGTTACAGTGACTGCGACATGTTGATATGAGTTTAAAAGGAGAATAACCATTTCTCAAACTTTACAATCACAGATGTAGCTACAAGCTGTTGAGATCAGACTGCTGGATTTTTCATGAAGTTGTAAAATTTGGAATTACTTCACAGACAGTGACTACGGTGTTTAGTTATTAAAGCAATTAGATATTTTTCACCCAAAATGACAATTAAATTCTAGGTCATGCTTATTTGGAAAATTCTGGTGTATAAACCCTAATTTTGTTAATACAACTTAGCATTTCACATCCTCAGTCGGTGTCCTATCAATTGTTGATGTCTGGGAGCTTTCTTTCCAATTTCTATTCTCTAAGTTGTCCATTTTAACTTTGGCAAGGTACCATACACTGTATCACTGTGCTCATTGGGAAACTTCAGAGTTCATGGCTGTGTTCAAGGCCTATCTGCCAATTTCAAGTCCAAGTTGGCTATCCAGCAAAAGGGTTAGCATGAATGGTCACATCCTTTATCCGGGTTTCAGTCAGTGGTCGAAACGTCTTTTCATTGACAGGCAGTTTCTCCAGTTCATCCAGGGTTTCCAGGCCATCAATAATCCTGCATGTTGAAGAGGGTGAGATGACAATCTAAAATGAGTTCAGGTCATGCAGTTGCACGACAAAAAAGGCCCATGGATTCCCCTCAATTATATATGATGTATTATATAAATTAATCAATAGCTGTCAAGCACACCTTAACCAGCTGTCTATACAATACAGTCTAAACAATTTTCACAGCATCACTCTCTTTTGCATCCCTAGGACTATTTTGATCTACCATAATCGTACGCTCATTTACTGATACACAGGTCACATACTTTCCAAACACTGTGTACTTCATGTCCAGGTGAGGCTGTTTGGCATAGGTGAAGAAAAACTGGGAGCCATTTGTGTTGGGGCCATTGTTAGCCATTGAGACCACCCCTCTCACATTATGCTGAAATAAAACAAATCAGAAGAACGAAAAAGTTACAATATTAAACTCTGAACCCTGAATAAAAACAACTTACGTAAAAACTGGCCGGAGGACGTACTCACTTTTAAGTGCTCACTGAACTCATCTTCGAAATTGCGACCCCAGATACTTGTTCCTCCTTTGCCTGTGCCTGGATAATTGAATTGGTATCCAAAAAAAACAAAAAACAAAAGTGAGAATGTGAATTCTGACACTTCAGGTATTGATCAGGTACAACACCAGTCCCGTACCTGTAGGATCTCCTGTTTGAACCATGAAGCCTTTAATATTTCTGTGGAAGATGCAACCATTGTAGAACCCACTGGCACACAGAGCCACAAAGTTCTGTAAAATAAAAACAATTTAAAAAAAAAAAAGGGACATGCCATGATATACCATGACTTCATCAAGGAAAATACACCAGAATTTCTGTTTAAGACCTTTTGGAAATTACAAATAAATAAAAGAAATAAATAGTGTCGCGACTAAAAGGAACCACAAAAGAGCAACTGTCTAGCAGCTACCTATCTAGGCACCTTAACCAGAGTGTACTGATTTAAAAGACATTCCCCCCTCGGTTTCTGATCATGCGCTGATATCACAACTCCAACTCCTGAGTTTTGGGAGTCTCCCAAACGAGCGCTACACTGTGCGCGTCTCGGTCCCAGAACGACGTGGACACTGCGAAAACTGATATGGAAGGATCCCTGCATTTGAGTACAAACGGAGCTGAAAGTGCTTCTGTGTTGGGGGAAAAAAAAAAAAAAAAAAACAGTCGACGGCGATGTGAAGTGCAGCCCTGCGGTTAAGAGAAGCAGTGAAACACGTAACTCACCTCGCATGTCCTCGGCGTGCGCTCACAGAACAATTCGATTTTAAAGTCGCCTAGGTCTGTGTGAAGGGTGACAGCCTGTGAAATTTACAACAGAAAAAAAAAAACACACACAATGAAATCCTTAAAACGCGAACTTTCAACAGGCACAGTGGTTAACGGCTATCGGGTGTTGTTGTCCGGCTAGCTTAGCCTGTTGCCCAGATAGCAAACACAAGGAAATTGTGACGTTACGCAAGCGTAGTCGGGTAACCGGCTCCTGGCTAGATTAACTGCATTAAACCACAAGATTAGTTCGTAACGTAGTGAACTATTGTGTTGATTGTGTTTCGACTACAACCCGCTGGAAAATTCTACAACGAATTTTACCATTTCAAACGCTGCGTCTCCGAACAGGTGTGTCGGAGAAACATGTCCGTCTACGCGCAGTTACCCGGCACCGAATGGTTCCGCAAGGCATTTACAGTCACTTAAAATGGGCACACACAAACGCACGCAAAATGAAACTGATTTTCACATTTGTCGCTATGATGCTGTGCAGATCTTTGAGCTATTTACATACATCGTGGACCCGTGGCGTTACAGCTCCATGCAAAAAGCCAGATTTTGGGGTTTGGTTGACCTACTGTATGGTGAACCACGCAGCCTATGCAGTGTACATACAGTGAATCTGTGATGAAGTTAAGGCATGTACAGATAAATCTAAAAATGAGCTTGTGGGCCCCCCAACCTCCAGTCCCCCTCACTGTCTGAGCATCTGTACATTTAATGTCCAAATTCGTTTTCCAAAGCATTGTCTGATAGAATATTGCCAATTTTGCTTTTGGGTTAATTTGATTATTACAAGAATATTCCCAACTAAACTGTCAGGAGATAACACGACTTTGTGTTTATGAAGTGTTCATTGAACGGTATCTCCCCTGTAAGACACCTGAGCACTTCCATGTGACTTCTTAAAAGCATCTGAATAAACATTACGACAGTGACCAGTACTGTATCTTATATGGCACCAGGGTAGGTGATCATATAGGAGATAACTGACTCTTTCACAACATCCAAGCAGAAACTGAACAGAAACCAATACAAATTTGGTCAACCAAGTTTATTTTATTTCACCCTGGTGGATGGTGTACAAGAGAGGAAGTGACACTTGTTCAGACAGAATACTCGCTCAATTTTACATCACTCGTGTCAATACTGTTCTATGGTGTTTTCCTTTTTAATGAAAAACTTTTGGCAAAAAAAAAAAAAAATGCACAAAACCAAATTTGTGCATCACCGATGATTGGAATTGAGTTGAGGAACACTGAAAATGATTTTGTACCCAAAATAATTATTTTAAGAGGACAAAGAACATGGGTGACATCAAGGGGTGACAAAGGCCCATCATGCAAACACACATACACTTCATCTGTTCTAATCACAATGACAATTCAACAATTCTGACCTGACACAGCTCAATTAATACATGGTCACTGACGAAAACACAGAATCAAGGTTAAACCAAGTGGTTTCTTTAAAAACACAAACACATTTTGTTTTAAACCAGCAGTCAATATTAAATACACTAAACTAGAAAAGAATGTATAGAAATGCATATAAAAATGTTATCACAGCTGTTTAAATAAATAAAAATACAAGGTGTAATAAAAAATAGGCAATCAACTCAAAAAAGATGTGAGTACTAGCTGGTTTCCTGAGTAATTTAGTTATACTATCGTAATACTAATAGCTGTCAAAATGAAATGAAATAAAATAAAATGAGTCAAATGATAAACAGAGAGGGAAAATACAGAGAACAAAAAGATTAACAATGGCTATGTGACAAAAATCTAATGTATTTACTAATACACTTTACTAGCAACCTATACACTGTATTTTTAAATGTACTGACCATTTACTTGTAGTGCTCACTACAAAATTTAACGTTTGACATTTGTGATGTCACTTTTAATACGATAGTTGATTGTCTTAATCCGTCGCGTATTGCTGAGGCATTCTGGATATCATTTAAAATGCTCCAGTTGGGACTTAGAGGTAACGTCCAGACTTAATTTGATTTTCTATGTGTAGTTCCAAAAACACTAAAAAATTGTAATCAAATACCATTTTAATCTCACGGCTGGCAGGCATTCACTTGAACATTCCCATACCAGAAAACATACAAAACAGGTGTTGTATACACTTCGTTGTATACCCTTATCTGCATTTACCAAAATGTAACTTGTGGGAGAGCCGCTGTAGTGCAAAAGCATTCTCTAGGACCAAAAATCTGATCTAATCTACTTAATTTGAGATTCCCCGCTATTACGGTAGTAAAATTAATGTGACAAAAAGAATGCCCCTGCACATTACAAAACTACACCACTATTTACTTTTACATAGTTTAAATAAAGGCAATATTGCACAATATAGGATAGTTAAACATGTTCTTGAAATATATGTACATAACTATTCCTATGCTTTTCAACCCAGTTACTGTATATTGCTAATGTCCAAGTTTTCTTGCAGTTAGGTTTATTAAAACATAAACTGATAATTTTTTATTTTCAGAGTAAACACATGAACCCCTGTTGTATGCTGTGCTGTGTCAGAGCTGTGCATCGATCTTGAATTCCATTTTTAGCGTCATGCTGCTTATTGTGGCAAAACGCAAGTGCAGAAAAGTATCATCAAGGCAAAAAAGTATTAAACTCTTCTCTACAAATGATCACACTTTGAAACCAGAGAAATAAATGTTAACAATTAGATGGCGTGACCTGACCTGAAACGTATGGAAGCCCATTTATGACAAAAAATGAAATAAAATAAAAATTCTCATATTATCTCCTACAATTATGAGAAATTAAGCCAAAACTGCGATAAAATATGACAGTAAGTCAAAATTTTGAGAAACTTGGACAAAATTTGTGAACCCAAGACCTGCTTGCTGTGAGGTGAAATTTTAAAGTTTTAAATATTCGTTTAGTGAAAATTACTTGGTAAGTCTGGCTTTGACAATCTTTTAAAATAATTTCTAGCATAATTTCCTGGCGGGGACAGGTTAACATAAGAGATGAGTGCATCTAGCACAAAAACAAAAAAAACAAAAAACAAAACAAAAAACACACACACGCACACACACACACATACAAAAATCTGTCACACACACAGAAAAGTCCACTTCCATTTCCAAAATGAGCTTGTGTCACTTCAATAAGAAGAAAACTTATATTTTAAACCCAACAGCTAAATTTCTAGATCACGTTTACAAATAAGACCGGTAGAAATTTTACTGGATAATTTAAATCATAATTTTCACTTCCTTCTGACTTTTACACTCTATAGTAGCTGTCAGCAGTGCACAGCAACACTGGTAAAGTGAGTTAAAGCTGCAGTAGGGCAGACATTAATGTAAAAATAAAGTTAGCCAATGTCTCAAGGTAAGGCTATGACAGAAAAAAAAAGTCTCATTAATCACATTTGAGACACCATACATGCCTTATATTAGCCCAAACTGACTACTGGAGTCAAGCATGGTCACAGGAAGTGATAAAATGAAAACATTAGAGCAGAAAATTAAAAAAAAAAAAAAAACAGCAGAACTGCCAATTACCATTTGGGTCTGGGTAGTCTAGTGCAGCTTTAAAGACAATTATCTGCATCATAATATGGTCATGAGTACGATCATGTGTTGTGAACTCCACAGATGCCAAACCAAATATAACACCAAAAGGACATCACACAAAAAAGAGTAAGTTAAAGTTAAGGCAAATGACCTGAAATCCGTGGTTCTTTTCAAAAATGCTGCCTAATCTTTCTTGCCACTGAAATGAATGTTGGGATTACATTGTCTCTTTTCATTAAGTGAAATGTGGCTTTTGTTATTTATAAGCCTTATACTTTTTGAAGTAAAAGCCAAAATTTTTAATTTCATGGTGAAGTTTCAGAAATGGCAATTGTGGACCTTATTGTATTCTTCTAGCACATAAAAAAAACTCTGATTATGTCAATAAATTATTATTCAACTCACCCTTATGAATTACATATGTAGCACTTAATACTGTATGATGGCTGTAAACTCACGCACACGTGAACAACATCTGCACCGAAGATTGCACAATATTTGGACAATGCAGTTCAGCTAGATTAGAAGAACAGAATAACGTCCTTATTAAGGTAGAAACATCATATTACAATATCATAATAAACTGAAAAGAACACAAGGCCAGGCGCTCAGAAAACAGATTTGAGGACGTATCTGGTCCTTTACTTGTTGTTTGCAGATAGTAACACTTAACTATCGGGGCATACTGTAGACCAGTGGTTACATCATATCCACCACAGCAAGGGTAATAAACCGATGTAGTGTTTCAGGTAAGCATCTACGTTAGTTTCCGACATATTAACAAAGATCTGGAACACATTTCAATGTCACTATGTTATTCAGTATAAACTTCATTTGAATTCTTATAATGCAGACATGACGCATCTCATTCAAAACGTTTTCAGCATTTTCCCCATATTTGTTCACTTTGTTTTGTGCAATCCCTTGCAAAAAAAAAAAAAAAAAAAAAAATGTGAATGCAGCATGGCCGTGAAATAGATTTTGCTCAGTTCCCACTGATTAGTATACTGGCAGTAAGGGTAGGGTATCTGCTTCCTGATAAGATGCTCCGCTAATGTAACTCTGTGGGGGTTGATGTTTTGTAACGACCACTGGGTTGCATTCAGTACAGTAACTGCTAAGTCAAGCTCTAGTTCAAACACACAACACCGCTTCCCCCCCAGAAAGAGACTGTCGACCCCTCCACCCAGCTGATGTAATGTGAAGATTGCACTCTCTAGTATAATACCACAAATGTTGTTCTGCTACCAAGACTCAGGCCAGCCAAAGACAACTCCTCCTCCTCTACAGCACTTGCACTCATAACAAAGTATCATCAATGACCCTCTTCTTCCCACCTTATACAACAACTTCTCAGACACAAGAATTTCAGAAACTACAACCTTTCTTGACACGGCTCATCATTAGTCATCCCTGATTTGGGATTTTGTGTCATAATCTCATGATTTTCTCAACATTTGCAAACAAAGCACATATTAAGGTATTTCAAGGCCGTTGTCATCCCTCTGAAGCAGACACACTCTGACCACCAGTTTAAATCTGTGTAAGGTCAGTTCTGGAAGCAAAGCTATGAAATAGCTACTATTCTGACTCAAACTTATAGGATCGCTAACCTGACTGTGTAGTTTGCTTGTGATTGGTATTATCATTCCCTATACACAGAAATAATATTTGGTGATATAACCAGATGACTTGTCAAATACTGTAAGTGAAAATCAGCTTAATTTTTTCCCCAACAAAATAAAAGACAGAGTTTCAGCCTCTTGCCTTTCTTGATTTCATAATTTTATGATTTTTCCTTTGCATATAATGATGCAATTGGAGTTCAGTACAGCTCAAACCAACCGGAGTAAGTGATGGTTGCTGTTTGACTATTAAAAGCTAGAGGTCTTAGAGATCACCTTGCTACCTCGTGTTTTTACTGGACAGATTTTTCTTGATTCAATCTTGATTAGGCAAGAACCTGATGTTTTTGGAAAACTTGTTCAAGTTCCATTTCTGTTTTGTGTAAAGATGGCTCATAGTTTACCATAATTTAAACTTCTCCACCATAACTGAGAAGCATTAAATGTAAACACACGCTGCTGATTACAATGGCACTGCTACATTATTGCTGAGAAGCATCATTACTGGGTTATGGTGGAAAGGCCTAGGGGGTTGTTTGTAAGGGAATAAAAAAAATCAACTGGACAGTTAGGAACTAAGAGAACTACCAGAAGCTACCAGAATTAGTATTTTGGTTTTGCCAAACTGGCACTGGTTCTTGATACCAAACCTTACTGGCAGTACACTGCAGCAGGTCTACTGCCTGTTCCAGCAAGCCCTCTGGGACAGTATGGGCATTCCTCCTGTGTCAGGGCCCTGTTGGTGAGTATCTTTATTCGCTCACAGCTACAGGCCTGTTTAAGCTTGTTCTTTGTCAACTTTCCACAGCTGTTCCTTAACCTCAGTGGGCAGCGTGTTGAAGAGGTCCTCCTCCACCACGAGACCAGTTCTCTTTAGCTGTCGGCACTCACTCAGCTCCACGGGCAAACACTCCAGACGGTTTCCTCTCAGCTCTAGCTGTGTCAACCCAGTCAGCTCGCCAAACCGTGATGGCAAAGACTGCAGGCAATTGTTCCCCAAGTTCAGAGTGCGAAGCTTCTTGCACTGGAACAGCTCATTAGGCAGACTCTCAATCTTTATTTCGAGATGGGGAGGGTAATTTGAAAAAAAGAGAACAGGAGAGACGTTATAATTTGTATCTAACATTTTTCATCAGCGGACAAATTGTTGCAAACAACAACAATACCATATACAATCAACGAAGATTAAAATGGTTATAAAAAAAGTGATATTCAAGTTCTCACCCTGTTGGCTGTCACTGCCAGGTACTGAAGATTCTGGAGGAAGCCAATGTCTGTTGGGATATAGGTCAGGTTGTTATGGCTCAGGTCCAGGAAGCGCAGCTTGCGGCAATAAAACAACTGGCTAGGGATCTTCTCAATCTTGTTTCTGTTCAGGTACAGCTTCTCCAGGTTGGTCAGTGTGCCGATCTGGATGGGAATATAGGCAATCTGGTTGTACCAGAGCTTAAGGCAGACCAGCCGATGAAGATGCTGGAAGCTGATGATCTCCTCAATGGTCTTCAGGTTGTTGTCCTTCAGGTCAATCTCCTGCAAGTTGTGCAAGCTGAAGATTGAGTGCGGAATGCGTTCTAGATCACAGCGGATGAGCTCCAGCTCTGTCAGGTTCACCATCTTCTTCAGGCTGTTGAGCACCATCAGCTTGGTGCCTTCATTGTTGATGGAAAGCTTCTGGAGGTGCATACCCACATCAGTCACCACCTGAGGTAGCTTGGTGAGATTGCTCTTCAGACGAAGAACTTTGAGCCTCTTGAGCTCTCGGAGTCCATCAATGACAATGTAACGGTTGTTCTCTGCACTGAGATTCCCTGTCAGATGAAGCTCACTCAGATTCTTCAAACTGTAGATCCATAAGGGAATCTCTTTGATGTCAGTGAATTTGATGTGAAGAGATTTCAAGTTCTCACGCAAAAAAGCCAATGCGGGAGCTTCGATTTTAGCTGGTGTGTGATAAAGCCACATCTCTCGCAGGTTGAGCAGCTGGGCGATGATTGGGGGGATGGTGATGTCTGGTATAAGCTCCAGTTTAAGGACCTCCAGCTCCATCAGGTCAAAAACCGTGTCTGGAATGCCACTTAGCATGAAAAGGTGCAACTCCAACTTCTCCTGTGAGTTCTTAGTTATCCTCTGCCTGAGCTTGTCCAGTGTCCACTCATTGTTGAGGTTCAGCTGCCTCAGCTTATTTTCACTTACTTCTGAGAGAAACACAGCAAAGCGTTTGGAGTACAGAGGGTCATACTGATCTATCATGTGCAACATGAATGCAAAGTCATTCTTCACATCAGGTATGTCACTGTAGCTGCTCTCTTCCCGTATTGACTCAAAGGAGTATTTCTTTAGAGAGCGCCGGAGCATCCAGCAAAGTGTGTACATGCAGATCAAACCATACACAACCACTAAGCTAATGTAAAAACAGGCTAAGATTTTAAAAAGTGTAGCCAACGGGTGAGCACAACGGTACACGCTGTAACCTGTCAGGCTTTCTATATTTACCGAACAGTCAACACTAAATTTAATATCGTGCACGTAATACCCTGTGTAGCAGATTATCAAAATAAACTTGATGACTTTGATAATAGTCTGACGGATGTACAGTCTGTACACAATGTCTCCTTCTTCAACGTGTATACGGAACTTCTTCACTTTTTCAAACAGGGCCTTTGCCTGCTCACCCTCTTTTTTGTCCAAAACCCCTGTCTCTGTTCTATCTACAATGCCTTGCTCAAAGCGTGTCTTTGTCCTTTGGAGCATAGGAACACTTGCTTCAACATCCTCACTGATAACGGACTCCTTGTGGTCCATTGAGCCGTTCATTTTCATAGGTTTTGGGTCACTCTCTTCAACCACTGTCTCTGACAGTGCCCTAGTTGTCCATGGGGAGTCAAAGCATTTCAGCAAGATGGATACAAAGTGCTCTAGTTTGGAACTAGTCCGTGGAAACTTAAACCAGAAGTTGCTGCAAGCTAGAAAAATAAGGGTATGAAGTAATACTAGGTAGGGAAAATACTTGGCAAACCAGTGCAATCTATTCTCATAGCACACAGCATCCACATAGTTGTATTGGTGGCGGTCCAAATCATACTGGATCCCTTTGGGCTCCAAGAACAGTGATGTGGAGAGGGTGGAATTTAAGTTCTTCTTGCAGGTCTCATTGACCACCCATTTACAGGGCAGGCAAATCATCTTGTCCTGGGTGACCTGCAGTGTCCCACCAAACACAGAAATCATGAGCATAACAATGGAAATGTAGTCTGTGAACACATCCCACCATGGTTTCAGGATGCGGTATGCTGGCTGTGTGTCCACAAAGTACCGCAGCTCTGTGATGGGGATCATGGTTTATCTGTGAAAAAAAGATTTGAGGAAATCATAACAGAGTGGCCTGATATACTACACAGTGTTGTCAAAAATCAAAACGCTCATTCCCATCAATGCCTGAACAGCCTTTGCCTGAACCACAACACAAAACCAAGCTGCCAAATCAATACTACATTGCTAACTAACAAGGTCATACATCAGAACATTCCAGACTGTTAATTTGAAAGCTGCCAGGAGTAATGAAACAGAGATTCTCAATTGTGACAAAGAATTGCTTGATTGACTTCACTGGGTGGGCTACTGTGTTATTGATTTAGTCATATATTCAGCTACAATTAATCTTGCTTTCAAAGGGGTGTCATACTGGACATAGCGTTTCAAATGTTATGGCCGAATGGCAAATCAGCCATACAAAAAATATAGTCAATTTTTCTGCATTTTAATTTTGAAGAATTAATGGGTTGCCCTCATGAAAAAAAATAAATAAATACAAATATCACACAGGCAATGAGGCACCTGCCGAGAAAATGTATGCAGGCTGTAAACATAATAAATGAGCAAATTAACAAAACAATGATTTTAGTTTAGCTTAATCATGAAAAACCTTTATGTCTGATTTTCACTGGAAGGAAACCCTAATTAGCAGAGACACATTAATTCATCTCTTCTGTTCTGATGCCGATTATCACACCTATCACACCTAAACTAAGTAACTCAAATTGTATAATTCTTCAATATTTATAAAATTCTATAAAAAAATGAAAAACAAAAATTGCACTGTTACACAAACAGTGATGAAGTTAAAGTAACATAGATGAGTCATACATATCTGAACAATAACCTATGTGTCAGTAATGGTGATAATACTGATCCAGGGTATTGTACTGATGTATATCACTACTAACTTGCACTGATATATTGAGATATACCTTGAGACCATACAATCTGGTTTAACCATCAAAGATTTCGCCCTACCGTTTATACTGAGGCACCTATCCCTTTAACATCACTGGGTGCATTAGGCCATAGTAAGTAATGTTGCAATGGCAAAATTTACTTTTTATATAATTCTTGTATCAATGTAATAAAGTGCCTTGATTTATCAAGTATTAACTGAAGGAGCCAAAACTAGACATTCCCGTGTGGTTATTTTATTCACTAACACTTTATAATTTATGTTCCAGAAAAAGTAATATATCATGATATTGTGAAATAAAAATTCATATACTGTGATAGAGGATTTTATCCGTGTCATCCACCTCTAATTGGGAGTAAATCTTTATGTATCCATGCAAGGTGTAGATTTGAGGTTTCATACCAACTCCGAGTTGTTGGAATGAAATATACCAATCTAAAAAAATATACCAAACTAAAAAAGAACACAGGAACAACATATTTCATGTAAAAGGACAGATAAAAATGCTCTCAATGCACTTGAAAAATTGTTCTACTTACAAATCCAAACTTGAAAAAAGCAATAACTCCATACATAACCAGTCAAGAGTGATCCACAACTACTCCTTCGCCTCTGCTGTACATCAGAGCCAGATAAATCCCTCCAAATCAACCTCTAGCCTTGTGCGAGTGTGACACACCCAGCATGTAAGCTTGAGAAGTCACTCTTCTACAGATGATGTTCCGTTTTGGCTTGTTTAACCCAAACAACACGACCGCCAGAGGAGCCACCTTGCTCCCCTGCTCTCTATTCTTAGCCATTTCCGTTAATAATACCCAGAGTATTGTCTGTGGGGGCCTTGAGAAGCACCTCCCTCGACCTTCAGGAGGAGATCCTGTTTATCTTATAGAAGCTGCTGTCTCCAACCAGTGTCTCTCTGGAATACTCCACCGTCACCTTCTGCACCTCCACCACCCCCAAAAAACACACACCTACACATACACAACAAGAGTCAAAAGTTGGCATTCATCACAGCTTGTACTTTGTTAGGAAACTGTAAAAGCAAGAAGCCAACACGCCTAGTCTGATCCTTGGCCAAATAAGCATACTTAGACTGGCTCCGGTTCAGAGAAACACATAACAGCTTTTCCAATGCAGTAGCCGGGACTGGGTAGATGATGTAGCGCCCACAAATACACCCAATAAATAAAACACTCACCAGTTTGGAGGTGTTATCTGTGTTCCAGTGCCTGATGTTGTGCGTGGTGGACCAGCCACTCTCTGTGTATCCAAAACTCTTCATGGACCATTGCCCCTCTCATCGCCATGGGGTTTAATAGACGATCTGGGGGAAAAAAGACACTGGGGAGATGGAAATGTGTTTTTAGCCGTTTTCTAGCATATTTGGGAGTGACATAAATTTGCAAAACGCGTAAAAAAAAAAAAAAAAAAAAAAAGTTATTTGCATGATAGTGGTCCAAGTCATGTTTAAACAACAACACCTTACGCGTTTGCCCTAACGAGAACCGCTCGTTATTAAGGAGCAGGTGATATGTCGGGCCAAATAGGACCTGTGTTGTCAGATACACATGTTAAATTCCATTTAAACTGATACATCAGTCACCGCTCGTAACCCTAGCTTTGGATGCCTTTGTCATCTGGCCAGGTAGCTCAGCAAGCTTCTCAGCTCAAAGTTAAAGCTGGGGTTTTTTTTTTTTGTCTGTATACTATTAAATAATGTGACACACTATCTTCGAGGAAGTACACTGGTATCTGACAGCAAGCTACCCATCAGCAACGACCACAAACGGTGGGACGCATTTCGCTGTTAAAACACGTTAGCAAACTTAGCTAGGCTGCCATTAGCTGGCGAGCTAGCCTGGCTACATATTGACCACCGGCTGTTTCTGTCATCGGAAGTTTACATCCTGGCAAACACTGAAGTTTATATGACGGTGGCACGTCGCTAACATGCTTTCGAACCGCTAGGGTGTAAAACTTACAGTGTTCGCTGTGCTGCGATCACATCCACATCCTACTTTCTCATCAATAGTTGCTATCAAATTGTGTTTGCTGTTGCTAGCAGCTCAGCTTGCTAGCTGTTGTGTGTGTGTGTGTGTGTTTTTTTTTTTCCCCCACCACCTACGAGGCAGTTATTCCTCCGCTTCCACCGCCCGGCCGAGGGGTGGCGGGTTTTTTTTTGTTTTTTTTAAACAAACGTACAGGAACTCTGAGAGGCAGAGGAAGAACGAGGGCGAAAGAGACAGATGCTGATGTTTTGAAAAGAGGATCTTATCTTGTGATTGCCCACATAACACCGCCGGATAGTGGATTTAAACTCCAGAGATGTTGTCGTCGAACTCCTTGCGGATCGCGTGGTCGTCCCGAACCGCACTTCGCCCGACCTGGCTGACCACGAACCGATTGTCTGTCTCCAAAACTGTTACATATTCAGCTCATTGTATCTCTACCAGCCTCCCCAGCAGGGACCCATGGCACCTCGACATTGACACCAGAGCCCCGGTGAAGGAGGGAGGGCTGAGCTGGTACACTAATCAAGCCAACTCACCGAGGAGCTACTGTACAGGTCAGGTCAAGTTGAGCTGCTGGAACTGTGAAAAGCCCCTTGACAAAACGCCTGCATTCTTCTGCATGTCATGCAAAGTAGTCCAGCCCCCTGAAGAAGGGACATCTTACTTCAAGATCATGGACTGGTGAGGGTCTCGTCTCCTTAATTATCACCAACTGTCTTAACCACATTAACATTTAATGAATTAAGTCTTTTAAGTAGAATTTCATGTTACCATGTGTTGCCTCTTTTCAGTGACTACACGTTCACGCTGGACACACAAAAGCTGCAGAAAAGATACTTGCAGCTCCAGAGGTCTCTACATCCTGACAACTTCAGCCAGAAATCTGTGGTAGGCAGGGGCATGTAAGGGGAATCCGAATAGAGATCAGCTGAGTGAGACGGTCTATTAGTATGCGGAGGCCTTCCTATCTATTACCAGCAGTGTGAAACAGGAAACTGGGTCTGGCCCTTTTGTCCCTATCAGGCCACTTGACTGTGCATTTTTGTTTTATTAGTGTGATTCATTGTGATGTGGCCGAGGAAATAAAGTTGAAAAGATGGCTTCATTGAAGTACACTGACAAATTTTGCCCTTGTAAAAAGCAGCTTTCACTATATTAAGCGATCAAACAAACAAGGTCAAGGCAAGTTCAAGGAATCAAAAGCTAAACAGCTGAAAATATGAGAGACCATTGCTTTAAGAAAAAAAGGAGAAAAGATGAGCAAAAACTATTAAAAATGGAAATATAGTTGAAATGAATGACTGGATGACAAACATCTTAATAGTCTTAAATTTTATAAAAAAGATGAATGATATTTTGAAAGGATTATTTAATCACATTAATGATGGCTCAGTTTTAGAAAGTGTCCAAGGAGGCAATTCCCGTAAGCCAGCAGGCACAATACCAGGACCCTGGAGCTGTGACTGCACGTTGTAACTTTAAACTCCTAAAAGTAACGGTTAAGTGAGAGAAAGTTAATGTCAAGAAAACTCAATTGCTTGACGTAGGGAGACCTTTCCATCCTCGGTGTATCCATGTATTTTATAACTGTTGCTGCAATGGATCTGTGCAGAAGGGAGAAGTTATGACTTACATGCCCCAAAGAATCTGTGCAGTTAAAGCTGAAATCCAATTTTTGATTTTAAAAATGCATTTTTGGGGAGAGGAGGAAACGCAGGAGCTTCTACCCCAAACCAACCCGCAAAGTTAAAAATAGGGCAGCAGCTAATGACTACTTTAATTATTGTTTCATCTGCCAATTATTTTCTCGATTAATCGGTTAATCATTTTGTGTATAAAAGGTCAGAAAATAGGAAAAAAATGCCTGTTATAATTTCCCAGTACCCAGGGTGGCTTATTCAAATTGCTTATTTTATATGGCCAACAGTCCAAAAAGCAAAGATAATCAATTTACTAGTATGACAAAGAAACATTTCAAATCCTCACATTTTAGAAGCCGAAACCATGAATTTTTGGATATTTTGCTTGGAAAAAAAAAAAAATGAAATAAGTCAAAATAGTTGCCAGTTAATTTTGTTGTGATCAACTCGTCAATTAAGCGATTAATCGGCCAATCATTTCAGCTCCTGTCAAATACATGGGATGTCTATGAACTGCACACGTGAATTTACATTTTGCTTTGTGATGTCTTCCGGGTTATTTTAGGTTGGACTATGAGACTACAGAAAGCCTCTGTTACAGACTGGGGAGTAGAGTTTTAAGACATGGGTTGCTACCAGGGACGGCCTAATGAAAGGGGCTATCGAGTTGCATTATGGGAAATGTAGGATGCAGTGTTTTGGGAGCTTTACCAATACTACGGACTAAAAGTAGAGATTTCTGCCTCTGCTGTTTTAAGTACCACTTTAAGAAATGATATAGAATATCATGATACAATGCACACAGCAAACTCATGGTGATGGTATACACATAAGGATACTAAAGGAGAAATACAGGAAAGAGCTCTAATTTTGGTTTGTCCAGTTGTCGATGGATGGAGCACTCCCTCACTGCTGCTAAGGAAATAAATTTGGTCTAGTCTTTCTATTCAATTTTGATTTGTCTATTTTTATAAGCAGACAAGTATACCTTTCTAGCACCAGAATTTTGTGCGGGGAAAAAATAAATTATAGGTACTTGGTAAATCACGCTCAGCCCAAGGCACAGTGTGGGTAATGAGAAAAGTAGGACTACAATTTATATAAAAATCTTGACTAGATCAGCATTAATAATGTCGTCATAGCAAAAAATATGACTTCTACCAATACATCTGAAGAGTTTAAAGTTGAAGGTGTATGTAGGTTATTTTATAAGTAGTAAAGAGTGGACAAAAGTTTCACATCATCCAGTTTCCCCCTTCTGAGTCATTAAAAAAAACTGCATGGCACTTAAGAAGAGATCAGCATTATGGTTACAAGGAGGAGCGGCGGTCTGATGCTTCAAGCGGGTGGAAAAGCACAATGCAGAATGTTGTCAGGATATGATATGAACGCTAAACTCATATTCAGCAGAGTGCGAGAGAGGAAAGGTGGCCTAAATGGTTTCTTCACACACAACCTGTCCAATATTGTACTGACTCTGTTTTATTTATCAGCACCTCTGGCCGTTTTTCTTAATTAGACATCTTCCAGCCTCGGGGGTCTTAAGCATATATAGAAAACTCATTATTTATCCAAGGCTACAAGGCAGCCACCTACTGCACTGGTTGTTATTGCAGAAACAGCTCCACACGATGGGCCCATGAGCCCAGAGCTTGAGACTATTGATTTTCAGAAGAGCTGACAGACCTGATAGCTGCAAAATGTACTCAGATCTGCCAACCACTTCCAAGATATTTTACATCCTGTCTTGTTTCTACACATCTGTTTTGTCAAACTTACACCTGCATCTCTTGAAGGGTCCCAAGGTGCCCGACTGCAAAAGAGTAGCTGTATGTCATACACCTAATTGACAGTATGACCACGGATTTGGTGTTTCGAAAATTGTCAGAGGTATAGCCTGGGATAGCAAGGTGGAAAAAATACCTAAGATTTTATTCACTTTTGTAACAGTTTGATGCGTTACTCTAGATGTTGTGAATAATTACTGTTCAAAATGCACAGCAGGTTGGTCAAACATCACAAAAATACAGATTTTCTTTCCCTTTTTTAAATGAATACAGTTTGAACTTGCCATGACTAGAAGTAAACTTAACAGAACCCTGTTTTTGCAGAAAGAACAGGAGTATTCAGAAAGCCATTCGGCGCTTGTGAACCAAGCATACAAGACTCTGCTTAAGCCTTTGAGTCGTGGTCTTTATATGGTGAGTTTGAAATCCATGCCTCTACTTCGAATGAATACTTTATTTTCATGCAAGATCAGTCTGTCTGATCTCACATTCAATAGAAACATCTTTACCATCTGACAGCCAAGGGCAGTGAAATGGATTTAAAGGAGCAGTTGAGTTTGATGAACTCCCATCATATGTTTCAGCTGGAGCTGGAGGGGATGCATATAGAAGAGGGCAACGACTCTGGGGCTGATTCAGAGTTTCTGATGGAGCTGATGGAGATCAATGAAGCTCTTGATGAGGCACAGACTCCAAAAGAAGCCAATAAGATCAGCCAAGACACAAAAGGTAAACAAATGTGCCTGTTCAAATTATTAAGTGAAAGTCTGGTTGAGTGCTTTGAGCTAATTATTAAGCATAAATTTGCACAGGTGGACAAGAATATGTCGCTGGTTAATTGGTGCTGAAACATCAGCTGTTATATATTTTTGACTACTTTTATGACTGTTTACCTCTGCAGCCTCAGAAAAGTATTAAAATGAGACAATATAAGCACTACAAGCAATTTAAGGCTGAACGGCTCACTGAGCATGCTGAAAACTGCTTTGTTTTAAGACTTACAATTGTAAAATTCCAGCTCTAGTTGATTTGGTGATACCTGTGGTTACCATGGTAACCCAATAGCGATCTATGTGTATGTATGTATATATAAAAATAAAATTTCTGTATATAGGTTGGAATGGCAGACTCTGCCACTAACAATGAAAAGTACTATATATAAAGGTAATTAAAGAATGTAAATACATTGAACGGGTAATTCAGAAAACATGCTGAACATAAATAGTATGGGATTTGATTTAATGAAAATCGTAGCGATTATAACTTTAACCAAGAGTTAAGTACTAGAGATGCACACATCAAACTGTGTCAACACAATATGTCGCTTTGATTTTCCTGTTGTTTGTTTCACTTCAAATCAAGCAGTTACTCTCAGAGTCGAGTGTGCTTTTGAATTTCCAGGAATAAAAGGCACCATACTGTATGTGCCATGTCTTGTTAACGCGTGCAGAACCGGAATTTGTCTCCTTCCCCTTTCGCAGGGAAACTAGCAGACTTGACAGAGCAGATAGACGCTGCCCTTCATAAAGGTATTATGTTCAGATGTTGCAATGAAATATTTTCTGTTCCTCCACCTCATTCCTTTGTTCGTTTTGTAATCTATGCTGAAGCTTTCCTTTAAGTTGCCGAGTGAGTCATTGATTGTACTTCTTTTTTGCACTCTGCTTTTTTAATCAGGGGAGCTTCAGACTGCCAAAGCACTGCTTGCCCAGATGAAATACTATGCAAACATTGAGGAGAAAGCAAAGGAAAAACTTACAAAATTTATGTAAATCTTCTCCCCTATTTTGTGTCATTTAATATTTTTACCCACTTTTGCACAGATGCACATAAATTATTGTACATTTTCTGGAGTTATGTAATATTATTGTTCACGTTGAATAATAAAAGCAATAATGCATAATACACGACTGAACTAATGTTCTTTATGTATTTAATATTCTATTTTTGATAAATAACTATAGATGTGAGGGTGAAGCCTAATCATATCTGCTTGTACCTATTGTATCATTAAAGATGACGGAGATCTATAATTGGCTCTGATGAAAATGCTTCTCAGGATGTTTATATGGTGAACGCTACCATCAGTTCAGCATTTTTTTTTTTTTTCATGTCGGGCTCACACACAGACAGGGGAGTCTCATTCCGTTCCTCGGGTTACCTTTAGGGGGAGACATAACACCTTGACAATTATCATGCAGAAGAGCAGTACATGCTGTACAAACTGGATACGAGACCAGAAGGAAGTCCTTTATTGAGGTAGACAACCTATTGAATTAATGATGGTTGTTTCAGATGTAGCATTAATGCTATGATAATACGAGCCCGCTGAATGACGATCACTTGATGAGCCAGAGATCTGTGATCTGTGTAATTTCTTGCTCATAAAGTGATGTACACTGACGCTGTACACCTATGCCTGCAGCACGACCGTGCACCAGAATTTAGAAATGAAATGAATCTGCCCTCTCTCTCATTTAATTTTTGAAGGTTGTTTTTTTTTTCAACACCACTGAGAAATATCGTCATAGTGGAGCTCGAGTCGCATCAAAAATTTTGATCCAAGAAAGTGATACAGTTGTAATCGCTCTGAAATCACACTGAAATATATATATGTGTGTGTGTGTGTGTGTGTGTGTGGGGAGGTGTGCGTGTGTGTGTGTGTGGGGGGGGGGCATTTAATCTGAACCATCAGATCACATATCATATGAAAAATGTCATTTGAGATACACCAGCATAACAACCTAAACCCTTTTGCCTGTAATAGTGGTTTTACATTGACACTGTTTCTTTGTGCAGCTCAGACCATTGGTACATCCCTCTGTAACACATCCTGACAGGTTGTTTATTGTCCTGGAACAACAATGTCATGTGTCTGAGGCTGTTTCGTGTTTTGTTTTTTTACAGTGGAGAAGCAGTTTCCTTAACACACATGGATAGACAGTGAATTAAACAGGGCTACTCCCACCACAAGGAGACTAACAGGCCTATTTATTATTCATGTCGTAATCGGAAGGCATCTACAGTGCCTTTTAAATTAATGAGAAAAATGTGATCGACCAATTCTGAAGCCACTGCCGTCTCCGAGAACTCTTGGAAATTGAGTTTGAAAGAAAAAAAAAAAAACTCAGTACAGCCGGGCTGTGAAATTGACTTGGATGGGAAAGCTTGGCAAAATGAACTAGGTACATGCAACCACCATGCAGCTTCCGGAAGGAGTTAGGTCAGCATCAGGCACACAACGCAATTTACTGCTGCTGCTGGGGTGTTTACTTGGATTTGCTGGCCATGGTGCCCTGCGTTAATTTAAATATTCTGTACAGGTCTACATGACCAAGTAAATAGAATTCACCTTAGTTATTACCTCCGCCAAGGAGGTTATGTGTTCACCCATATCTGTTTTTTGATTTTTTTTTGATTTTTTTTTTTTTTGTTGGCATAATTATCAGCAGGATTACGCAAACAAAAAACTTAACATATTGGCAACGAACCTGTCGGAGGGACGGGGCCTGGGCTAGGGAAGAACCCAATATATTTTCGGGGCAGATCCGGCTCATTTACTCTGAATTAAAACATTTTTTTTTCTCTGAAGTCCGGTGTGTATGCTGTTGACATTGGCCTTGCCGGAGGTATGCGCTCTACTGAGTGCCATTCTAGTGTCAGTGACTGCAGTCCGCCATTAAGGGAAAACAAGCTTGTCACAGTTCTGGTTGGAAGTTAGATGAGAAGATCGATATCACTCTCATATCTCACGTCTGCCAAATATGAAGCTATAGCCAGCTGCTTGTTAGCTTAACTTAGCTTTGCGAGAAGACTGTAAATGAGTTAAAACCAGGCTGTAGGCTGTAGCTTAATACTTAGGAGGACAGATATGAGAGAGAAAACAGAAGCATATTTTGTAAAAATGTCCTCGTTTTGTATTATAGATGTTGTTTTCTTGCAACCTGAGGGGCTAATTTCATGAAGACTGGATATCACCATGTGTAGTGCCTGTAAAAAATGAAACTGTTCTTGGCATATTGAGCCAAGTGTTGTAACTTGAATAATCACTGGAGAACAATTGTACCTGGATTAAGGTGTCTATATAAGCCTCCAACAATGTGACTAATAGTGCATGTTGTAATTGCTGTATTAATCATCTCGATATGGCCTAAAATAAATATAATAAGATTAATGTGTTCTTATGACCCAGGTCTTAATCATAATGTTCTCACACCGAGACTAAAATGTTGTTGGGCCCCTGAAACACAATTTCAGTGTTCTTGAGAGAAACCTAATAGAAAAATTTCTCATTATAGACTCTTGGCTTATAATGAGGAAGTGCAAACGCTAAATGATTCCATATAGAGCTTCGACCGTGGATACAATCAGTAGCCGATGAAGGGTTATGATTGACAGAGGTTAAAAGCAGATGACTCACTGGAGCTGAGCTCATTTCTCCTCACAGCCGAGCAGCAGTCTTTATGAGCATCACCCTTCTACCCAACCTCTGTGTGAGTCAGCCACTGAGTGTCAGTCCCATCATCCCACAGACACCTCAAGCCTGCTGTGTGTACTTGTGTCTCACCAGGTAGTAATGTCATTATAGTCTACCACTATTAGGTTTTCTTCCCACCCTTAATCCATGTTTTTATGTTGTTTGCCTCATCTCTTTACCAAGCCGTGTCTTTGCCTCCCCATAAAGCTCCGGAGCTATAGCCTACTTTGAAACACGTTACTCCATGCCTTCCGAATTTTTGATTCCCGCCTTTTCTTTGCTTAGATTTCTGTCTTTATACTGTATTTGAATGTGATTTTTCAGTCTGAATCCCTTCATACTCTTTAAAATTACGAGTTTGAAACACAACAGGGCTACACTGTGTAATTCATGTAGACAATCTTTTACAAAAGACTGAGGATCTTCAAAAAAGACTAACAACTCAGTAGGGGTGTGCTATTTCTACAGATTGTGACAACAACAGAACACCTGGCATGTCCTGTATGCCTGCTAATGTGATATGATAAAGTGAACATACTGGGAAATAGAAGCTGGCACCATAAAACAAATACTGCCAGTAAAGCCCTTGGCTTTTTAAACATGTGGGTAAGCATTCATCCATTTTATTGAAGTTGTCTCCGTTTTCCGCTTATCGTTTACATCTTATCTTCAACTTTAATGGGGAATCAGTTCATTAAAACTACGGAAGTGATATCTCAAGCACTCCAGATTGCTTTGTTTTTTCCTCCTTGAATGTAATTTTAGGTCAAATGGAACCACACTTCGACAATAAACCCCTTTCTTCTTGGCTGCATGTTTGTGGGGAGAATTCTCAGAGGTGTGAGCCACGCTTGTGGCAGGCGAGCCGTTCCTCTAAGCTTTTGATATAGGCCCTTCTGAGAGGTTTCTGGGGGAATCTCTGCCCTCCTCAGCAATATGAGGCAAAGGCCTGTGCATTTAGACACAGCACGTCTGTGTGTTTGTGAAGACCAGAATCAAGAGCCATGTCGTATCTTCAAATCCCCCTGACTTCCTAGAATGGGCAATCGGCCCACCAAGAAGCAGTTGTAATGTAATCCCCTTATCAATTGCTTTCCCTAGAAACTCTTGTCATATGTATTCCTCCAAATGATATTGGATTTGATCTGGTACACTGCACCAATTAAATACTTTTGCCGCTGTGTCCAGCAGCTTACATCATGTATATACTAGGATTTTTATAAGGTAATTGCCAGTCTTCATAATTCAAACATGTCAGATATGTCTAGTTTGCCACTGGTGCATTTAAGGTTCCTTGATCTATGATCAAGCCTCTGGTTTTTGCCATGCAAAAGCTTACACCGCTTACAGATGTAAACATATTCTGTGGCATACTTTTCTAATAATTGGGTCACTACTGTAACTCAAGTCAAACTTTCTCGACCGAAGTTCCATGAAATTAATGAAGGAAAGGTGTTCAAACAAACCAAACTTTCTATTTCAGTGCCTGTACGGGAAATTTATTTCAAATAGAGCAAGGTCATGATACCCAATTTTACCAATTTCCTGCAGCTGGAGGTGTGGTTATGCAAAAATAGTAGACCCAGGGAAGGCAAATAATATTTTGTTTGCATCTGCACAGAGGAATAATCCTATTAAAACAGATGTCCAATATCTGATATGTTTACAACATTTCCCCAGTTTTGAAGAGTATAATCCCAAAGGAAAAAGCAGGGTTCAGTTTTAATTAAACACCTATGAAGCAGAAGACTTCACATTAAGAGGGATATTTTGGCACTTGGCTGTCCCATTGAAACACCAGGAGATTTTGCTTCAAAAGGCTCCTTTGTGGTTCTTGAGTTTGGAAACCACTTGCCTCTGGTGAGATCGCTCTCTTCACCTTATCTCCTGTGCTAGGCTGCAGATCCTCCCCACTGCCTATCTCACAGCAATCACATTGTCCACGGTTCAGATCTGGCCTGTTTGTTTCTCATCTCAACTGAATACCTCGCCCTGCATTGCCTTTCAGTGCCTAATCAAGCTCTGGATTCCACTCCGACATTGTGGCTCTCAAATGGCTTAGGGGCAAAAAGTTTCACAAAGCTCTGAAAACTAACTAAAGTACTGCCTGCTGTTCATGTCTCTGTAAGTGTAGTAATCGAGCCATCAACACCAGGTGCAAACTGTGATTCAGACGGAAGAAAGAGAGAGGAAGTTTTCATCATGCTGCCCCTTTATCATGTAATGTATGCTTATATAGATGCTTGTCCACGTGTACTTGTAATGTTGCTGTGAACTGAGCGTTAACTAACTGTTTTACATCTTTTGTTGTCTTTCAATGTTTTTAGTGTCTTTTATCTTTTCATTGCCTATTTTATTTCTCTTTCAGCATTGTTATTCACACATTAATTCAGTTTGCTGTCTTAATAGTTTTATAAGTTTGTTAGTCACCTGTAAAGCACTTTGACTCGTATTAGCTTGTATGAAAAATGCCATACGAACAAAGCCTGACTGATGGATTGAAATGCTAGCTTTGTCTGCTGTTTGGTGCTGGACAGGTGACAGCTGTGAGAGTGAAGGAAAAGAGTGAAATTACAAGCTGTAAAAGCAAAACAGTAAGCTAAAGGACACCAAACTGCTCCATAGAGCTGAGGGGAACTAGAATCAGGAAGCTTTAACCCCAGGAAACGCACAAATTGTCAATTTACTACGTGGAACACACATATGAAAACACGACCTGGAGAATATCTTTTTTTTTGGATGAAATACAAAATGTCCTCCCTTACCTACGTAACACACCAGGCGTTAATGTGGTTTCCATGTATGAAAATGGCTCTGCACTCGCAGATCTCTCGATGTCACGTCTTTGTAAAACTGAATTGGAGTGCAAACACTTGTTACAAACAGCCTAACGTCTTAGAGATTGTAAGCAGTATTGGGGACACTCAGCAAGCTCACCAGTTTGTGTGAATGCTAATGTTCCGTCCTTAAGTATAGAGACATCACACCGATGCCTCAGCTTTACTGCAGGTGGGCCAGGCAGGATTTATTTCTGAAGGAAGGCAAGACAAGATGAGTGCATTGTGGTGTGGGCACAAACCAATTCTAAGCTCTGAAAACAAAATTCTATCATTGCGTTTCATTACTATGCAGGAATTCAGCCAAATCCCAGCACCTGTGGCAGTATATTGCCTTGACTCGATATTGTCCGTGAGTCTCACCATATTCTCCCGCATTTTCATTCAGGGGGAAAGAGGTTTGCAGTCTCCCGCGCACATTAATTTGTAAGGCCTTGCTTTTCAAACAAAGAAAAGAAACAAAAGTCCCCTCTCTGCTTGTGCTGCTAATATCACAGATAATGATGACTCTCGTTACTCCATGCATCCTACAGAGTTCAACAACAATCTAACCTATTTCTACTGCAGCTGTTTCTATGACAACGCAAACCTGCTGCTGCAACTTTGAAGCGTGATGAACACAAAAGCCAGATAATGGATTTGATTGATCTCGCTTCCCTCCATGGGACTGATATCAAGACTGGTAGAGGTGAGATCAAAAGGTGATAATGTTTTTGCTCCTCTTCCACATTTTTGCCACAGTTGAACATTTCTGATCAGTGTGTTTGGATTATGACTGGATTTCTTAAACTGTCGTTTTGTACTGGATGTGCATTACAACACGGCCTTTTGCAGGGAGGTCATATATGTCGTTAGCCACACGCTCATACCCAGGTGAACCTATTTCTAGGGAAAAGATGCAGACCTGCCTTTTCATGTTATGAAAAACAGATGCAATATTACCTGCAGGATCTATGTGCTGCATGAGGCTCTGGTTGCAACAAAAGAAGACCTTGGGCTTCTCTCTGCCTTGCTTTCCTTATTACAATTGAAAGGACAGTGACTACATAACTCAATCCTGTCGCCAGTTCAAATTGAGGCCTCCGAAGGAAGTGCTCTGCCACTGAACCTTGGGCTTTGCTCAGTGCCTCCTCGGCTAAAAGCATCTAGGAATAGATCACCACTGCCTCAGTTCGCAAAGTAATGAGGACTGTTGCTGTAATCCAGATTCTGATAGAAAGAAGCAACAAGTGATGATGTGTGGCATGATGTTGATGCACCATCCTCAGTTTGAGTCTCTTGCCAATCAGCAGAGTGGAGTGAAATTAATCACTTGGGGGGCTGTCAGTTGGCGTCAGCCAGGAGACATTTATCTTTGAACCCATCTCAGTAATTTGGCAATAACAGTTCCTTTGATTAATTCACTGCCTGAATCTCTGCCAGGAGAGCAGGAGTTCAGAGAGAGTGACAGATTGATGATGCTTGTATCCTGTAATTCAGTGGCCCTCAAAGTTTACAGTGATTAGGCTTGTGTAAAAAAGACAATAGAGATAAATGTGATACCCCTAAATTTGATGATCGTGGACCCGTCTTCTAAGGTACGTTGTCAGCGTGAGCGTGGATGTTTGTTGCATCCACGATGCTGTCCGGAAGCTGATTTCAGGCTGTTCCTGGAGCAGTACTGAGGATTGTTTGCCAGTGCTGGCTGACTAAGTCCTCAGATCAGCTTCAGCTTCATGTTGCTTAAACAAAACTGCTGACATATCTCGAGCTATCAAAGCTGATTCCAGCGTGCATCCAAACAGTCCAGCCAGGAAGAACAGACAGCGTAATATTTTGTCAAACCTGCAGCAGCAAAAGTTCATTCGGCCGGTGTCGTTCCACGCATTTCCGAACGCCCCTTGATTTGTTTTTAGTTCAAACTTTATGTTTCCTTCAAGTGCTCTCGAGGGGCTTACCTGAGAGGGGAAACAACACTCTTTGGATATCTTGTTCTTTTTCATCTGACAGCTCAGAATGCAACTGCTTTCCTGGATACTGTCTTTTGCACAGGTTTCCACACAACACCTTTTCACCAGGCTAAATGTAAATTAATAACTGTTATCTTCCACACATTTGAATCTAGTAGTGGGAAACATTGGAATCTTAATTTGTGAAACAATGGTGTCATTATTTTAATTCTGCCATCTGTCAAGATGAAAAATTGCCATTATTACTGTATTTAATTGGAATTCTGTTTTTGGTCACAGCTTTACCTTGTTCACAATTCCCTCCCAAAACAAACATAAAAATACATATAAATAATAAAGAAACAAACCCTCTTTAGGCCACTTGTCAAAGTTAGTTTAATGTTTGAAAACGGTCAAATTTAATTGGTCTCAAAGAGCAATGTGGTAGGGTTGTTTTGGACCTGGACACACACATACTGTTGATCTGAATCCACTCATGTTGCAAAGACTGAGGAAAATACAGCTGGTCTTGGGTTAGAAAATGATGTAGCGAGCTGTATCTGACTTGTTTGTCACCGTGTTTCCACTGGGTCCTAAGTGAGATCTTAACAGCATTTTTGACAGTGTAGGTCATGGGAAACATAATTTTTTCCCAGCAGATGGTCTCATCTGGCTTATCAGAGCTTCCCACCTCAGTCTGGATTTGTTCCCCATCTCTCCCTCTCTTCCCGCAGTCCTCCCTCCGCCAGACCATCGCAATAAAATGTGTGCTCATTTCTTTTATCTCACCTGTTCATTTACCTCCTGCCTGTTTAGACAAACGTTATCTTCTACCTATCCATCAATTATATAAACGTATACTGTGCGTTTGACTAGTGTGACTCCATCTGTCTCGTCTGACTGACAAATACTTGCCAGCTGATGGGGAAAATATCATGAAGTCTTCAAGTTGCATGGTGTGCGTGGGCGTTATATTCCACTCTATATTTCATTTAGCTATGAGGTTCTGACTGTAGCCATGGAAACCTAGCCGCACCGTAACCCCTCCCATGGTAACACCATATTAAAGTGAAATTTTGTAATTTAATGTAATAGAGTAGATGTAATTGGATTAGTATACTATTACAGCCATTGCCCTTATCTGAAATCTGTTAAATGTTCCACTTGCTGATGTACTTTCGGACACTGTTTAGTTCCCCGGCAGAGCAAATGCAAGTGCTCTAGCAAGCATATCATCCACACTTTCTTGCCTAAATATGCAATAACCGTTAAAATCACTGATAGCAGCCTGTTATACATCACTGCTCTGAACAGAGGTCACTGTAAAAATGGCATTATAAAAAAAGGCTCTTATTTTCACTCTGGTGACTTTTTGAAAATATATCAAGGGCTCTGAATGGCTGCAAGGCTTTCACCCGCTTCTCCATCTCTGGCATGTCCCCTCAGCTGATTCCAGCTGCCTGCTGGAGGAATTAAGGTGGAGATTTGGAGAGCCCGGGCAGATGTAACAGCTGAGTTGACATTAGCCTGTGTGGGACAACATGCGGCTGAGATAGAGAGAAATGCTCCGCACTGGTAACTGGGAGGCTTAAAGATGTTGCCTGCTTCATTATGTCCCAGACAAGCTTTCTGACTTGCTAGCCAAAGTGTATTTTCTGCCTACTGCCCACACGTATTTTAAGGGATGGAGGTAGAGGGTTGGTTTGTCCAGCTGTGAAAAGCTGCTAGACCTGCAAAATTTACCTACCTGGGTTGACCTCGGAAAAGCAGCTATCAACTTAGTGGTATGTAACAGCCAAGCAACTTGGATTGTGAAGAAAACTTTTCCTCAAATGTCAAACAAGGGTATTGGGATGCCTTGTCAAAATGTGAAGATGAATAATACACACAATATTTTACCCAACTGAGAAATAAGCAACAAAGGCAACACATTGACATTCAATCAACTATTTAATACTTGTTTTCAGTTCTCAGGGAAGAGCTTTATGTTAAGTGTATGATTGACATATACTGTCTATCAGGATGAGGATTTGCTGTGCAAGTGCAATGGCCAGTCTGTCTTTATTTATTCCAGCAGCAAGAGATCCTGCTCTGTAAAATATTCTGAGCAGGTCGCATGATAAGGAAAAACATGACCTGATATTCCACATACTACAAGATGTATTTCCAATGTGCTTGAAATGACCACAAGTAACTCATTCATTCCACGTGAATGTTGTCCAGTTTTGCAGCATAATCATCCCTATGCATATTGAAATACTGATAAAAATGAAGTCATCCTCTCTCAATATTTGTTTTTCATTTTCTAACCCATAACTGATCTGCTTATTTTCCATATTTTGTTTCTTAAGCTGTAGTGCACCAAGTGCGCCAACATATATCTGAATAGGAAAATTAAATATTCATCAAGGTTAAGGGGTACTGTGTCTCAATGTGAGAATGCTAGAGAATTAAATTTGTTCCAGTTTATGGGCTCAAAATGCTTGCACTCTGCTCTCTCAGTTGTACTGGGACTGTGAGCAAAATGATGCAAACTCCCACTTATGCTCTATTAAAATTTAAATGATCAAATATATCGTTATTAATTTCATCCCACTGGACTTTCGCATGTATGGAAGGCACATAAATTAGAATTTTTTTTTCAAGGCTGGGCAGGAACCCTGAATTTTTTATTGCAATACATACATTCACTTAAAGCACATTATTGCCTTTGTTTGGGTTTTCTATTCTGTAATAGCTAACATACAGTAATAGAGTGCAGTGGATGCAAAGGGACCCAAACATTTCTAATGGCCTGAATAATGACTGGCCAGTGGATTTATAAGACTCCTTTTCATGTGGTTGTTTTTAAGAGTGGAGTCACAAAAGGTTTAATACACAACCTATTGGCGCAGTTAAATTTTACCATTTTCAAGCACACACAAATTGATGGGATCTCAGGTACTGGGCAGCATCCGTAACAATTTGTGCTTGCACAGCAAAACTTCTATGTTCTACACGAATTTTGTCAGACTCCAAAAGCTGCTTGAGAACTTAAGGGTGCATTTAGTACTTTTTGACTTAAATCCACCTCTGGAGATGAGAAGTAGGAACTAAAGCCTCACTGAAAAATATCTGCAGCACACTCACCCACCCATCTCAAACCCAGAGTGTTTCTTTCCATATGTGGACTACGCATGTGCGTAGGGACCCGTGACCGCCGAAGGGGCCCTGATGCACCATATTTGTTTCTCCTCAAAAATAAATGGACACTTCTGTTACCCAAGCAGCCTGTTCAATGTGTTCATGTGTTCAAGCTCATAGTGGCTAAAATAAAATGTTTGCTGGAATCGAAAAGCAGCTTTTATTCCGAGAGCTCTTTGTCTTACAAGCAAACCAATTTCAGAGTCATCATCAGATTCTGATTTACTGATGTAATGACGCTGATGGCTGAGTTTTAGGCTCCCTAACACTCCGCCTTGTGCCACAGTGTGCCGCCAGAACAGCTTCAATGTGCCTTGGCATTGATTCTACAAGTCTCTGGAACTGTACTGGAGGGATGGAACACCATTCTTCCAAAAGATATTCCCTCATCTGGTGTTTTGATGATGGTGGTGGAGAGCGCTGTCTAACACATCAGATCTGGTGTCTGCGAAGGCCACGGCATATGATTCAGATCATTTTCATACCCATTAAACCATTCAGTGACCCCGCATGCCCTATGGGTGGGGACATTGTCATCCTAGAACGAAAACCACTCCCATCAGGATAGAAATATTTCATCATTGCATAAAGATGATCACTCAGAAAAACTTTGTATTGATTTGCAGTGACCTTTCCTTTTAAGGGCACAACCAGACCCAAACCATGCCACCGAAATGCCCCCCAAAGCATAACAGAGCCACTGGATCCCTTCACCGTAGGGGTCAAGCATTCAGGCCTGTAGCATTCGCTCGGTGTACGCCACACATGCTCTCACCCACTTATCGAGAATATAGTGAAGGATGACTCATCTGACCATATCACTTTTTTACACATCTCTGTAGACCAGTACCTATGGTTTTTGCACCACTGAACTCTCAAATGTGCATTCATCTTTGTATTGAGGGGTGTATTTGCTGCAACCCTGCTATAATATCCCTCTCTATGTAGGTGTCCATGGACTGTTCTCTCTGACACAGTCAACTGAGGAAAAGTTGCTCTTCTGTTTTTCCTTACATGTCGCAAAATGTGCCCTCTTGATCACAATTTCCAACCCTATTTACCGACGTCTTTGCCATAGATCTAAATGCAGATGTCACTTCAGTCACTGTTCCCCTTTCAAACACTAGCCAGTTGAGCAGTCTTTGTGAGTGAAGCTCCTGCCATCCGTGCCCCAACAATGAACCCTCTAAGTGACCCAAATTCACTTAGACCTTTTCCGCTTGCCATCTTCATACAAAATCAGAATCAATTGGGGCTGCTCAGCATTTTATACATGCCACAGAGCACGATTTCAATTCAATTCAATTTCATATAGATCAGGTCTAGACCGTACTTTTTATACTTATATTTACAGAGACCCAACATTCCCCCATGAGCAAGCACTTGGTGACAGTGGCAAAGAAAAACCCCCTATTTAACAGGTAGAAACCTTGAACAGAGCCCAGCTAATGGTGGGCAGCCGTCTGCCTAAACCAATTGGATGTTAACTGCTTGATTGTACCATGCAGTGCAGCTATGTGGAAGCATCTGCATTTGTTATGTTTCTGCACCCATTTATTAATTATTCAGGTTTTTCACCGTGTATTCACAGATTTGCCGTCTGTCTGTAGCTAACCCTAACACGCATTTTGTTTTCAAAGCTTCCTAGGCTAGCTAACATGATCTATGGTATCATGGTGTTACTGAGCCTCATCTGACCACATCTGCATATTAGCTTTGTAGTTAAAATTAAAATAGTCATGTACTGACACCTTTGTGAAATAGGCACACTGAGTGCCAGCGCTCCAGTCCGGTATACTGCTTTTGGTTGTACATTATTTCCCCAAAAAGGATTTGAAATTAATGACAGATGGACTTTCTAACTGGATGAATATCAGTGCAGTGTGCCGGCGCTCCGGGGAGAGGGGAGAAAAGTAAGCAAACGTATGGCAAGCTGTTTTAACATTTAATAGTTAGACTGGATAAACTGGATATACTGTACAGTGCTGATAACTGAAATTCAGTTCTTCCTCGTTAAAAAGAACATTTTAGATATCCACACCGTCAAGTCTTCCTAGGACAACTTACTTTTGCAATTCATGTGTATTGGGCTTTCAATTTCAGATATCCAAAACTGCACTTTTGATATCTAGAGTGAACATTCTGGATATCTGCAATCGAACTCTTACTTGAGAAAACTCCCGTTTCAGATGTCTTCAATCCAATTGTTTCTGGTCATAACAGAAGTGAGCCATTTTGGCATTTATTGTTATATTTCTGGATAGATGTCAACAGATATCCACATACATTTGTGCCCATATTGTTGTGACTAGTTGCTATTCTTCCAATTACAAGTCACTAATGTAATTTTACTAGTTACTAGTTCTTTTTAAATAAGCAGTTTTTAAAACGTTTGGATTTAAACAGCATTAAGAATACGAAAAACGATTATGATAAAATATGCTCATTTACTTAGAAAGTTTGTCTCGCAGAAGCACTCCTGAAATACTTTGGAGGGCCAGCCCGTGAGAGGACACCAGGCCCATCATCTTGCTCTGCAGACCCACTTCATCACACCACTAATGCTGAACCACCATCACCTCTATATGTACAGAACAGTAGTGAATGGGGAAACAAGGTTTTGCATAGAGCCCCCAAAAAGCTAGAAACTGCATTGCTCAAACCCTTCGGGGACAGGCGTCTGGAATAGACAGAAACAATTAAGTCACATTTTCCCATTACAGATACATAAGCTAGGTAGTTAAAACAGAAATCTCACAGAAACATCACATGAAGATTTTATATATCCCAATAAAGATCGCATTAATGTCTACTATAAATAGTAACTAATATAAATTTGTCACTGGCTGTTTTGCCATGACAGGAATAAACCTTGGGATGCTTGTGCCTTAAAATGCTAGTGGACTTCTGGGAGTTTAAGGTAGAAAATGACTTTTTAAAACATAACCCTATCAACCCTCTGCAGATATATTATGGTCATTTTGTGCTATGGGGCAGTAAAAAGCATACTTATTGCCCCCTTAAAGGGTTAGTTGGGGTCTTTAATGAGTCGGTCTGTTATGTTGTGAGCTGGAACTCTTTTCTGTCCGTCCAAAAGTCTCAACATTACTGGCTAAGTTGAACGAATTATTTAAGGGCTATTTGGGAAACAAGAGGCCACACTTTTGCACAGTGAGGGTGTTTGTTTTAGTTGAGTTTTACTGGCATCACCAATAAATGCTGCTACTTCCAGTACTTTAATAGGAATAAACTGATACAAAAAGCGTTTTTTAATTGGAAGGACTTTTGTGAGTTATGATCTTTTCCTAAAATTATCCTCCAATTCCTTTTATTTAAATTACACAAAGAGATCTGCAAAAACTAAATCAAAGATCAAATGCAATACTTCAACATGAGACCTTGTAAGCTGGCATGAAGACAAAAACCAGACACTGCAGTTGTTGCATAATCATTGCCGAGCCCTGGAGACTGAGATGTTTAATCACAGAAACAAAACATCTGCTTTCCCTCCACATTTTCTTCTCTTTTTTTCATACGTCTTGCATTCCTAACACTGTTTTATTCCATATAACCAAAAAGTTTAGTCATAGTAGTTTGCCTGCCTCTCAGCATTGATGATTACAGCTGTACTGCGCTGGTGTCCATGGCTGCAGCGCTGACCTTAACTTCCTTGTTTGGTGGATTAATCTGCCGGCAGGTCATGTCTCTGCCTGCCCTTTCGCTCCAGCTACACAGTGTTAACGATGCGTCAGCCTGGGCAGCACTGTCACATTTCTTCAGGCTATATTGTAATGATTCACATGAGTGAGCCATTAGGAAATGGTTGTTTTCATGATCCTGTGAGGAGGAGAGCGAGTGGGTTGAAAGTGCAGGCTTTCTAAAAGTCAGGCATCCTAACAGCCCATATACCCTCTTCATGTGTGTGAGGCAGATATGGTGCACAAACACTTTGACAGGTCCATCTTCTTAATTGTCTGTGGGTCTATATTTGTAACTGGGTCATTAAAAAGTACATGTCTTTAGTGTGACTTGTAAAAATGGAATATATCTAATATAATAAAGACAACAGCGCTGTTGGGAGGATGTTGATGCTTCACGTCTCATGGATGAACCCCCCGACAAGGATTCAATTCTCCATCTCTTGTTTAGACACCCCTGTTAGGCATTCAGCCTGTTAAGAGCTCTGTGAAAACATGATAAACACTTAGTCCTTGTGAGGAAGGATCTGTTGTTTACAAAATGCCTGGGCTTTTAAGGATGCTGCATGTTTTTTTTTTTTTTTTTTCATTCGACTCAGAAAAGCTTGTGGGGGGGGGAAAAAAGGTCCAAGGAGTTAAGAGCACCACTCTCTGATCTTCTCCATTTAAATGCATAAAAGGGCATCTAAAGCTCAATGTGTTTAATTCGTTATAGCCTCCCTTTACGTTTGACTCTACCAGCAGTTTCTGCTTCTTTCTCCTGCTGCCTCTAGGCTGTGGCTAGCCAGGCAGACAGCCACAGCAGAGCCAACAAATTCACAGTCAGGGCCACATCTCGAGGCCTGTATCCCTCCCACTGAGAGATGAGGTTTGCCATGGGGCTGACCCCTCACACACTTGAAGAGAGGCAGCGGGGCCAAAGAGTTTATGGAAGTCCACATAGGAGATGCCTGCAGGGAAATTACCCCTCCTACCCCTCCTCTATTCTTTTGTACACGCTGTCTATCTTCTCTTTCCCTGTGCTGTCCTGCACTGTAAAGACGTGGCCGGGGTCCCTTCAGAGAACCATTTGCCTTCTATAAAGCCTATTGCTATGGAAATTGTGTGTAATTTCAGGGGCCGTTAACGGTGAGAGTGTGGGCATGCATATCGAGCTCTACTATCATCACAGCGGAGCAGAAGAGCACCCAGGGCAGAATCTCATATTCGTTGCTCCTTTGTCGGTCGACATGACATGCATCACCTGATGCTAGCCGAATAAGGAATGGACAGACTGAGGAGTGGGCTGCTAGTGGAGGAAAATGAGAGGTGGACGGAGTGAGAGGGGAAATTGAGGAGGAGGCAACAGCACTGAGCGTGTGCGTGTGTGCGTGCGTGCGTGCGTGTGTGTCAGTCACACGGAGAAAGAGAGGGAGTGTTTGGGAAAGAGAAGAGATTGGAATACTAGATGAGAAGGAAGCAGCAGAAGAAGTGAAAAGGGACAGTGGAAGGGAATCCGAGGCGAGAAAAGCATGAATCAATATTTATACTGTGAGGCGAGACAATTCTGAAGCAGTAATTAAATTGGTGTGTCATATTTCATTCCATTACTGGGCCGAGCTTGCATGCAAATGATCTAAAAGGCCTCCTTTTCAAGTGGATTTCATTTTTCCTATGACAGTGAATAGAATTGAGCCAGGCAGAGAAAAATACAATACTACTTCAGTATTCATGAGCTTATTGTTAGGAACTTGGGGACCATTGAACTGCAATCCAGCAGAGAGGGGGGGTGTAATACAAATCCTTCTTGGAAAAAGTCAGCGCCGCTGTAAACCGTTTTACACTCAAACTAGGCACAGGGGTGGGGAAGCAAATCAATCTCATTTGAATAATGATTAGTGAAATGAGGCAACGCTGACGCTGATTGGAAACACAGCCTGATTCCCAACATCACCTCCCCTCCTCCCCTCTCTGGAGTCACGGAAAATGAATTAAACATATCAAAGTAAATGTTACACTGGAACGCTGCCTGTGCAGATATTTTGGGTCAGACGCAGCCTCCTTAAAACATTCAGGAGTTGCTGTCATTTTCACAGATATGATGGCTTACAGTTTGAATAACTGCTCTACTATTGTATTGGTTAGTTAGCTTACACAGGAGATGGATGGATGACTCTGGAAGGTGACCGGCCTTCTGTAAATCCTGCCACCAGTGTTTACTGTAAGTATTAGTTTCAGGTTCTGCTTCCCTATTACAGTGCTCCACACTTCTGACAAATGGAATTTTCTTTTTATTTGTGGGGGGGGGGGGGGGGGGCAATAAAACATAGCTGTTCTCTGTGTAGCCAATTAAAAGTTTCTCTTTCACGTCTCCCCTTCTCAGTATTGGCTGTTCCTTTTCAGTTTCAACTCTACTGTGCAAGAAAATGGATCAAAAGATAGAGTAGGACGTCCAGAGCACAGCATCAGTGATTTTTGAAAAAAACAAACTAAAACTGCCTTGACGTACCTTCCTCTACTGTTACCCAGTGCAGACGGTGTCCGGCGAAGGAAAAATGACCCCGACCTGGGAGTGCATAAAACACTAAATGGACACTAACTGGCAAGGGGCGGGAAGCTTCTGGAGTGGTGCCATGTTCGGAGCGCAGGTTCTGTCGGTGGCATCTGATGCGCTTCCGATGGGAAACACGACATTAACGTCTACAGCAGTGGAAAGAACAACAGCTGCTTATGTTGTGTGTTCCTGTGCCAGCGTCCATAGGGAAGAAGGTTGTCAGATATGAGGTGTGTTTTTGAAAGTTCCTGGAGTTTATGCGCTTGTGTGTGCTCCATACATGTACCTATTGACTACTGGTAGCAGAAAAAAAAAAAACAGTCCAAACATTAGTAGTAGATACTGTAGGTACCACAGTGTAAATTACTCCACTCCAAATGTAAAAGAACTGCATTCAAAAAATCACTTAAATAAAAGTGCGGAAATATATTTTTGGCAAAATTTAGTCAAGTACCAAGTAAAAGTGGTCATTATGCAGAGCTGTTTTTTTTGTTGTACATGGCCGAGGTACATCCAGTGTTTGCTAATTTATACATTGTTGGGTAGTTTAATCTATTAAAAAAAATCATCATATTTTATCAGCTGATCATATTTTTGTAGTTAAAATCTTAAGCAACTAGGAACTGTATAAGTTACAAAAATGTATTGGAGTTCAAAGTATAATATTTCCCTCTGAAATGTGTTGGAGTAGAAGTATGTAGCATCGAATCAAAATACTAAAGTAAAGTACAAGTACCTCAAATTTCAATTTAAGTACAGTACTTCAGTACAAATGTATTTTTAAACGTAGTTACTTCAACCCCATTGCATTTTTATATTTTGCAGTGATAGACAATTAAATAGTTTGTAAGAAGAAAGAGAATGTGATCTGTACATTCTACTGAAATAACATTTGGGAAGAAATACAGTATGATAGAAAATTAGACATGTAACCGCCAGACAAAACCCCTTTTGATTAGACCAACTCATTCAGGAGGAAGAGAAATGTTTTTGCACTGACGAGTGGAGTGAGGAAGACAGTGTAGAGAACCCCAGTACAGCAAGTGTCAACTTATGGTGGTGGACGCTGTTACCGCTCAAACAAAAGGCAGGAAGAGTCAATCCATGTAACAACACCAGAGCACTGAGGGATAATCGCTCTGCTGGTGTTGACAAACTGATAAAACTCCGTGCATGGCTTCTCGCTTTGTGAGGAGCCGCCAGCCAAAAGAATGACATATCTGCTCATTATTACCGAGAACATATGGGCGCCCACACAGCTGCCAGACACGGGGGCCGGAACACGGTGGCCCTCGGCGAGCCCTCTGCTCGCTTGAGCACTTACTGTGGCATTAGATGCAACATAAAAGTCTTCATTTCTCCCAGAACAACCTTTAATCTCATCCAGCACAAGAGAGATATTCAATCATTTACGTCTCTGTACCTGCCTCTTTCTTTTCAGGCCCGTGAGCGGCTGCAGCCTCGTCGACTGGAAGGCACAGACACCACTGAGAATCACTCATATTCATCGTGTGAGTGCTCGTCGCTGAATGGAAATGGCATGTGTAGGAAAAAACACGTGAACTTAGTGAAAGCATGCAAACTCCCAAACTCCTCCTTTCTAGCTTTGAGCCAGCATGACTACAACAACTCCTAAAATCCTCATCCTAATATTAGCAATTTTTCAGCACATTTCTGCCAACCATCTCTAGATGGCACTGGAGACCCAGTAGACTATCACCCTCTGTGTGTGTGTGTGTGTGTGTGTGTGTGTGTGTGTCTGTGGAGCATGTGTGCATGTGAATGTGTGCGCATGCAAGCACGCCTGTGTCTGCATTCTGTGTGTATGCCTCCCAGATTCAATTATTCATCATTTCCAGTGCAAATATGGTTTGGCTTTTCTACGTCTCCTCCTTTTTTTTTTCTCTCCCAGTTTTGTTTATTATTTATTATGCTGAGGCTCACAATGTTTGGGTAGGACAGAAAGCTGGGTTGCAATAATGTCACTGCGTGGGTGTCATAATTATGTTCAGATACAAACACACAGGGAAAAAGGTATCGGCCGCGCGTTGCAGTACCCAGTGCTGCCGAGTCAGACACATTTGTTTGCCTCGCGTCGCAGCACTGATAGCCAGCGTCTGCAGACGGCATTATTTCAACCAATAGCCGACAGACATGAGTCTCTAATGCTGTGTCTGCCTCTGGACTGGAATGGATATCTGTCAATATGTCATCCAATGTGTTCCCAGAGCCCAACATGGTAACGATTAATTTTGCTCTCTCCATTCATGTTTTTTTCTTTGAGAGAGGTTTCACATGCAAAGAATTATTCATAATGACATATTGACTTTGGAAAGAGACTCTCTATCTATGTTAAATTCATGAGTCACTCAGCACCCATGGTAAATACATTTATCGATCATCGCGGCTCGCCATGGATCTTAAAAGGCACATGCAGTAATTTATGATGCTTTCCAAACCCAACATAAATAATGTTTCGGAATATGTTTCCGATTTTCGGGGAAATATACATAACAACTATGAGAACACTTCCAGTGAGCTCACAACATTGCTTAAGAAGAATCCTGGCAAGGTGCATGTCAGAGGATTGATATCGGAAAGATCTCACAGTGACTCGGAGAAAGGAAGAGACAAAAACCTTTATCTAAGTGAGGAGATATTTTGTTCTTTTTCAGTCTCTGTCATTGGTTGATTAAGAAATCTCAGCACGCTTCCTTCAGTCATTCGCGAATGCCCACAGGAATCTATTATAACACAATTTAGTCTATATTAAAATGTGGCTTTGTGAGACTCACAAATTGAAGTCCCTCTCTATCAAATATTTGGAATGTAGTGAACATGGCTCTCACCCATGGAGAGAAGACTACACAAACAGGGTTGTTAAATAAAAGCAGACTTGCAATGATGCAAATGTGTCCCACCAGTGACCCCCACGACGCAACAGCTAGGCTGCTCCAGGTATCCATTAATACCGATTTGTTGGCTGAGGCTGAAATAACATTCATGACAGGGTAGGATTACTACAGTGACTAGGTAACCCAGACACATTTCAACTGATATCTCCCACTCCCTGCTGTTGAGAGTTTGGAGTCCTTTCCTGCCCTCGCTGCTTCCTAAGGACATTTGCTCAAAAAACTAAAGCTTTTCAAGAACCCTACCCTCTACTCTGAACAAGTTTTCCACCTCAGGAGCCATCGTGAGAGCTAAAAGGCTTTGTGTTAGTTTATAGTCCTGCTAGGACTTAATCTCATTTTTAAGGTGAAATTCTTAAGAGCCTACAGTCGCGGCTAACTGGCCAATTTGAGACTTGATTTGAGACCGATTCAAGTGCACCATATCTAGTTTCATAATCTGTGAAAAGGGAGCGCGGTCAAAAAGACTTTTAAATTACTGCGATCGAAGCACAAACTATCCCAACTGTGGCTTCTGCGGGGATTCTGTTTGAAAACCCAGCCAATTAGTTGTAAATTAATGTAATGTCGTAATGCCTCTGAGGATGGCAATACTGCTTGCTCGGTGAATCGTCTCTCCACTGCTATGGTCCAGACTCAAATATCTCAACTACTTAATGGCTCGCGATGAAATTTTGCACAGACGTTCCTGGTGCTCAAAGGAGGAACGCTACAGACTTTGAAGGTCCCCCTATCAACCAGTTATTCTGGGCATATTGCAGTTTCTAAGCATTTCATCGGAAACATCGATGTCATTCATAGCAACGAGGTCAACCCTGCCTATTCTCTTGAACCCCCTCTAGGTAAATTGCTCTCAGCAGTACTATACATATCTTTCTTTGAAAGTTTTTCGTGCTATTTCAAAGAAATCTCAATGTAAAATACTTTTTGGGGATCTGTCCTCAGGTCCCTCAAAAACTTGAGTCGTCCCTTTCTATACAAGTCTACACAGCCTGTATACAGACACGCACATGTCTGATAGCCGGACTGACTGCTCAGACTTCTGAAGAGATAAGGTGTTGAAGGTGCTAATCTGCCAACTCAAGGCAAAGTAAAGCAGACCCTTTGCCTGTTTTTTTTTTCCCCCTCCCTCTCTGTTCGCTGGCAGGCAGATACATGACCCAGCCGGAAGCAGCGAGGGGAAGAGAGAGGCAGAGAAGATGGCAACGAGCCAGGGACATGTAAGTCCTTACTGTTTTTTGGTCATGGTTGGCGTCGCTACATGGAGGCTGGAGATAAGATGGGGGCAAGGATTTTTGCTTAAGACTAAAAGAGGGAGGGATCGAGGGAGAGATAGACTGGAGAGGCAGCGGTAAAGGAAAAGGGGAAGAGACGGAGGAAGATAAGGGGAAGGAAGAGAGCCAGAGGGAGGGAAAGAGAGAGCAGGCTTGAGCAGGAGAAAACAGCAAAGCAAGCCGGGAGAGATAGATTTAGGGGAAAGAGGAGATAAAGCAGAGGGATGGAACCGTTGGGATGGAGAAAGAGGCAGAGTTAGAAAGAGGAAAGAAAGAAGCCAGACACACAGAGCATGTTTAAGCCGGCTGCTCTGTTTGAAGACACAGAGGATTTTGGAGAAAGACATGATTCTCATGCATTCAGATCTACTGTTATTTTCACTTGAATCAAGTTTCACACATTGGCGCAGAACTACCACTTTATAACGTGTTATGATCTATCATTTATCAAAATAATTCACAGACCTTTTTTTTAGTGACACTTGGGAAAAAGTCTTTAGTCTGATTTTTATATCAGAATATATGTATAGACTGAAATATATAAATATCTTATATTTTAAATGACAGATTTTTTTTTTTTTATACAAGATTGCACCATATTCCCCTGCAATTAATATTAAAACAGAAAGTCTTCCTGGTAAATTAATAGCCAGTTTTGACTAATGCCTCGTGCCTATGGACTGTTGTGACACAAAAGAAATTAGGAGAGAGTTGAGGAAAAGGATGTCTACTCTCTAAGCAGCCATTGGGAAAGAAAATTTCAATGAAGACTCGATACAAGATTTTATTGTGGAAGCTCCCTGAGAGGCTCGCTGGGTAGGAAACTTTACTTTGAATCATGCTCATTAAAAAAAATCAAACTCAAAAATTCAAGCATGAACTAGAATTTCTTTTTCCCATGAAATCTCACCCTTGCGCTTTTAATAACAAAATTCCACTGCGAAAGTGTTAAAGCCTTGGAGGTGGTAGAAGTACAAAGAGGACAACCACTGTATTGAGGTTTGAAATATGTCATCTTGTTGCCCTAGGAGAGTTCAGGCTGTAGTAGCGAACAGTGAGTGTTGTCTGCCATAGACAGAGACGAGGGAAAAGTGTTTGTTCCTCCGTGTTATCATAGTTAATGGAGCGGCTCCAGGCTGTACATCCTTGTGACAATCTAGATTAGAGTTTCAGCGTGCTGGTTTTGAAGCTTGGGAGCAAAGTTTTTCCAAAACCCCCTCATGAACTTTCCAGGGCCAGAAGAATAACACACATGAATTCTCAAAATCAGTCTTATTTCCATTTAAGAGGGCTCCTGCAAGGGAATGGATAAAAATTACAATTCATAGCGTTTGTTATCCGGGTGTACAAAATGACCGCGCTGCTGGTTGTTAAGACATGCAGAGAGTGAGAAAGGCCCTGATATTTTGCAATTTCCGCGGCAGTCATCAGTGCACCCTGAGACTGTAGTATCACTGCTGACACTGTGACGTGTTACAGTGTTGACGGGGGAAATCTATCCTCTGTGGGGGTCCAGGCATCTCTAGCATCTCTATAAGCCACAGCGGGAACACTGTCGGGACCAAAAGGTGGAAGATGTATTTTTTTTCTATATGTGTTTGGCGCCTTTTCTCCCAGCATGATGGATTCAACATGACCTATGTGTAATGGAGTGTTTTCACAGATGAACACAGAAGCTTGGTGTGTGTGGTCTTCCGTAAGCAATAGCTGTCTGCTGCGGCATGATCAATCCATGTGTATCTGTCTTTAGCCATGATTTGTCTACTCGCACAGTGCGATTTCTGCAAATGGGGTCATTCTGCGTCGCACTGATGACAGCAATCCAAAGCAATCAAAATCAAAATAATCTGTTAATGCAATCACGTCCTCTTATTGGAACTGACTGCTGTCTGTCGCTGCCGATTTTAATCTAGTTTGTCAACAAAAAAAAATGACCATACCATCTTCGCGTTGAGCGTCCAATCACGTGGCTATCCCTTCTGTAGCCGTAGCAACAAGATGCTCCTCTTCCTCTTTGCACATGACATGAATGGAGCATAATGTTAAATTGGTATTATTAGTGGCACTCTCTACTAGAAAGAGAAATGTGTTGCTCACAGAGAAAGTCATATCACAGATTGACTCATTGTTCATTTAATACGTCATTTATTATTAACAGCACTGTTTTCGAGTATGGGCTGTTGTGTCTTTTGTATGTCAGTGTGGACAAGCAGAGACTGATGGTTAGATAAGACCCCGAGGCAAGATGAAGCTTCCCTTGCAACTCTTGTCATCTCAGCGCATCCCCCAATCCCATCCTGTCCATCCATCCTCCATCCTCCTTATTGCTTTAATTTTGTGTAATTGTCGGAAAAGTTGTGCATCATGTATCGCAGCCATTATCATGTCTGATGCGATATGAATGATTGTATGAATGTAACACACCTATGATTGAAAGAATCACAATTTCTGATAATTACAGATTGTTATGTGTAATTTAATTTATTATAATAGTTTATTTAATTGATCATTGGCTACAATTACATACACACAATAATGACTATTATCGGCACTGCAAGCAAAGCAAAGCAATAGTCTAATTAAGGTGTTAACATAATCCTCCACGCTGACAGCTCCCTATAATAATCCTGTGAATGTGAGTGAAGTGCCTATCTTGGGAGACAGCTGCAGGAATTGGAGCGAGTTTTGTCAAAAGAGAAAGGAACAAAAAATGGGTTCTGATCCTGCTACTATCAAGTTTTACCCCAAAAAATAATTAAAGCACTTACTCTGCAGCAGCACAGGAGCTATTAATTTCCAGCAGAGCTGCTCTGACATCGTGTCTGCCCTCCTTGCTGTTGTTAAAATGCTACCAGCCTGGCCCTTAAACGTGTCCTAAACCTGCATCCCAGCCACGTTTTGCAGCATCTGTAATGTAACGATCATGATTCTAACACCTGCACCTGCCCACCATCTTGGTCGTGAACAATTTCTGCATAGGATAATACGATTCAGTACAGCAGCCCTGCATGAACACTTTCATTTTATTTGTTGAGACTATTTGAGAAGTGTTTATCCAACTCGAGTAAAGGTCTGTGTGCTCATGGTTTCCAAGGTCAAGACTGAACTTTCACACACAATGCGAGTGCTGCTTCTTGGGTGCAATGGTGGTGTTTATAAACAGTTGTGCAGGGAGCTACATTAGCATTCATTTGGTCGTGTTTGTGTCCACTCGATGAATTTAAGTCCCAAATTCACCCTCCTTTTACCTCTGCATTGGTTTTCACCAATTCCTGGGGGAAACCTCTTACTTTTTAGCGGCTAAATGCTACACTGCGTTCACAGGCTACCACCAAATAACTGCCAGTACAATTATGCATGTGTACAATACGTAGTGTAACTGTTGCACAATATGTATTGTATGCTCCCCACGGAAAATGAAATATGGGCATAAAAGGAGTCAACGGGATCCTTTATCAGTATAGGAACATAGCACAGAGTTGAACAAACTTTGCAATATTTGCAGCTGGGCTATGGTATAGGGTTTCCTTACATCCTCTTGTATGTTGTTATACCGGAGAGATGTTTCAATCAGGTTGCCATAATTAGTGTGTGGCTCTTTCAATTAACAATTTGAATCTGGAAAATAGCTTGAGGCGAGACGAAATCTTCCTTGTCAGTTTTGGCCTGACCCCGTGTTACCTACCTGTGCACCCCGACTTTCATGTTCCTGCTTCCATCCGGCTCCTTTGAAGTTCCTTGCAGGAACACTCAGCACCTGCTCTGCACTGCTTGAGCACGGGGCAGGGGGGCCGTGAGGTCTGGAGTCTGGGGGCCTGTCACTGCAGACCCCCCTGGCAGAGTGGGAAGGGAGCAGGGTGAGCGAGCACCACGCAGCTGCTGCCGGGATCACTGACTCTCTGACGGTTTGCGCGGAGTGAGCGGCCTGGTGTGGGAGTAGATCTCCCCTGTGTCTGGGGTCTCTCTGTTTCTTTCTCTCACTCGTCTCAGCTGCGTAATGAGCATTACTTGATGAGAGAGCTTAGGAGAGAAAAAAGAGTGAAAGAGAGAGTCAGCGGGATTGTGTGCGCGCATGTGTCTCTGTGAGCGAACGCTGATTGCTTGAATATAAATGGGATGTGCTCATTCACCTAAATCAAGGCCACATGCTTGGGCCCAGAGTAAAGTGGTTTGAGTGCAATGAAGCGTTTTACTGTATCTGTCACTCAGCTCAGAAAATAAAGCCGGGCACTCCCCCTGCCCTACATGAAATACACACGTTAACCTTCAAAGAGTCTGTTGTTATAAACTGACTTCATGACTGACCCGATTCCAAAGATTTTGATATTTTCATGTGCGCTATATTCTAGTCAGGAATGGAAAAATTGGTATTTTTTCCACGTTTGGCTCCCTTTTTCTTCGTCTCTTGTATGCGTTACATTATATTGTGGCTATTCCCTGTTTCATGGTCTGCTTTTTATGTTAGGGAAAGGCACTCAATGACAGGTCATGTCTTCAGTGGTACGTCTTGAAGGATGAAGCGGGTGATATCTCCACACTTTAATGACTGATAGAAAATTTCATGAAAAGGCCAAAACGAATAAAAAATTTCTCCTACTAAAGTGTTAACTGCGAAGTCAAAGTCTGACATAGCTAATTCCTCTGTGCAATAGACCTCCATCTGTGTCAAAAAACTATTAAAAACACATCAGTGAGACACACCGTTGCAACGACCGACACGTTGCTTCATTATGATGAACAGGGTCCCTGCAGTTTTTCTTCTGGGTCTGTCCCAGATACTCCTAAATACTTACTCGTTTACCACATGTATACTAATCCATAGCTGACAATAGTCCCCAGCAAATGCCATTTATAACTGGGAAAGTAACTTTTGCTAAAAACCACAGTGCCTAGATGTTTTAGGAAATTACTTTTCCTTTTTCAAAAATGAAACTATATATTTGTGGCCCCTCTACAGCAGGAATCACTGGACTTGCTAGAGAAGTCCAAAAGGTATTGAGAGACGACTGACACATTGTTGGTTTTGGTCTTTTCATGCTTTTTGTGAGACAATATGAAAAATACATGATAATTCCAGCCTTAGCCTTCAAGAGCGTACCACCAAATAAATGCTTTTTCAGTTGGCAGTCTGCCAAGAACTTGCTGGCCTCAATCGATCCTTTTATTGGATAAAATTGAAGATTTCACTTCCAACAAAAACTTCAGGGTTTATACTGAGCAAAAACTTAATGTCTAGGAACTAGCCATCAATTATCAACGATACAAAAAAAAGGACCAGGAAAAAACTCCCTGAGACTAAATCATTTGCCGCCGACTTTACAATTATGTATTGACAAAGTTGTGTTACAGATAGTACAACTGTGTCAAGCTTCTATAAACAGCGAAAGGTACGGTGGTATTGAATAATACATTATAAACAGGCTCTGTCCACTAACAACACCAGAGATGGGTATGAGGTGGCAGAAAAATGATAAAAGATAAAAATCTCCACCACACTGCCATTTGTCGCTGCATAGAAATAGCAGTTTTTTTCCCCCTCGCGTCGCTCCTCTTAAGATATCTATTGAATAAATCACGCCACAAACATTATAATCTGCACTGCAGTTTTTGCATATCTTGGCACATTTCAGCTTTTTCTGGCATGGTTAAATATTGGACCCTGCATGCATAATAAAAGGCACACAGTAGAGAGAAGTATGGCTCAGTCATGAAAGTCTCTATTCACTCTTTCACTGCTTTCGAGCAGTGACAGATTGTCTGCCTATGGAACTGAATAGCACTGAATTATGGTAATCTACATGTTATATCTGAGCTGGCAATCGTTTGAAGTTATATTCTCCAAACAATGGCAGGCCAGGTATCAGCATCACAGTGATAAATACATCTGACGACCTTACACTTACAGCAGGACCCAAAAGTGCAAGACAAACATTTTCCTGTCATGTGTTTATAGTAATGGGAGCATTTTTTTTTTTTTTTATGTTTAATGGCTACAAATACATTAATATTGCGCGTTCAGCACTAAACACACAGATTTTATTCACTGATTTACTCATTTAAGTACTGATTGGTTTATTCATTAGGGATTGCCAAACACTGCATTAATGAGCAATAATGTGTGTTCAGCATCTCTTTAAAATGACAAACATCTGTCGCAGATGGACACATCATCTGCCCTGTACAACAAATAGAGACTCCTCATCGAAATGAATTAAAAATAGAGGTAGACTGACGCTTATGAAACTGCTCTATGAGAGCTGAACAAATTGGCAGTTTCGTGAGCCCAGATTTTTTTAAAGCCACTTTCCTGGATCCCGACCTCTGAATCACTGCCCGTACTGTACCTCAGATTTGGTTTGACGTTGTGCTGTCTGTCAGCTGTTTCCGCTGACCGGAGAACCAATTGACCGATTAGAGATCAGCAGGCAGGTTGAGGACTCTGGATGTCATCGTCATGAAAAACACACAGTTAACTGCTTCTACCAACCGCAACCAGGGCTTTTTTGTCAAACACAAAAACAAAATAAATGACTATGTGTAGGATTTTAAAAATTCCAACTTTGGTGCCCCTCAGTGGTAGTATCAAAAAGACACTGTGGGAACCCCTAATACACCTTCCCCAATGAATCAGATCTGGGCACACTGAGATGATGGGCCAAAATCAACTCATAGACACAGGATTGTCTCATTTTTTCACTTCAAAAACTTATGCCACCAAAAGTATTTGAAAGATGCAGTCACATAAAAAAAATCTACACATAGTGTCTTTAGTTTCTACTAATTTATATAACGGAATTTTCCCTACCGAACTACAAATCATTATCATTGTACTGAACCAAAGTTGGTAACTATACAGGACACTAAACATATGATCCAATGAGAATGAGTTATTGGCCATAAAGCTGAAATCATTTTGTGGCCTTTAACATATTGACAATTTACCAAACAGTTCTGCAGGTCAAGATAACTTTAATCAACTCTTGTCTGGTCAATTTCAGCCGGTGAAGTCCAGCACACTTATTACTCTTGGATCAACAAAGTTGATCGAAATCACATTACGCATTACAGATTATTTGGCTCAGACACAGTTGGCCCGAGCACACAAAGAAGTCACATCTGCCACATCTGCCACATCTCCGCAAAGCTTTCTCGAATCACGATCAAAATTGCTGATTGGGCAGATGACTTCGCATTGTGTCTGTGTGCAATGTAGTCTGCTTGGTGAGCTTTTGCTTGGCCCCTGATTCTGTGTATTTAGATTTGCATATAGTGGCTTGTATTATTCATGGGAAATTATTTCATGAAAAGGCTGTTAAACACATTTTGTATTCACCAGAAAATCAAAGCTGCAGTGCAATTTATGAAAAATTGAGCTCAATATCAAAAAGAGCTGTTTATTTTCTCCTATGTATTAATTGAAAAACAAACATTTTCTCTTCTTCCCATATTCTCTCTCTCCTGAAAAACAAGTCCACCATTACAGATAAATACGTTTGAAAATCCCTGTCTCATCCCTTTATATGATTCTTCAAATGGATTTAGAATAGATCCAAAGAGAGAGATTTATAATTACTCATCCACATCACTGCTGTGAAACAATACCACAATGCATTAGTTCAATCTAAATACTGCTATTTATTTTTACCACAAGCAGAAGCAATATAAACTCCGGTTGTATATAATAAATCTTGATTTGATTTCTAGCAGGTATCCATCACCAAGAGTTATACTGCTAACCAAACCTCTGCTAGTTTATTGCCTGTCTAATTTAAGAGATCTGGCACAGTGATCAAAGGGTAGTAACGAATGATGAGACAAAGACAAAGCCACTAAAATTCGGCCTTAACAATGGTCTTAAAGCAGCTAAAGCGACACTGAATTGGTATTCTGTCTGTCTTTCATCGCTCTCTGCGACTTGGCCTGTTGTAACATTTTCCAAAGGACAGAGGGAGGAGGAGTGAGCGTTGACCTATGCTGTAGGCCAGCTGCTTGTAAATAGACGCACTAGTGTTGTCCTTCAGAGGAGACACTTTCGCACCAGTGTAATCCGTCCGTGCTGTTCTCTGATTTACGAAGTGCTGCTCGCAGACAGCCGGGGTAGTGCCTTTATCTCTACCTTGTCTTGCTAAATGAATTCCAAATGGCACACTGCCCAGTTATTTGTCAGTGCATTTGTTATCGTTGACAACCACAACCCCCCTTTAAACAAATATAAATCTGTGGAAAACAATGGCTGAGCAAGATGCAGCGTAACCTTTTGAAATATCACGCTGGCCATCAGTTTCTGCAGCAGATCAACCCCCTCCCCACACACACGCACACACATGAAACATGAAAGTGGCGGCTGCATAAGTCGTCTTAGAAAAAACCCAGCCGTCTCTTCTTGCACTGCTAGTCACGCGAAATATGACAGGATAACTATGCCAGTATCATTAGACTGAGGGAGCAGGCCGGGGGTCCAATGACAAGTACTGCAGTTGTAGTAGTAAATGTAGTACATTACGTGTGCCACTTCCGCATGACACTGACTGACGTGTGATGGCAGAACATTTAATATGCAGAAGATTAAAGTTGAATCAATTCTGTGGAAAAGCACATTTCATTTAAAAGGCCCTGAAAAAAAGAAATGACAGTCATTGTTATTATTATTATTATTATTTATTGGTTTGCTGCTGTCATTGCTGCTGTTATTATTAATAAAATGATTACATCTATAAGTATCACTATTATTATTATCATGACAACAACCAGTCTGATAGCACTTGAATACCACAGTATATACAGCTGTTCCTGGCCCCCACCCCCCCATTTTCTGTCCGCTCAACCCAACCGGTCGCGGCAGACAGCCGCCTACCCTGAGTCAGGTTCTTTCAGAGGTTTATTCCTGTAACAAGTGAGTTTTTCCCTCTCCACCAAGTGTTTGCTCACGGGTGAACTGTTGAGTTTCTCCCTGTAATATCGCAAGGTCCTGCAAAGTGCCTTGGGATAATGTACGTTGTGATTTGGTGCTATATAAGTAAAACTGAACTGAATTGAAATTGAATTTCATTTTCCTACACACTGTTGTACGGTTACACGCGGTTGATAGGGAGCTGAGCCGCCTGCATGTCTGTAATTGTTCGCACTCTTCAGAACAAAAGTTCAACTTCAAATACTTTTCATCCATGGTAAAATAAGTGAGGAAGTAAATACCTTGCTCCGATATTTTTTCCTTAACTTTGTCATAATTAGCAGCATCAGTGCAAGTGTAAGTGCAAGTAAAATTGTGCCAAAATGCCAGATATTTTGGCAAATATTTCAACATCTGGAGATGGATTGCGATAAGATTTGCCACAGATAATCATGGTAACCAGACAATGTATCCTCATGACTTTGGTGACATTTTCCTGACATTTTCTGTAGCGTCACCATGTAGCTGTAATTAGTGGTTGTGAGTCAAATGTGTTGACAACTGTTGGATGAATTGCCAGGAAATTTGATACAGACATTCATGTGCCCCTCAGGATAAATTGTAACGCCTCTGCTGATCCACTAACTCCCTCCCTCAAGTCAATTTTTTTATTCGTCCAATACTTTGGGCTATGACCAAATAGCCGTGAATTAATGATGTTCCTATCAAGCCTTAGCTGTATTTTGTGTTTGTGTAATATTGTTTTATGTAATGAATCATTGGTCGCAGCCTACTGCTATTGAGGACTTGAAGCAATCACTAAACTGACAGCAAGACACTTCTTGCTGTCAGTTTAGTTCTTGCTGGGATGTGGGTCCCAGTCCAACCCCCCCCCCCCAGTTCAGCCAGCAGACTGTTCTCTCCAGGCTTGAACCAAGTAAGAAGTATTAGTCTCAGTTAAAAGCAGCATGTCCAGCCTCTGAGAGACTGTAAAATCATGTAGAATAAAAGTCTTATTTGTCACGGATCTTACATTTATTAGTGCCACTTTAGCAGCCATTTGTTGTTGATCCATCGTTGAGGATGACAGTATGCTGGAGATTCTTGAAGTGAAAGCCTGCAGAATTTAATATAAATGCTGATGGGTCAGCACACCCCAAACTATCACAAACACATACTGGTCCATTGTAAACACAGGGGAGATAAAGCAGCTCAAGCCCCTTAGAGGAAAACTTTCAAGGGTTGAGAGGAGGTGGAACCAATCCTGTAGTCAGTGGGGACTCAGCCTAAGGGGACGTCATTCACAGGTGTACACAGATGGCACAGAGGTTCATGGTGAGCAGAGGCTGCGAGACAGGTTTGCAGATCACAGTCTGGAGGTCAGACGCTGTGACATTTGTTGTTGGTGGTATGCCACTCTTTAAGACACGGGCTGGAATGCCATGCGCTTTCTCGCTGGTTGCATCACACAGCATCCTAGTGATGGCAGCAAGTGATCAAACACAACAACATCAATGGCGTTCTCACCCAAAGCTAGGACTGCCTTGATATGTTGAGTATAGAAACTGCAACATCTTATATAAGCGTCAGTTCTTTTCTTTCTCCTCCCATCCTCTCATCATTATCAAAGAATCAGAATTCCGTCTAATTAAATATGCATAAGAGACTGAAAACGGCTCAGACTGATTGATGGGGCCACACTGAAAACAGATACAATTAGGCATAATTAAATCTTCTAAAGCCTATGCTGTTTGCCAATTGCTCATTGGGAGATGATTCTATTTGCCAAGGGGCTTTGGTAATGTTGCACAAAAGTCCCAGTCAAACAAAAGAAAGGCATAATCCCCCTCTTCTTATATTGTGGGCCATTCGTCTGAATTCCAGCTACGGCTCAAACAGATTTAATTTACAGCAAAACCAAATGGCAGAAACAAATTGACAGCAGAGCAGAGGTGATAAATAATTCAGCAAGTTCTTGATAGGCGTTTAACAGTTTTTTTCAAGAAGCCCCCAGTCTCCTTGGGTGAGCTCTAGCCTTATTAGCGTTATTGTTGGGTTTCATAAAGTTCTGGGATTCATCCCCTCTCATGAGACTACACCTTGACCTTGCCTAATGTGCAAGAAAACAGAGCTGACTCCGAGCATTTTTGGAGCTGTGTGTTTGGACATTCATGTATTCATCTCCAGAGGAGTTAAGATGCTGGGATCTTTGGGAAAATGACTTCATGCCGTGAACAGACAGGGGCTGGCTGGTGCTCATTCTAATCCGAAGCATCAAAAAAAAGAGAGTAAACAAGCTGACAGAAACAGCCCAATGAGACAAGGACTTCTTCTAACAACACCACTCAAAGCACAACGGGCAGCAAAGCCGAAACCGAGGGGCTGAACTGAGAGGTTCAGAGCTTCTTTTTCTCTAAAAGGGTGACTTTTGATCTCAGTAAATCAGATCTTTACACTGCAGCTACATGATGCTGTATGGCAGTGATTCCTAATCGGGGGTGGTTGTACCCCAGGAGTTCCTCTGCAGTTGCCAGGGGGTACTTGGAAAGATCAGATTATATACTGTGTATCAAGTGAAAAGAGAATTAAATTAACAGCTAAACATAGTGGATAAATGGTTGACCCAGTAAGCTAAAAGTTGACCTAACTGACTATATATTGATGTAACAATATCCACTTTCATGTATTTAATAGTGTTAAATATCATCCAGTTTAAAAATTAATTCAAAGGAACACACGGCGCCATTGCTGGGAATCACTGCTGTAAGGTTGTTACCAAAGATAAATAAACTAATAACTACTTTTGATTTGCCTGTTTGGCTCTTAAAATGTTGATTCTGACACCAAGGAGGTCACCCTGGCCCCCCACGCCCTTGAGGCTTGAGGAAATGCTGCTCTAAATCTCCCCTGTCAGTGTAGATCACACTCACTCGGAGAATATTTGTGACTATCTGAATGGGTTTTAACCTCTGGTCCTGGAGAGGAGCATTGATTCCAAACAAGCCCTCTAAGCCGTCTTCTCCGGCACTCACAGAAACTGCCACCACTAATCAGGATACAAGCACTGTGTGGATGTGCACACTTCCTGCTGGGCCTGTTGATGCAGGCCGAATGTGAGAATGTGATATAGAGACACAGACATGGTTTCCATGTGAACGTGTCCTTGGCTGTCTGTGCATGGTGTCCCTCCGAGCACATGCAGTATATGCTACTTTGTGGCCATGTGAAGAGAAAACTTTCTGTTTATCAGTAGTCGTGAGGAATGAAACGGAGACGGAGGGAAAACTGCGGACCCCCCATATTTAAGACATGTCTGCTAATTATGCAGTTATCCCTCAGGCCATACCCAGTCAAACTGGCTCATTGAATTGCAAGTGAAGTCGAGACTTATTTCCCTTCTTCTGCAGGAACGCAAAGATCATTGCGTGTATTGAGTGGGAGTATCTTGAGCCTGTGAAGCTTAAAAAGTACTTACCTGCATGCATAGCTGGGTCATTTCAAAGCCGGCTCAGAGTAGTGCTTAGAATTGTTTGGAGAGCTGGACTACTGTTGATGGCAATTTTGTGAGAGGCGATTAAAGCAGGGCCTGACACCAATAAAAGTTGGGGCCTATTGTCGATTGTATTTTGACTTCTAACAAGGATTAGGCTTTCGAATAGCCGGGCATTTTCATTAAGTCTGTTTTCGAACAGAATGAAAATTGAGGAGCAAGTCTTGCCCACACTCTGCCCACATAATTGACTGGAAAAGAGCTGAAAATTTAAGAATTGTCCCTTGGCACCCCCAGACCAAATATCTTTCTGCAATGCCTAGTAATTAAGAAACACTGATTGCCATTTTAATGACTTCCTTCCAGTGCCCGATATATTGGCAGTGAGCGAGGGTAGCAGTGTGTCTGTGTGTGTGCGGGGAGGTCTGACTATAAAACGGTCATTGTGACAGGCTCTCTGGGGAGTCGAGGTGTCATTCTCAACACATTATCATACTGGATCCTTTTCATGCCCTGCGTCCACACCTGTGAATTCTCTCACTCACTCACACACTCACGGTGAGATCACACTTTGGCAGCATGCAACTTCTCCCGGACCGTTGTTAAAACCAACGTATTCTGAAAAGAAAGGCTTACTATGAATAAAAACATTAAGAACAAAGCAGTGTTTCTACAGCCTCTCTTTATCTCTCACGTCGTTTTCATTTACTGTGTCTACTTTTATGTGACGGAACCTGTATAAACTTAAAAACAGGAAAATCTAACTCTCCCAGGAGGACACCCCTGGGTGCTAAGCCAGTGCAACTTTCAGATGCAACACCACTGTGTCTGATAATTGCTGTCAGACTGGCAACATCCCTTTTGTAAGCTAGCAGGAAACTAACAGTGTAACAGTGAAAGAGAAAATCACATAGCTGACCAAAATTCAGCACTTTGCTCTATGGTGTAGTTTTGTTGTTTGTTGGTCTGAACATTTGGGCAACTTATAGCAATTTGAACAATTTACAATAATCGTTTGAAAGATTTTCGTCTGAATAATAATGCTCATTTGTCCTTTTAGTCTACAGTTGCTATAATACAATACGGCCAATAAAGCCATGTTGTTTACAGTATGAGCGCTGAGGAGATCTTCCCTGACATTAATTCTCCAGTGAACCAGAAAATGTTTCCTGCAGCGGCAACAGGAGTTGCAGCACTAAGTACTAGCATGTACATAAGATATCACACTCTTTGTGCGTGAGAGGGAGAAGTGAAAAAAAACATCAAATATTACTGTTTTGCACCACAGCTGTCACCTCAATCAAGGAAACTGAATACTTTGTGGCTTATCACTTCAAACACTACCTGTTCAACGTAAGATGTACAAAAAACAGATAAAAGAGACACTTCAGTAGACGCTCAATTTTGTTTCAAATTGCCGGTTACACATCCCGCATCACTACTCGCACCCACATTGCATTGTAATTAAAGCAGTAGAAAAAGAAAACGAATGGCACTGCCCTTTAATGCTACCAGTTCCTCTACTTATCAGTGCACACGGGTCAAGATTGGGGATGTGCAATTCATTTGCTGCCAACAAGACATCACAGGCTGTATGACAAAAAAATGTGTTGATAGGTTTATTTAAGCAGACTGTGAAATGTTATTTTCACTTTAATTCTTTAATTAATCATACTGTGTTGAAGACTCAGGCTGGACAAGAGTTTTGCCTTCATTTTTGTCCATTGTTGCTTAGGTTGTTATTGAAATGTGACGCTAAACAGCCAGCTAGAAATCATGTTAGCTGGCTTGAAGCAGTATCTTGTAGTGCTGTAAATGCACACACCTTTCACTTTTATTTCACATTGGATGAAGGATGAAATCATTAAGCCCCCACGTTGCATTAAATAAAAATACTGATTATCCAAAAACACCTTTCATACAGCCAGAGCGGAGAAATAATATAGCTTTAAATAACTAATTCTTTGCTCTCCAACAGCTTGCGACACGGAGGTGGAACATTGTGCCTCTGTTGTTGCATCTATCCTGTCACCAGAGCAGTGCAACCTCATTCAGTTCTTTCTGAGAACTAGCAGGAGATACTGCAGAAAACAATCCTGAGACAGATTGTGTTCCTCTCTGCTCGGTACATTACATTAGTCCTGATGAGCGAGGGAGTAGGGAGCTTTGGAGGAGGAGGCACTGGTCGGATCAGCCACAATTTACAGGAATTATCCGCCACTGTTTTACTTTCATTATCGCACCTCTATCGCTGGTGTTTGCTAGTGAGCCTTGCGTGCCGCTCAGCGGTGTTGGCTTATTCAAATAAATGTGCAGCTGAGGCAGATAATGCTGCAGCTCTGCTGAAAATTAACTGCCTCCTGTAGTCTGCGGTCTAACCTAATCAGAGGGTATAATGCACTGTGCCGCATCGTCCGTCATCTCTCCTGTGGGGGTCATTCTGTATATGGATCACACTTTGGCTGTTTTCAGGTCTTAGGATCTAGGATGCTGTAGATTTATTGAGATTAATCGTCCTGAAAATTTGATACCATGTTTGACCAGTGGTGGAAGAAGTATTCAGATACTTTAGCCTACATGTCATACTGGAATGCAAAAAAAGGCTACAGTTCAGTAAAAATCACAAAAGTTTAATCAGGAAAATGTACTTAAAGCTGCACTCATGAATATTTTTATCTTGACAAAGGATATAATTACTATTTGTTACGTGAAAAAAAAAAGTCTCCGGTTCCTCTCAGCTTTACAAAGCGCTTTAGCATCTTGAAGCTAATTGGTTTTGTTTTATGGGCCACATCCATACTATTTTTGTTCAGTGTAATTGTTCTCATCAAACTCATTTCCAGCAGACGTAGTCAGCTGTTTTCAGAGAGGAAGCTTTGATAAGGCCAAGTTTCAGTATGTGCTAAACAGACAAAGTCGGTGACTAGCTGGGGAACGCAGCAAACAGAGCATTTAGCAGCTAAAGAGAAAATATTTCCCTGAGGAGTCGGTGGAGACCGAAACAGAAGCTAAAAGGAAAGTGAATATTGGACACACATCAACAACAGGTGGCCAGAAACATGGCTCAGAAATGAATGCTGATGTTGTGCTGTGTCTGCGGAATGTGTAAATTCCTTGGTAATGTTCAGCATAAAAAGTGCTGCGATTGCAGCGTTCTGTGATCCGTCCAAGTGAAAAAAAGCATGCAACCTTAATATATATGTAGGAAGTAAAAATCAGGTGAAAGGACTTCAAAACTGTAGCTGGTTTAGGTGAAGTTGATTTAAACTACGTCTACCCAAAAGTAATAAAATTTGTACTAAATCTTTAATGTGCAATGTGACTGTTAACCACAGCTGTCAAATAAATGTAGTGGAGAAAAAGGTACAATATAGCACTATGAAACGTAGTTGAGTAAAAATATAAAGTCACATAAAATGGATACGCCTGAGTAAAGGTGCCTCAAAAAGGTAGGTACAGTACTTAACTCTTTTTTCCACATTGCATTTGCAATGTGGGTGTATGCAGGCTGTACACTGAGGAAGGCATTACCTAGGTTTGTTACTCTTCTGCACAGTAAAGTAATACTGCACATAAACAACAAAAAACAGACACCAAATTATTAGAAAACTCTGAGTGTGAACCAGTTTGCTTCTATTTGGAGTTATTAGTTTTGGAGTTATAAAAATCAGTCAGAGATTCAATTGCTAGTCTATAATTTGAGTCAGGGTTATGATCAAATAGCATCGAGTCTGGGCAAACAGATGAGGAGTCTGGCCGTGCACCGTTTCTTTTGTAGTCTGTCAGTAATAGTAGTGTCAGAGGTCATTTGCCCCTGAGTTAAACAAAAAAAGCACTCTCTCCCCAAAAGAGTGCCCCCTTAACTTCACATAACAGTAAACTAAGACGACAGCACAACCTACCCGACTGCTGGAGTGTTACTTCCCTCAAGCAAAGTTTGCACTAAACTCCATTTATCTCAGTTGCATGCTTGAAGAGGCTCCCTGCAACAATATCTATTAGGACAGGTTAGCATCATAGTCCCAGCATTTTTCAGTCCCCTGGAAGTGGGGGTAATTATGCTGTATCGTCACTGAATCATGTATCCTCGATGAGTGCTAAGAGGCCTTTTTTTTTTATTTTGGAGCAGCGCATTCCTCGAGGCTAGCTGAATCTGTAATTTGCCTGCATCTTAACAGGATTCTCCTCAGTTCTCTGTGAATTCTCGGGGGAGCTAGAAGTCTTGTGAGCCCCATCCATCTCTTTATAATGACTGCTTTTTTTCTTCAGCGGCCATGACTCAGTGAAATTAAACAAGGCCAACCCTCTGCAATACTTGTTGTCCATCTATCTGGGATAAGTTAAATCATACATCTCAGGAAATAAAGAGGAAAGTGCAATTTTGTCACGTGCTTTGCACAAAGCCAACAACAGGACACTGAATCTCGTAGCCTATATGCACTTTTGATTGAATAAGCAAAGAGCCAAACAAAGAAATAAATAACCAACTGAACATCTAATTTTTCTTTTTCACTTTCAAATCAGTAGATGCTCTCTTCAAGTTTCCATTCACCCATCAATGGTTTCCCCTCAAAGGGCATTCAAAACCCAAATGCCCTTTGAGGGGAAACCTCTGGGAGGTATTCATTTTTCATACCAGCATTATGCTACCACCTAATCCAATATTAGCAAATTAGATGATTAATGATTCATACTGGAAGTAATGGAAGATCAGTACTTTCTCCTGCCTCTCTCTCGGAATTTAATTAGCAAAGCTTTCATGTTAGGGATTGAACAAGTATGTTTGCCTGGAACAACAGCTCTCACTCTCTGAGACTGGGTTTTAAGACGTGCTGTCTTCTCTGACCTGGGAGCCCGACACTGGGAATGATCAGAGAGAAGCAATACAAGCGGCTGCGGGCGATGGTATGTGCATGATTAAGGAGCCCACATACCCCGAAAGCTTAAATTTTCAAAACTGTATGAATCCTATAGGGTACGATGAGACAGAATTTACACGAATAAGAGTTACAGAAAGAGACAGACGGAATGAGGGAGAGGATAAAGGAGCTAAGGAAGGTAAAGAAAGAGCCAGAGAAAAGGAGAAAGAACAAAGCAAGAGAAAACACCAGGGTAGACTGGAGCACAAGCTTCTCCTGAGGGAGCCTCAGATATGGGTTGGAAGACAAATCAGGGCCACAGAGGTGATTTTGCAGCTGCACTTCTTCCCTCTCCACCCTCCCCTGTTCTGCCATCTCTCCTCCAGCTTCGGACATCTAACACGCTGTATTCCAGCCACGCCAGTTGTGACTGGATTCAACAGAGTTCGCTTATTTATTTACAGAATCACTATTCATGACTTACCTAGAACCCCGGGCGTGCTGAAACTTTATTCCTGCATATCTTGACGAAGGGCAAAAATCACTCAGCCTTAGCGCATTCCTCACGGAGCTGATCGAACAATGACATCAAGCTGTGCTGGATAAATTGGAATCCTACTGGGTCTATGCTGGAGACCAGCTCACACACTGTTCGGAAAAAATACACAACCTACGAACTAGGCCGGTATCTCGTTAGGGTATGTCCATCACAAACCTATTCTGGGAACAATAGTTAGGCTTAGTTGCTGCTAAAAATACACGTTATCAACTCAGGGTATCGTGTATGTGGTGCTTTTACTTCATAGATTTAAAAACAGCGCAACTGTGTCAGAGAACTGAAGCTGCTGGTAGGTAAAAACTCCCACCAGTTAATCTATCCTGACGCCACCTCAAGAATTAGACGGCTCACTCCAACGCGTCGTCTCCCACTGCAGAGGGTGATATGCTGCGGTTGTCAGTAATCGGAACAGAAGCCGGTGGCGCAGGAACAGGGAGACTGCGAGCCAATAATAAGCTGGAAGACACTGCTGGCAAAAGGTTAGTGATCTTGACTGATATGACCATTTCATTTTGACGGACAGGGAAAGTGCGACATGGACAGGACTTTGATAAAAAATGCTGCTGCGTCTAGCCAGCTGTAACAACCTTTGTACGAAAAATCTCGGTTCAGCTGTCATTAGGAATCTTTTAGGGCATGCACCAAAGTTGCTTCACTAACGCTAAAATCCCGATCGCAACTTCTACCCTCCCTTTCTCGGGGAATGATACATGACTAACCAGAAACACTGAGCTGTGGCGTCCGCATCAACAACAAAGGCGACAGTCAAAGAACTAAGTTACATCATTTTGAAGCCTTTGTTTAAAAACCGGTCTGATCATGTGCGCTGCACTTTTTTGCTCACAAAAAAAAAAAGAAAAAAGAAAAAAAAAAGAGTTAGAGGGCCTCAGTTCCCAACATAAGTTGAAAGGGTGGGGAAAGCAAGGAAGAGATGACAAAGGAGGCACAGCGTAGACGAGGCTCTCACTGGTGCAGCGTGGGGAAGGATACTGGCCCTCAGGGAGATATGGCGGTGCCGCGATGACAGTTTTAGGGCAGCTGTGAGAGTTATAGATGAGTATCAGATGTTATCCATTACTCCCTGGGAAAAAAAAAAAAAAAAAATTACTGAAGAAAAAAACACAACAACAACAAAGGACAATGTAGAAATAAAAAGGAGAAAAAAATCCAGGATCATAAAAAAAAAAAAAAAAAAAAAGGAATACAAACAACTTGCTCTTGGGGCTCCGCTTGCTGTATCTGAGGGTTTGGTGAGGTTGCTCTGAAATGATTTTTGTGATTCTAATCAAAGTGCATTTGTTAGTAAAATTAGAGAGAGTTTATAAAAATACATATTCACCAGTGAATGTTAAGGCACTGTAACATCTTTCCTTTTCTTTTCTAAACTTGTTGTTTCTGTGGCCCCCTCAATATTCGTGAGCCACGCTCTCTTGCATGAATAAACAATAGAGGTAAAAGAGCAAAACATTTTCACTGCACCCTGCCGTTAAAAGTTGAAAATGAATGCAGAGCCACGTAGGCTTTCTTGTTTGTGTGCTGCATGCTCTTTCACCCACAAAACTCTTCAGTGCATAACCTCCTTTGCAGCCTTCCCCTCTATGTAAACATGTTAACTGGTAATGTGCTTTCACCCGTGTTATGATTTTATGACTCAAGGATGTGAGACGTCAATTTCTCTTTTCAATGTGTATTAGTGCTGCAGAGTCACCTGCTCATGGTTGTCACAACCACTGGATATTTTTGCAAACTAAACTCTTCACAAAAATGCTGGGGCAAATGTGAGTTACGCAGATGAATATTTTCTATCCCGCAGACCTAGTCTGCTCAAAACAGTTTCAGTTTCAGCAAATCAACTGTCACCAATACAGAGATGTGGCATAGCAATAAGCAGTGTAATATTCATGCTCAAACATGAACTTCAATAACATCCAAAAGCCAGTGGGAGAGAGAGAGAAAAAAAAGTACAATTTCTCTTAAGAACAGCAACTAATTCTCACATCTTAGTCTGACATACTTTGACTTCAATCCCTCGCCTCGTCATTGCCAGTTTCTCTGACTTTATCTGGCAGGCGACTGACTCAAACAGCCGCTGTTGCTGTGCAGACAAGCAATATTCGAGGTGAGAGACAGCGGGCTCTTCAGCGTGAACCTTAAACTCCCTCGGCGCCCGGGCCCCCGGTAGGTCGTCCAAAAAAGGCAAGAGACATGACCACCAAGACGATGGACAGTTTTAATACAGCAGCACATGCCCTCTGGGGAGTCGAGTGGTTATCCCTGCAGATATTATGGACGGTGAAATGAAGCACATCCATTTCCTGCAGCCTGAAGGATGACATCTGGCAACTGGGACCTCTGATGGGGTTTTGGTTGTTGCCTTGTCTGTCGCACAAACTCCCACTGATTAACGGAGCAAAATGATGGCTCGACTCCCCGTCCCCTGCATGCGAGGGGATGAGGAGCGTCGATTTCATCCTTGCAGTTGTCGTGACTTTGATTATTTTTGCTTACACCACAGCCGACAATGCCATAACTATCCAGGAAGAAAGAGCTGCTGTTACTGAAATAATGGTTGCTATGGGAGAGATATTATGACTGCTACTGTATGTCATTACAGGCTGCTGCTGTGTTTACACGCTGAACAGAGGGGATGAAGATCCAGACAGGTAATTGATAAAAATTAGTAGCTGTAGGACCGGTAGCAGATGTCAGTGGAGATGCCGAGAGTGTACTTCACAGGCGCGATCACAGTGAGTCTTTGCTAAAATTGCCTCTCAGTCCAGAGGCTGATCCCTCGGGGTTAGAGGAAAATTGTGAACGCGCACACGTAGCAACGCACACACATAACACAGCACCATCCAACCACATTAAACGGGTTGGGACTGCCTCTAGAGCATTTCTTTAAACACAGCCTCTTCTCCCCCCCAGGACCAGACGATGCATAATCAATGCCTCGCTGTGGTCCACAGCCATCACATTGCCACCGCTCCTCCTGCAGCAGTTATAAGAGGGCGGAAAAAAAACAGTACACAGATGTATCCAATTAACACCTACTCTGATGGTTCACTGACTTTATCTTTGTCACGCTCTCACATCTCCTGTTTGCACATCTCCCAGCTTCATCTGCAACTCGCCAACCCTCAGCTGAAGAGTTCTGGTATCTCAGCGGATTTTGGGTAAGCGTGGGAGGAGAAGCATGCTGCAGTGCATCATGGGTTCATGTGGGCCCAGGAATGAATACAGAAGGGGCACCGAGGCCTTTGCAGGGTGGAGTCTCCTCCCCAGTGGGTATTTCAGTGATCATCTTTATGACGCCTCCTTTTTCTAGCTCTCGTAGTATGAACTACCTACTTAGTCAATTCTAATTGTTGACAACGTAGAGTTCTTGTGTGACATATACTGAATGTGTATCCCTGATGCCTCAGCTGCAGCCTTCAAAGATTAAACATCTTTCTCAAAATTGTCTGCTTCTCTTTACATCAACCTGCTCCTTTAAAAAGGGTAATCAATGAAGGTCTGTGATTTTTCTGGATTAACTTGTTCACCTTATAAAAAGAAGAGTTTTTCTTATAACAGGCACAGCTTACAGTATGTTCTTTGACAAAAAAAAGTCTCACATCAAATAAAAAGACAGCATTTTCTTCTATGAACAAGCCTCAGGTGTACTTCCAACTTTCAGCGATGCATGCTGTGCACCTACATCAGGCAACGTTTGCAATCACGTTGCCTCTCATGTGCTCTGCTACGAAACAGTGGCCTTGGCACATTGGCGGTTGCAGTTCCTTTACCAACGGCAAACCTTTTACAGTACAGCAGTCTTATGTAACTGCAACAAAAGAGCTTTTCGCTCCGTTTGTTATCTTGGATCACTAAGAATGTCAAGGCAGATCTCCTTAATGTAGCGGCGGAAAATGTGGTCGTGTCAGTCTTTGGTTTTTAATCTGCAAACAACTGACTCTGAAACAATTCTCATCTGTTTGATATACAACACTTATTTTGAAGTTGATGCGTAGGACACCATTGTTTTGTGTATGTCATTATACATTTTCAAAATTCAATGTGACCAGTGTCAAGGTCATATCACCATAACAACTAGGCCTAGGAGTAACGATTATTTACATTAATGATTAATCTATCCATTATTTTTTCGATTGCTCAATTAGCTTGTAAAATGTCAGGAAGTAGCAAAAAAAGTCCATCCAGTCGCCACAAGGTGACGTCTTACAATTCTGGGTTTTGTAAAAAAAAACAAAAAAAAACACAACAGTATAAAACCCAAAGAAATTCAAATTACAATGACATAAAAAAAAAGAGAAAAACGGTAAATCCTCGCATTTGAAAAGTAGGCTTTTTTCTTTGATAAATTGCTTAAGGGTTTATTTGATTAATTTGAAAACACAATCTTGACAAAAGTTCAACTTCCTAGATTTGCAACCTCATCTCAACTGAATAAACAGCTTTTAAGTCTTTACTATGAGGCCCCATTTATACTTGTCATTTTAAGCGTCTTGTTTCTGGAAAAAATCTTGATGAAATTAAAATGCACTTTAATTTATATTTAGCCACATGCACCCGCAGGACCTGTGAGCTCTGGCACAGGTCCTGGGCTGCATGCAAATAAGGGTCGGCTCTACTCCAGCCCGGAGGGTGGTTGCAATGCACGTGAAGCTGCCAAAAATGCTAGAAGAAAGAATATGCAGTGTAGCAGTTAAGTTACGACAATAACAGTTTAACTAGCTAGCAGACAGCTACACAGAGGTTAACAAAAACTCGCGTATGAATCATATTAGTGAATTACAAGCAAGACAAGAGGTTTATCCCCCTTCGCAGATGCTTATTGACTCCTCTCCCTCGCTCACACAGATCGTTTAGTGGTTGACCTGACTGGGGATCAGCGGGGACAAACTGTTGGAGCTTTTCCCCTGTCGCTTCAAAAGAAATAGGGAGAACAAGCTAAATTAAATAATGTTATGTCAACCTCAGCTGCTCCGATCACCATGGACAGACCCTGTGAGTGGCTGTTTGCACAGAGCACTCGGGAGGACGTGGGAAATATTTAAAGTTCAAACTATTCAGTAACTGCATGTAAGCAGTAATCACATTACTCCATGAAAGCAGTAAATCATGATAATTCAAATGACAAATGATCTTTTTTTTTTTTAATCAAATCAACACTGAAATGTTACACCATTGTTTTTCGAACTACGATATCTGGTAGTAGAGTGGTAAAAAATATTACACTATTATTTACAAGATCAAGCAAAGTTTGCATTAAAAAGAAAAAGCACTGGAACCTAGGAGGAGTAAGATCGGTAGCCCCACAAAGGGCAGGATAAAAGGGACACGATATAAATAAGAATGCTTTCACATTCAGATTCAGTTGCTCCCGGGACCAGCTCGGTTTATTGCGGGACCAGCAACTACATGCAATAAATCTAAAATCAAATACATCAGACCACGAGATTTCATTTGATTTTTTTCCTGTGATTAAGATTTTGTTGAATGAAGTATTAAGCTGTGTGGTGGAGGAGCCTAGGCTTGTCAGGCTCTGGTGAGGGCCTTCATCCCACGACAAGGACTAAAGCTTATGTATGGCTCTTCGAGAAACAGGTGCATTTAGTACCTGACCTAATAGTGGGAGCATAGAACCTGCTTTTTTCAATTAAGGGCTGTCAATGACTCATATCAGTAGTAATCCCTTAAAAATGCAGTTGACTGAATATGCCCTGTCGATACCTCGGCCGCTGCGTCTATTCTGAGAACAGCAGAAGTCTCCTGTGTTTACTCCTCACAGCAGATTGGCCTCTGATCTTCAAATCCCATGTTTAGCTAAAGTGGCCCTCTTGGGACTGTGGCAAGCAGGGGATGAGGAGACAGAGACTGATGGAGCGACAGAGAAAATTCAGAGAGGGAAGCCGAGCGAAAGGAATGCGGGGATGTAAAGACGGAGAAAGACAGATAAGTGAGAGAAAGGGATGAGAGGATGGGGAAAAAGAGAGAATCAAAGAGTGGAATAGAAGAGGTAGGAAGGAGGAAACCTTTAAACATGAGATGGCCTTGCCACCCACCGTTCATTCCTCTCCTTCTCCTCTCCCAGGCCTGATTGAACTTCCTTGGCTGATCTCATTGAGTATTCACAAAACCCCCCTCTCCAACGCCCAACTCCCCTGTGCTCTCTGTCATAGTTGGAATGAGAGGCTTAGGTCCTTTGTGGACCTCTATCCCTGTCATATTTTGTGACAACACCACCTTCCACTTCAGCTGGGGGGGGGGGGTCGGGTTCATACACACAAGTCAGCTGCATACACACCTGAGTTTTAGCGATTTAGGGGAAACGGCGGTGGCGTGACAAGGATTTGAGGTTCGGTTGAGACCAAAACAAGCCCGCGATGAGACTTGACAGCATCCCTTCTCTGTTTTTTTGATGGATAAATATTGTCTTTGTATTTCATCTGCTTATATGTGGTGTCGCCAACTGTTTCCTCAACACACAAACACACACACACCCTTGCTGTAGTTATTTTATGCATTTTTGATGACTAAGGAGATAGCGGCACCAGCACATCATTCCTGTTTCTAGATGAAAAGTGATGGTATTGACGGGTGCTCTCCTCCACAGACACCTCTGCGACAGAGCAGGCAGGGGAGGACGGGGAAGCAAAGCAGCGGGGGCAATCAATAAGCTAGTAATAAGGGCACAGAGCAGGATGGTCATGTGAGGGGAAGTAACGTGTTGCGAGGGACAAAAGGGGAAACAAAGACAGCGAGGGGGAGAGATCCAGGCCATGCATGATATATGGTAGGAAATGATGTGTATTCATACGTGTGGGTTTGTACATGCATCCCGCCAGTGACACATGACGGTTGGGTTATTGATTGTTGTTTACACTGTGACCCCAGAGAACCAGGCAGTCACCACAGATGTACTGTGCAGCAGTCGCCACAGCTCCTCTATGCCCCGAGGTACAGCAACACACACACACACACACACACACACACACACACACACACACACACACACACACACACACCCCCCCTCATGGGCTTTGCAGGATGGTCATACCTGCTGAGTCTCTGCTATCGACCTGAGGAGACAAGCCAATGGCCTTCTCTTAAATTGCCTTAAGTTTTAAAGGCCTATGCATCCATGTTACAAAACTACTCATCCTGTACAACTATGAACCGATTTAAGAATCAGCTAACCCAAATTATTTTATATACCCAGGTGAGAATAATTCTCAGTACTTTCTACTGAAGAGGTAGAGCTCATCGAAATAGTTTACAGTGCGTTTTTGTGAGTATTGAGGTAACAGTCTCGAAAAGAGATGGATCTGCTGAATATTTTAAATGTAATTTATTTAATGCTGTGAGCACCATAAACGAAATTTAATTCACCTACACAGTATTGCTTTGAAGGCAGCATTCTTTGAGTCAAAAATTTAACAAAAAAAACAAAAACAAAAAACAAAAAAAAAACATTTGCATGGTTCACCCCAGTTTCCCAAAGAATTAAGAATTTTTCACCTCATGATTTATATCCAATTCAGTGCCAACGCAAGAAGTAGTGTGACCTTTATTTAGTGGAATATAAGTAATGGGTGGATTTCATGCAGGAGGTCTGATTTTTTGTTCTGTCATAGACCAACGGTGTTATATTATTAACTTTTATTGCTAACCTTAAGTTTTGTAGTTACTTAACCATACCTTCTGCCGCTTGCAGATATTACGGAAAGAAAGAATTTTAAAAACATTGGCAGTGAATGCCATGATACGACTAAAAGGTAAGGGAGAATATATCTGTTTTTTTGTCACTTTTCATTTGGTGATCACTGTGATGACAGTAACCCAAAACTTGGTTGTGAAGGACAAAGATTAAGCAAATTTTCCATTTAACACTAATGCAGTGATTAATTAGTCACTGTGCATTTTTAAAATTTTCCAAGTGACTGTGTGTGCACATGCGTATGTGCATACGCACTGTTGGTGTGAGACGAGATCAGCAGAACCCGAGTGTAGACACGTGAGGAGATAGGAATGAAGTTAAATATATATATTTATTGCAGAGCACAGCAAGGGGGGGAAACAAACAAAAAAAAAAAACATGGGTTACAGGTTAGGGGGTAGCTCGAGCTGGTAGCTGTGAGCTGGGGACTGAGGCTGGGGCAGGAGCAGTTAGGGGCCAAGGAAGCAGATCCCGTGTGAGATGCAAGGAAAACTGAGTCGCACAGGGATCCAGAGTGGAGCAGCAGGGCGGAGGCAGAACAGCAGGCTTGACCAGACGAGGTATAGGGTAGACAGGTGCCAAGAGTCAGAACAGGCAGGACTGCGTGAGGAATGGAGAGCAGGAGTCTCAGAAGACAAACAACAAGGAGTAGATGTAAAAAATAGCAAGAACTGGTAAATAATGGCTCAAAACCCTGACACACTAGCAAAAAGTAGCTGGTCGCAGAGTCTACCACCTGGCAGAGGGGAAATGGCAGGGCTGAGTATTTGAAGAGGCTTGATTACAGTGATGAGATGCAGCTGGTGACTCTACTCTGAGGCCAGTGCACCTGCAGGCAATCACAAACACAAACACACACACACACACACACAGGGAGAGGGAGAGCCACATAGGGAATGACATCAGGTTAGGGAGGCACAGAAGTAGAGGGAGAATGGCACATGATGCCCCAGGGGCAGATAATGTAGTACGGTATCGTACTATTTGAAATATTTCTTCCTTTCGTTGTAGTTTCTCAGGCACACAGTTCAAAAATCGACTATAACGTTGCGTCAAAATCAGTCGCTGGTGTCTGAGCAGATTGATAGTTTAGTGTGAATAAACGAAATAAATAAATAAATAAGCTTAGAATTTCATTCAAGGCATGCTGCTAAGGTAAACAAAAACACACAAACTAAGTGGGCCTGTTAAATCGGTCCCTCGTTGAGTAGGTCATGAATCAGTCTATTGTGAATTGGATTCCTGGCACTAATTAGGTTTCTGTTTCATTGAACACTGGGACACTGATGAGTCAATGACCTGCAACACATTTCTAAGGCAATGTGGTAATGATGTCACATAAAACACAAAAGACCATAGTGTAAACAGTCATGAAAAAAATCACAGCATATGGTTGTAAAAATGTTGGATTTTCAAGGGAATTATGCTGCCTTTTCACAAAGGTGTCAAAGCATGTCAGACACAGCTGCATCTAATAAAATGAATGGATAAGGTGCCGTTACATACGCTAATGAGCAGACTTTGACAATTATATTACTTCGGACAGATGCTGATGTTTCAATCACACACGACTTGGCTCATCAGGCTGCTGAAGGAGTGCACAGTCCTCGGAAATTAGAGGCTAGATAGAAAGTAAAAAAAAAAAAAAGGTTCAGGAAATCGACTTAATTCCTTGAGGGGGATTCTGAGCCTCCGTTGGTCAAAGAGTCAGACGTAATTCATTCAGTGAGAGACTTGCTTTTCGGTGTCAGCAGCAGTCTCCTGGAGTATGCTAATGAGGCCAGAAATGACGCTTCAGCAGACCTGTAAAGGCCACCTGTACATCTCTGGAGAGGAAGTTAGAAATAAATCACTGGCCTTATCTTATCTTAGAGTCTACCGTATGGTTCACCAGGCCTACTTACCAGACTGCTGAATCCTCTAAAGCCAGCTTCAGTTTGCAGCACAATGACTTTTAATGCGATAATTACATTTTACTTAATTTAATTATACTTAATTTATAATTATATACTTATACAGTTACATATATACTCGTAGACTTGGTTGTACTTATTATATTGGTTACTTCAATCATTAATTCAAAGTTTTTTGGGAAGTAAGCAAGTTTGCTGTCATCTACGAGTTAGGTGGTGATGGGCCTCCGTCAAAAGAGCAGAAAAATGCCTTTAGTTTTCATATTTACGTTTTTATTAATATTTATATTTATGTTTTTTGCCGTGTTAGCTGCCTCTGCAGATCACAATCCAAACTGACAGTTGGTCAGTCCACTACTTTGGTTCAGGCTGAAATATCTATACAATTATTGGATGGACTGCCATGATATATTTTACAGACATTCTAGGTCCCCAGGGGACAAAGCCCCTCTGACCGTGGTGATCCCCTGACGTTACCTTTAGTGTCAATAGCAGCATTTATGAACAAAACAGTGCAAAACTAATGACTTTCTTGGCAGCTCTGTGTTTTGTGTCAGTGCCTATAAGCAAATATTAGCATGCATGCAAAACTAAGATGATGAACATGGTAAACATTATACCTTCTAAATATTAGCATGTTAGCATTGTCACTATGAGGGTGTTACACTGCTGACAGAATTTAGCCCAAGGCAACGCTGTGCCAAATTATGTATTAATGCAAAGTCTGCAGAATGGGATGAATAGGAAAACTCATTAGTCCCAACATGGTTATCCCAACTGCAGGAGTTAAAGTCATATAATTTAAATTGAAAGATAACACCTTACAGAGCACAGTCCAGAAAAACAAGACCACAAACCCTGGCATTAAAAACAACTATAGAGTCGAATCGTCATCGCCGCTACAAAAATTGAACATTACAAAATTCATAAAATGTACCATTTGTCACAGAGCTGTTGTGTTGGATTGCATTCAATTAGACAGGTGGTCATGATGTCATATCCACCCCCGTATCTTCCACTTAGTGTTTTGCAAATAAGTGTTGTTTAGTTAAAAAAACTGTCTCTTGAAAGAATTCTTCACGGGCAGCACTGTCACAATAATGGTCCCAGACTGGCTCAAAACAACATCCAGTCTCATTCAAATGAGGCAAACCTGCCGAGTGACGGAAGGGAGGGTGTCAGTTCAAATGAAGTAAGATCGGCTCTTTGGGTCCATTTTAGACATTGTTTGTGTTTTTGAACTGCTTGATGGAGGGTTTTTGAAAAGTATAAGAAAAAAGACGATCACTTTTCATGCAGTCAAGCATGATTTAATTTAATAAAAGTCAGCAGGAAACATATTTAACAATATACCGGAGGTAAGTTGGATTTTATGTAACAGAGCTTCTTAATGTTTATGTGTGTCACCAGTTGAGACTTTCACCTTCATGTCCTCAATGTTAAGTTTTAATAAAGCAGAGATCTTTTGCCAGTGAAGTGGAAAAGGTAAACAGCTGGAGTAAAAAAAAAAACCAAAAAAACAAAGTTACACCTTGAGGAGCTGTGTATTGAAACAACCACAGTCCTGTTGGGTTGAAGGGTTTCAGACTAGAGATTCTGGTGCAATGCCTAATTTACGCATATTGCTAGTGTTATTTCACTTGAATATACTGAAAAAAAAAGATATGTCAGATGTTCTGAGGCCATAATCCAATGTTAAAACTGGACTAATGGACACAAGACACTTCAAGTGATATTCAGAGTTGGATACTGGATGGACATCATTACCATTTTAAATCACAGATGTAAAAGTGCCTTCAGGAACTAATTTACCATATAAAATGAACAGAGTGCAGAAAATATTCAAAAAGATCATTTTATTGCGGATTGGCTGTTGGATTCTGGCTAGCTAAATGTTTTGAATAATCACGGGTACAAAGATAAAGAAATAGAAAATCCTTGGACTATCTTGTAATTCTTGGTAAATGTTTACTAGTTTATTGGAACACTGAGATTCATGAAATATCCCAACATCATTTCAGTATAAAAATGTAACCACAGGCTACTTATTCTGAACCCAGTAGGTTTGACATTAAATTTAATATCTAAATTTTCCACTGCGTATTATGGTAATTTCTTGCACACAATAAAAGCGTGCAAGAACTATTTGTGCTCACTGCCTGATTTTACCTGTGAGGTTCTGTAATGTATTGCTGCTGTGTAACCCTTTCTTACTGTGTATCAGCAGAGTAGCATACCAGACGTCGCTTTCACAATATGCTTTTTATTATTGCAAATGCACTGCCCACCCAAATACACTCAGCAGGTTACAGGAGTGTGCCGGCCTCTCAGTGAGTAATCAACATCAAATAATCAGTGAGACTACTAATTCTACTGCTAATCATGACAATACTGAACAAGTAGCATATGTTGTAGAAGAAAGATTGGGAGAGTATTATCGATCAAGATATTAAACATTACAGAGGAAATATGGATGTGAAGTTAGCTGTAATTACTGTAGCATTTTAAAGCAACGGCAGCACGTGTAATTTTCTCAATCCAGGGTTGAATGGATCTCATCGTTTCAATTATTTCAATCTTTTCCATTTTCAAAATAACAAAAAAAGTTTGGGCACCCTGCATGGTCAGTGCTGTCTAACACCCCCTTTGGCAAGTATCACAGCTTGTAAAGGCTTTTTATAGCTTTCAGTCTTTCAGTTCTTGTTTGGGGGATTTTTGCCCATTCTTCCTTGCAAAAGGCTTCTAGTTCTGTGAGATTCTTGGGCAGTCTTGCATGTACTGCTCTTTTGAGTTCTATCCACAGATTTTCAATGATGTTTAGGTCAAGGGACTGTGAAGGCCATAGCAAAACCTCCAGCTTGGGCCTCTTGAGGTAGTCTATTGTGGATTTTTAGGTGTGTTTAGGATCATTATCTTGCATTAGAAGCCATCCTCTTCATCTTTTTTTAACAGATGGGGTGATATTTGCTCCCAGAATTTGCTGGTATTTAATTGAATCCATTCTTCCCTCTAACAGTGAAATGTTCCCTGTGCCACTGGATGCAACACAAGCCCAAACAGTTGGAGAGGTGTTCTTTTCATGAAATTCAGGACCCTTTTTCTCCAAACATACCTTTGCTTATTGCTGCCAAAAAGTTCTATTTTAACTAAGTCCACAGGACTTGTTTCCAAAATGCATCAGGCTTGTTTAGATGTTTCTTTACAAACTTCTGACACTGAATTTTGTGCTTATGGACAAAGGAAAGATTTTCGTTTGATGATGACCCTCCATGAAGGTTATATCTGTGCAGGTGTCACTACAAAGTTTTTTTGTCTTCCATACCTCAACTTGACCTCCACCATTCCTATGAACTGCCATTTCTTAATTACATTACAAACTGAGGAAACACCTACATGAAAATGCTTTGCTTTCTTCTTATAGCCTTCTCTGGGAATCAGTTATTTTAATTTTCGGAGTGCTTGACAGCTGCTTAGAGGAGCCCATGGCTGCTGATTGTTGGGATAGTGTTTGAGGAGTCTTTATAAAGCTTTGAAATTTGCATTACTTGGCCTTTCCTAATGATGACTTTGAACAAGCCCTAGCCCTAACAAGCTAATTAATGTCTGAGACTTTGGTAAAAGTTATCTGAGAGCTTAAATCTCTTGGGATGCCCAAACATTTGTATGGTTCTCCTTTCCTGTTTTTCACTCAAATGATATAAAATAAAAATAATACACCAATCTTGCTTAAAAAAAGACAAACTTTTTTTTGTTTTCCCAAACTTTTTCATGCCAATGTATATATTTATATAATAAAGTGGATAATATCAGCTTAACAATTTGAATGAAAAGTTGAATCTTTGAAAAAATGTACATGAATTTCACAATATCTTAATTTTCCCCCTTTCGCTTTAATGACAGCATGCACTCAAGCTGGCATGGACTTGTGCAAAACCTGATGACCCACGCTATCCCAGCATGATTTGACAAGGCTCCAAAACGTTTCTTGAGATGTCACAGAATACTTGGCTTTTCTCAGGCCTCTAGTGCCCCCATAAATGTTAGGTGGGGTTGAGGTCAGGTGACAGTCTAGAGGAAAGTCCAGGTAGTTCTTGCAAAGCTTTCAGGTGTGTTTGTGATCATTATCTTGCTGCAGTATGAATCCCTCTCCACAAAGATCCAAAAACCAGAGGGTATAGCATGTCTCTGAAGAATGGAGTGGTTTTCGTCCTTGGTCAGGGTGCAGTCAGTTTGGTGCAGGTGTCCAACTCCAGAGTAGGAAAAACACTCCCAGACTTGAATATTCCTTCGACCATGTTTCACTTTTGGTTTGATACACTGTGGTATCATTCCGTCTCCTGTTCATCTCCTTACATACACCCTTCTGTTATGTCCATAAATCTGAAGTTTTCCAGTTATCTATTGTGAAACGCTGGTATTTCTTTGCCCACCCCAAGCATTTGTCCTTGTTTCCCCTCCTGAGAAGTGGTTGAGAAACTGCTACTTGTCCTCTGAGACCACTACAAGACAGTCTTCTTCTGACAGTACTTTTGCTGATTGGAATCTTGCGTTCTTTATTTATCAAATTTTGTATCTGAGATGGAGTTGCTTTTCTGTCCCTCAGGGAACTAAGCTTGTTATATTGATTTTCGGAGGGTGCTGGACTTTTGGTCTGCCTGATTGTGCTTTCGATACAATTGATGCAGTTTCTGCAAAGTGTTTTGGAGTTCCATACACTTCCCCCTTGGAAACCTTTGGTCTAGCCCTGCTATTCATTGCCTAGAATAACAATTTGATTTCTGACACTTTCATTTAGTTCTCAGAATGCTACTTAGGAAGCAATGATCTACTGGAAACCTTTGGCTCAGCCTTATTTTTAACAGGTAAACACTGGCAGCAAGTTGAGTTAGTTGAACAAGCCTCTGGTGAGTAGACCAAATCCGAACACATCTGAACACATGCTTCAGCGGAAGGGAGACTACTCAAGGAAATCTGACTTTTTGTACAAATGAGTTAAGCTGGTCACTGCCTGAAATTTACTTTTAAATTTGATTGCTGACCTAAAAATGATGCAGATCTTAAATATTTCTTCTTTATTTTACATGACATAACTTTTTGTGTTTTTAAATGTTTCTGAACACTCAAACTTTAAGATTATTTCCAGGTTTATGTGAAAATATTACAGATTTCCAATGTGGCCTCAGACTTTTCGACCCAAGAAGATATACACACTTACAAGTTGTAAAATTACTCTTTAAGATGAAAAAATGTACTCTTTTCAGGAAATTATAGTTATTTTAAATATGTCAGGGGTCATGGAGCAGTTTGGCAGGTCATAGAATTTGAATCTCATATGTGACAAGAAAGTGCAGTTTATTTTGTAGGGATATTCCACTGTGATTAGTTACAGGGTTAAAAGTATGAGGAGTTGTATGTTACAGGTTAAGTATAGTAAAATAGGGTTAACAGAATGCAAAAGAGGAGAATGTTACGTGAGAAATTATTAGCCCTGACATGACAAAAGTGTTGACAAAGGAATTATGGCTACAATTATATCCATTATTATCCATCATTATTCTCTGTTGCTTGTCAGTTTAAGTTGGTCATGTAAAAACTGTGTAAATTTAAGTCAAAAGCTAAAATGCTTTAATGTGAGGTTTGCTGTCCTCTGTCTTGTACGTATCGATATAAAAGTTGTCTGTGCCTTTTACATTGGTGAATCAGGGTATTGATTAATACTGAGAATGTACTTTCAGTCAAAAATACCACTAAAAAAGTAGTTACTTTCTGGACAAATAGAAATAAGCAACTGAACACCTGAATCCTGTAGTCAACAAAACATTTTCAAGGAAGCCATCATAACCGCCTCTGTTGTTTCTTCTTCCACTGCTTTATGAAGGCCCCCCATACAGAGATTTGAAAAAGAAGAGTCAATCGCCCATGTAGGTCATAAAAAAAAAAAAAATGCAGGCCTGTTACACTTGATGCTACACAAGAGTCTAAAGTCTAGAACTGAGCTACAACAAATTACTATTTAAAAATATATAAATTCTCTACCCACCAGCGGAGACACAATCATAGCTAATCTCCCACTGAATCCTCTCTCTGGTCCTAATAGCTTGGCGTATCGACTTTTCATTCCCACCCTGCTGTGTCCAGCTCCAGTGCGATGAGTCACATCAAACACCAAGCTCATAAATGAACGGAGGTGTCATGAGTCAGATTCTTTATTATCAGGAAAGTATTACCTTTTCCCAGCATCTCTTCCACTGGCTCCCTAACTGGCACTCACCAGTTTACGTCTCATCAACAGAGAGACATTCGACAGGGGTCATTCAATCATCAGGTGCAAATGAGTCTGCCACTCCTTTCTTTGCAGTTACAGATTTGATTGGTTCTGGGCTATCTAAAGTGTTAGGAGTTTTTGGGTTAGAACCATGCTGTTGATCAAGTGTAGCTGAGTGCCTGCAATTGCTTAAATAAATGTCCTCTAAGACTTCAGGCATTGTTGACTCCCTCTCTGTATCCTCTCATTAACTTTGTTCCTCACTTTCCAGTTCATTTTTCCTTCGTCTTCTCTTCATTATTAGAAATTTATACAAAACTCCAAAAGATAATGGCAATTAAGCTGCCACCAGCCGAAAGGAGTCACTTTACTGTATGCTACCATTTACAGATCACTGAGTTTGGAACCCCAGTGAAATTATGGGCGTTGAAACTGAAAGGGAAATGTTCAAAGTCTTTCCATGAAAAGTTGCTTCACATAGCAGCAAGTACAAGTACCGTCACCCTACACATATGATGCTGAAATCCTGTGGACCGATCCGAATCACAATTCATCATCCCTCTAAGTTTAATCTACTGTAGATCACTTAGTGCAGTAGCCAACCAGTCCTCATACCTATAGGTCAAAATAATTAATGTGTCAGTGCCTTTGTTTTCTGATCTACTGCCCATATGGTTAAGGTTTGGTTAAGTTTAGGTGAGTAAAACTACTTGACTAAGGTCCAGGGTTAAAATTTTCCAACACTGACTGTTGGTAGGAGAGTGGACACGGACCGTGGTTTCCAGTGTCAACTCTGACATGCTACGTACACACGACCATCAACCCCAACCACCTTCATGAAAGTTTTCTGCAGAAACGTAACATCATGCTAATTATTCCTTTGCTAACGAGAGAGGACAATCTGGAAGAGGTCTCTTGTCGAGAAACCACGAATATCTGTTATTGAGTTGATATTTGTTAAAACGACTCAATCAGGTTTGATTGCATAGCAAATTGTCACAAATCCTCCCCATCGTGTAGCGCTGCTTCATCTGACACATGTAAACTGATGCTCTTTGTTCACACACTGGATGCACAGTGCAGACAGAAGAAGTGGAGGAACAGCAGCCGGGATGCATCATTCCAGGGAGTGATTGAGATAAAATCGCTGCTTTTTTGGAGAACTGATCTACATCAGTGATGAAAAATAGGACAGTGGTATACGCTGAGTAGTTGATACATTAAACCTAACCCAAGTTTTTTAAACTCGGATGTAGGTGTAGCCTAAACAAATAAAATAATAATTTAAATGTTTGCCTAGTTCACCTCTATGCTGCAGGTTGTCCTGGTCTGCTGTTCTTTTTTAGTGAGTAGATTAGCTTTTGGAGTTGGATAGTGAGACATTTGTTCTCCAAGTTAAATTGAATATAGCTTTTTGTTGCAGTGCCAAGATGCATAGTTCCTAGGTTTCATTAAAATTGGATCAGTTGAGATATTCACCTGGGACATTAAAAAAAAAAAAAAAAATTACTCTGTAAATATTAGTAACTGATACCATAATGTCATTGGCAGTAGATTGCTGGCTTTTGCTATTTTATTGTGTGTCACTATCATATTTGTTGGTAGTGTCAGGAAAGGGCTGTAATATTCAAAAATGAAAATGTAATTAAATTCTAATACATTTAGAAGTTTTACTGTTTATACTCTGTTTATCGTTTTAATTACAGAGGCCATGCTGACCAGCAAGCAAACACAGGACTGACAACTAATCTCACAGCAGTGAATCAGCTAAATATAGTTCAGATGTGCTTGTCTACATAAACACTGAACCTTATAATTAATTTATTAGTTTACTAGCATTTTGTGCATGGAAAATATGGAGGAAAATGGGGCACTGAGATTTTGTTCTTTTGAGCCGGTCCCTCTGTGTGAGTTATTAAACCACATAGCACTGATATCCCCTTTAAGTATGTGCAGAATCTAGAGAAAAGAGGGGCTGAGTTCTGGACATTATTAACAAATATGCTTTGTGCACAGGAACTGACTGATAAATTGTTACATGGCGGGTCAGTTGAAGCTATTTAAAATGAATCGGGGGGGGGCTCAGGAAATGTTTGGCTGTGGAATCATGAATCAGAGCCAAAGAATTCACTGAGTGCTCTGAATGTGAGGAAATTTCTCTCGTTGACTCACGGGCGAGACATAACTCACAAAGGCACAAAAATACATGTCGGCACGGGATCATCAGGATTCCTCATAAAAATTCTGCAGCATACAAATTTCACTACATATTCAGGATTCAGCTAGAAGTTCGGGGCACTGAAGCTTTTATAGTACAGCGCCCCTTAGGGCTCCACAAATGTGGTTTTCCTACAAAGGGAGAGGTAACACATCCGACACCACAAGGTGACTTTTAAAAGCTTTAACACTTCATAAATGTTTTAAATAGGGAAAAGGGATTGGTGTGCTTTAAACCTGCATAACTCATTTTTTGGACACTTGTAGGCCGCAGAAACAAAATTGACATAGTATCACCTTTTAAGTTGATATGGCAAACATGTTAGCAAACAGTCGCCTATTGACACATCCAGCAAATATGGGGCAACATTAAAATTCATTTGGAGTTGAATTTCTGTCCATCTGCTGAATGTAAGTCCAACATTCGCTCTCTTTTAGCTGTTTTCGTCCTTACTAACTCCTGAGGAAAATAAAAAATATCTGTCAGTTCAAGTGCTAAATGCTCTATTATATTCACCAGCTAGTTGCCGGCTTTGACGGTCTTTGGTGCTGGGCAGGTAGCGTATAGTGGGTTTATCAGAGCTTTTTGCTTAAAAACAGCTGCCTGCTGGAGCTGAAAATGAACCGATGAAGCTTTGAACCAAAACAGCAAAACCCAAAACAATTAGCTGAAAAATGCTGTAAACCTCCGTAGAGATGAGGGGAACTGGAGCTGGAGACACCCAGTCGCGTGATCCATTGTTAATATAAGAAAAAAAAAAAACTGACCACAGCAGCTTTAAAAAAAAAAAAATTAAAAAAAAAAAAAAAAAGCAAGTTGGCTTGATTTTACCGTAGACAGTGACAGTGTTCTTGTAACATGTGGTTGTGTTTTCAATCCTGTGTTGACTTAACCTTATTTTCCCTCCGCTTTGCAAACACAAAAATTTTAGTATTTATGTGGCATATTAACAAAACTGTAGCCTGATTGGCTGTGTGTTTTTATACTTTGTAGAATTCATAGTGTTTGAAACCCCCTCTTCTCTGACACTGTTGTTTCAATTTAAATGTAAATTATTTTCCATCATAAACATTTTTAAAAGCAAATTTTGAAAAGACTCTTGGTGTTTAGACAGGCAGCAGAATAGCATGATCTTGGGGCGTATAAGAGCAGCAGCTAATTGAAACTATGAATCAAAGTGCGACTGAATGACATTTGTGTTTTACCGCACTGTAGCACAGGAGAAATAAATGCCCTGCACAGAGTCAGAGGGTAATGGAATACAGTTAATAATGATCTCGTTATTAACAACTTGTATATTATTTGTAACACAGGTACCGAGCAAGAACATAGTGAAAGCCCATCGGCTTTGTTGATGTATTGCAGTTTTACAGTATTACAGAAGTGATACAGCAGAGTGGAAGAAGCACATTACACAGTATGCTTGTTTTTTTTGTACATTACAATGTAAATGACTGGTTCCTCGGCCTGGTAATTCTCCCTGCTTATTCCTCATACTTTGTATTGACTCATGCTCTGCAGTATGCTAATGCTGTGTTAAGTTTCTTCAACAAGCTGCTGGGGGTTTGCGATAAAGAAGCTCGGCTGTATGAGGGGTGCTTAGGTTTTTCTGGTCTGTTGACTAACCAGAATATTGTTTTGTTAACTCACTTCAAGTAAATGGCAAGTATTGTCTTGTGCCCTCTTTGTGCTGTATTCTCTCACTGAGAATGGTACGCTATTATACATCTGTAAAAAAGTGCATGCTGTGTGCCAAGCCAGAGGCTCTCAGAGACGGCTGTCATCATATTCCACATGATCTAATTCACCTAAATTTGCAATTTACAGTGGCAAATAGTCTTGCTTATTGGCATTTAGAAACAATTTGTTTGAGTATTTTAAAGTCATTTGATCAACCGTTTAGGATATGGAACTGAAAGAACTGATTTTATAAAGTCTGATTTGCATAAAAAATATATGGGATGAATATTAGTCTTAATTGGATGCTAAATATATATAAATATATGGTCAAAAGTTTAATTTGCTCAAATGCCACTTTGACAAATCTGTGAAATTTCAATACAGACTTTAAACCTTAAACTTTAAACTCCGTTCAGAGTTTTTTCGAGCCGCATTTCGCAATATTTTCGTATAAACAACGGGCCAAATGAGAGTATGTGTATTGTGAAAGGGGTCACCCTTAGTGGTGAACCCACAGAGAATTATTACTGACTCCACATTTCCCCTCATCTTTTAGTCTTTAAGTCTGTTTGTTTCTTTTTCTTTTTTTTTTTTTTTTTAAGCAGTTTTGGTTTTCTAGCCTGGACTCAAAATTAAGAGCTTTAAAATTCCTACCAGCCCCATTTCCAGCTTCAGCAGGCAGCCGTTCTGAGCGTAAAAGCTTGGATTAACCCAATATATGCAGCTTGCCTACTACCAAATGACGGACAGGCAAAGTTTGCAGCCAGTTGGTAAACACAGTGGAGCATCTTCCAAGCTAAAACACCTGATCCTTCCCTTAGGGTTTGGTGCAGAAACAGAGCTTAAAACAGAGAGAATTTTGAACTGACATTCGTCAGGTGGCTAGAATGCTAATGTGTAAATAGGCAACCTTTTGATTATATGTTTGCCATAACAACTTTATAAAAGCTGATAATATGTGAATATTCTTGTTGTTCCTCTGCCTCCATGTGGCCGAAAAAAAAAAAAAGACTCAATTATTTGAGCCTTAAATTTAATATTGCAATTTTCTAAAATAAATTTCACGAGATACAATCAAGTCAGTTCATGTAGTTAGTCTTGCATCTGTTATTTTTGCCCTGTCATTCAAGAGGAACACACCTTACGGGCTTTTGAGGGTTGTGATCTTTTGTTTTGCTTTTCATTGTCCTATTGAAGAATGATTAATTGGCCTTCAAATAATTGTAATTCACGCAGTGGGAGCTGCTGTCCATTTCAGGCACTCAGGAAAGTCTCGATTGAGGATAGAAACTGACCCCTGATTACTTGATTTGCCATGCTTCACTGAAAAGAGCAATCTCCTTATTACCCCTAAGTTGTCAGCAACATCAAAGCGGCTGTCCAACATTTCCCTTCAAACAGGAAAAGAGTTTGGTCTGGCTAAACTAATGCTAGTTTGTGCTTTTATAAAAGGCAAAATTAAAATGAAAACCTACTGCAAATATCCTCTTTCTCTGCTTGGAGGAAAATTCGATTTCAGATTACACACGTATCATATCTTCCTTTGTCATTAAAGACTGTTCAGAGATTTCTTTTGTCTTCATCCATCTCATATTCTTTGTCAGGAAGGTAAACAGACATTGTGTATACTTGATAAATATTCAACCCTGAAATCCATGCTTTCCCGGTTTTGTGTTATTCCAATGCAAATCTGTACGCAGATCTGAAAAAAGATTGGATCAATCGCATCATTGTCTGTTTTCAGAGCAGCTCAGTTGCAGCTTTGTATTCTCTGCCTGAGCCTTTCAGATTCCACAGAGGTTGAGTTAGTGTTAAAGCACAGCGGCGGCTTGAAGTTGTGAGCTTTTACTTGCCATTGAACCGTTCTCTGAAACTACTGCTGCTCTCAGCGGGGGGACAGAGGTAAAAAGAGGTGAGGGGAACAGTAACGGCTTTCAGCCTCATATTTGAACTATGAGCCTTGTAAACAATCCCCCGAGCATGGGGGGAGAAATTTGCACACCACTGAGGTACTCAGGGCAATAAAGTGTCCTGTGTTGACCCCTTGCTTATCTCTCCCTAACCATAATGCAATGAAAGGACCTGTTTGCCATTTTTATTGCCCCATAGCACATGACGACAGTATTATATCTGCAGGGGTTTGATGGGGTTTTTGATCAGTGACTATGAGTTAATGTTAACTTTGCTGACGTCTTTTGCTCCAGAACTCCTAATCCCTCCCTTTACAAAATATTTTCAGTAACCCCAAACCCTCCCACTCATGCACCCTTTTCCACGAACTTAACGATGGTGTGTTACACATTGAAAGCTGAAAGAGCAAAGAAAGAAAAAATGCAACTTATTGTGGAATACTTTGAGGTACACTACACACGCTGTCAATCCACTCTAATTAGCTCGCTTATTTGTTTCAGCTGCTTAGTCATACCTGTTCAGGAAATGTCCCCTTCATGTCTACGTCATTACAGGAAGATATAACTCAGGAGGCGATCAGTTCTGTCAGTGCTGTGGTGAGTCATCAAAAAAGGCCCATCAAGGTAATAAATAACATCATTTCTCTTTGGCCAAAAATTTCCACTCCTCAGAAAGTTTTTACACTTTGAAAGTTTTTCCAGTTTATTGCCCTGTGGATCCAGTGCGGTCCCACAGTCTAAAATGTTTCCCATTTAGCAACGTGACTTCCTCTGCACAGAGCAATTTACTGTGTCACCAAGGCCATTTAAAAAAGGACACAAAATCTTACTCGGGAGTGTTGTTGGGAGCCGTGTTTTCTTCCGTATCTCCGGGGAATAAAGGCTACAATGCAAAAAAGAGCTGTCTACCCACATTTGCATAACTGTCACTGAAGCTACGGGGTGAGGTGGAAGAGAGAACAAAAGTCGGAGGTTACCAAACAAAAAAGGTCAACTTGAGTTTGTTTCAAAATAGAGGCAGAATGTGCTGGCATTAGGTGCCCTGAGGAGTTTACTTAGACTGAACTAAAGATCTGTCATAACACTGGGACGAAAGCACTTGAGGTACCAAGATATCTTGAGATCTCGCAGGAGTGAGCTCCAGCTCTGCACATTCATAATGTCACAGTTGTTTCATCGGGTGCGTGATTGATTGGATTGGTCACATAGACATTTATCCCAGCAATAGGGTAATCCCTATGATCTGTGTTTATTATTTTGAGACCTGTTTAATTTGGAGTAAAAAGAACTCTTCATGTTTTGTACATGATGGAATACCACAGGTTGATCTTTGAAGGGAAACAGGTGTCTTTGCAGTAGGCACTAAATACAACCACAGCGCACCCGGTTTCCATTCCTCTCAGGAGAGGCCAGAGGTGGCATAACTTGCGTCTCTCACCATTCATTCTATTCAAAATAAAAAGATAAATTTCACATGAAAGCCACAACATTCCAGAGGTATCAGAGTTGTAGACGGGGTCAGGAGGGAAAAAAAAAACCAAACCTTTTTTTTCTGTTCTCACTTTTATGCAGGAATGTACTGACAACCCTATAACAGGGTTAACACCACAGCAGACATCAGAGGTAGTGTAAAATTTACCAACAGTTTTGTGCTGCTTCAACTTGTTATGCCAAAGTTGAGGTGTGAAGTGTGGTTTACAGGAACAGAAACGTCTTCTATTTGGAAGCATTCTGGCCCAAACAACATGTACACTAAATTCCAATATATTTAAAGCCCCTGCAAACCCACAGTTCACCCAAACAGGCGTTTTACCTTAATGTTTCATGATTAGACCTCTCTTCTGGACTGTATGTGCATGTAAACTCTCTGCTCAATTGACATCTCCCTCACCTTTCTATTGCTTTTGTTGCACCAACAAAACCAGTGCAGCACACTTACAACCGTTACTATTTTGTTATTAGTACACAGAGTTTGGTGACATTGCATTATTTTCAGGAAACTCTGCCCAACTTCCACCTGATTAGAGGTCTAATCAGCCTGGGTAAAGGTTAAAAACTCTTTAAAACTGATTTATTTTATGCAGAACAAAAAAGAAAACATTACGTACAATTTAAGTGAAATGTGACCCAATAAAAATGGGTCGTTTCAATATCTTCATGCACAGGTAGAGCATGGACGACAGCTGGGCATTGATAGAACAATCCCCTATGGGGTCCCACTGGGAGGTACAAAGGAACAATGGAAATATGTATTCACCCCTCCAAAATCCCAAGTATTTGTTGCAGCATGGCGTCAGCATTGCGTCCAGGATGTAGACTTCCAGGGTCCACTTCAGTGCCTCTCGCATTATCTGGCTGCTATTCCTGCAGGGCACAGTCTTTCCTGCTGTATGAATGTTTGACCCGCAGGGCTCCAACAGTCACTTTGTTCCAGACGTCTGGCGTATTCCTCTGCACACCCAGTCAGGGTTTTTTTTTTCTCCACACCTATTAGTCAGTCACTGAAAACTTGGCTCCACTAAGCAACAATCAAAGTTGACATTCAGAAAACACTTCTCATTTAGTATTTATTAAGAGTTTAATAATCAAGCTGATCTGCTTCATCGGAACTGTGTGGTTATGGTTTGATCAAACTTGATTGACAATGCTGACAACAGCAAGCAACCTCACGGCTGTCGTCATGTTTTGATTCAAATGACTGGTGCATCGAAAAAATGAAGAAAGCAAGTACAAAAACAAAATACAACATAAGAAACCTGACTTAAGGTATTCTATTCCCCAGAACAGCTCACTCTTTAAACCTGAAGGGAACATCTCAACTCAGGGGGCTGTGGCTTCCCCGGTCAGATAGTGCCCCACCATAACTAAACACACACACACACACACACACAGACAATCACACAGCACCTGTCACCTCCTGACATTGACACTTCTGCTGCCAACCCTCTTTGTACAGTGGGTTTCTCGGTGGTGAGAAGCTCGCATTGTGAGATTGCTTCCTCCTCAGGGAACTACTCAATCACTCCAGGCTCCAGCCCACAACAAAACGGGCAGTCCACCCAGGGAGAAAACTAATGTGCGATTCCGCCTATTTGCCATGGAGGCCAGGGAAAGAAAAATCTTCCTTTCAGAGACAATGAATGGGCTGCTTCCTGGGTTATGGGTGCTCCAATGAGTTGATTAACTTCACAAGGACAAAATGAAACTTTCTGCTGACCAATTTATGTGATTGGTGGCAAGCAAAATGATGTGTTAGAGGAGAGATGGGTTTCGGGGCACCACTCATTTCTTCAAATGAGACTTGTGAATTAAATCAAATTGAGGACATGCATAGGAATAACTAACGGCCACTTTGGGAGGCCATGTACACAGACAACTTGACTCAGTGTCTTCATTAGATGGACTGTCTGAAAAACACAGCTGATTGGCTCTATGTGCTCTTGCATAGTGGCCCTGTCGTTAATTATGGATACAATTGCTGGTGATGCCACACCATGTCTGACTGAACAGAGCTGAGATAATGACAAATGAGGTCAAAATATTTAGCTCTACCTGCCCACATTTGTATTCTGGTCACCAACTCAAAGCAAGGCTCACAGCCATAAAGGTTAGACTAATAGATGTATAGAACAGTGTAATATTTATCCAGCAACTGGTGTGTGTGGTAGGGTCATATGTCTTTTTGAGCTGGGATTAGCATTCGTGTTACAGTTTTTTGCTTCGGCAGGAAATAGAAGTTAATTGATTAAAATAAAAATGACAGCAGAATCTATGATCGAAAAAGCAATCTCCATCCTGTCAGACGAATATATGAAAGGAGGCATTCGGAGGACCTCAGTTCAACCCAACCTTTCAGCAGTTTCAATAGATTGCTAGACTGAGACAGACCTCTGCATGTGTTACCTGAAAACTTTGCAGTCCAACACGACCTCTCATTTGGCCTTTGATTAAAAGTTTGAAAAGTCTCACAAGCAAAAGTGTTTTGCTTAAGATTCACACCTGTTTCTGCTTTATTTGATACTCAAAAAAGCAAACGAAATCAATCCACGACACCAAAAAGTAGTCAACAGACACTTCATTGGAATGATTTGAGATTAAAAAGTGATCCATTCAAAGTCCTACCTGGATGTTTAATGTTGAACAATCTGGCTTGACCAAGGAGAAGCTTAGGTAAATGGTAGCTGTGATCTAAAATACAAAGTGGATGATGACTCACAGTCTCGCCGTTTCTGACTGTGCCAGTTAACTGAAAAAGCGTAATTAAATTGACCATAAATGCAAATGGTGTCGCTGCATTTAGCCCATTGTAGCAGACTGAGCTGTTTTCTAAATCTCTTAAGTGTCTAAACTAACACTTAGACAAGCCAGTGGTGAGAATATTAATTTTCTGGCAGACACAGTTAAACTGTTTTATTATTTTTTGTGTTTTTTACTCAGTTCTTTGGCTGCAGTTCACACAGACTTTTTTTTAGGTTTGATCATTTACCTCCAGTTTGTGCACTGACATTTACAGTATGTATAGCTCCTCCAATTAATCTAACCTACTCCTCGTCTACTAACCTGCTCCTCTTGTTTCAGCAATGACTTTGTCCTCTAACTCCCTGTCTCCAGCTTGATGACGTTGAAGACCTGCTCAACCCACTGCTCGCCGCCATCAGGAGGATGACATGAAAGACATGCTGCCTAGGTGGTGATTAGGCTCTTTACTACTCAAAGGTAGTAAAGAACATTAGGTCTGCGGCTGGCTGTCTACCCATGACCCAAGAGAGGGCAGTGAAGTGATGGATCCCTTGCAAAGGTCCTCCAGAGGCCAGTCCTCTACCCCTCTCCTCTGGAACAATGGGACAATAGTGGCAGCCGGTCACAATAGAGCAAACTTTCTACAGAAAACAGCAAAATCATGTGTCTGCAATAACTGTGGTTGCCTCAAAAAGAGCTACGTTCTTGAGCTTGATTTCTGTTCTGCTTGCTGTCCATCACTGGACACCCATGACAATGGCGCAGGTCTCCTCTTTTCTAAAAGTTCTAACAGTAAGGGGGGTCCCCCTCTTTTTAGTTTCAGCCAGATCAGTAGCCTATGTTAGACTTTGCCACTTCAGGTGACTTTCTTGCCACTCTTACTGGCAAGCAGATCAGTGGAAAGAAACCCTGATTGGCTGTGCCTTTAAGCCTTTTGCTGTTGATCACCTGCTGTAAAAGGGCTGTTGAAGATACGACCCGACATGATTTTGCCTCTCTCTTTGTCTCTGTTTTTCACCAGGGAGAGATTTGAAGAGATAAGAGGCAGGTGCTTGTGTCTTAGGTTTTCACTGAGACCCGCCTTGTGTGATTTAAATAATCCCCAATCTTTGCTCAGCATCAAGAAGTAGATGAGTAGTTTCACATGTCTTTGGCTGTCAGTTTCATGCTTTCAGGTCATTCTCCAAGTCCATAGGTAATACTGGGTAGCAGCTGTGGGCATGCTTTCCACCTTTTTGTGGTTATATCTTATACTGTAATGCACTGAGATCAACCCAGTGTTCCCAGCTGTTCAACACCACCCACTGCATATCAGTTAAGATAAGGCGTGTCGGTCAGTCTCGTGTCTCGAGTGCGGTGTTGCTGAGTTATGGCTCAAATAGATGAAGCCTGGCGTATTGTAACCATAGTTCTATGAAGACAGACACACAGACCTCTCACCTGCTCTTCAGCCGCTTTCATAGTCGCTGGGGAACAAATACAGGAGGAATACACAGAGTCAGGTATACAGTATGGAGCCAGCCCAGATCATTTAATGATAGGCTAGACTTGTTTTCAGACATAGATAAGGGTACTTAAAAAGAAAAAAAAAAAAGACATATTGTAACATCTTTGTTTTTTTAATGATTTCATAGCTATGGGTCCCTTCTGACAAATATAGCTTTCTTTACTTATTACTAACGGCAAAATAATAATAAGTAAATACATCAGCTACAAATGCTATCTCTAACTGCACATTTACCGGCAATTCACAATACCTTAATTCTCTGCCTTCTTGAGATGCTGTTTGGATGTGATGGCTGTATTTGTTGACTCCTGCAATATTGCTAGGTCAGCAATAACAGCCAATTAGTGTTCATTCAGATTTTATTAGTATATTAGCAGAAAATATTAAGAATCCAAACCTGAATAAATATTTCAAATTCCTTATTCCTTATGAAAGGCAGAGAGGCCCTCAGTCACCTCAGCAAATGCATAAACTTTTGGCAACCCCATAAGCTTGTTGTTGTTCCACAGCCCTAGCCTCTCCAAAATGTTTAAATAGGGAGTGGGTTGGGAGAGAGAGAGAGAGAGAGAGAGGATGGCCTAATCCGCCTCAGCGACTTTGGGACTGGCTTGCTTGTCCTTCAGGGGTGGTGAACATTGCTGAGAGCTGCCAGCCCGCATGCACAAAGACAGAGTGATCCCACATGAGCAGAAGAGACAAAAAGGAGAGGAAAAGCAGAGCAGTGATAGTGACAGTGTAGTACAGCACCATGTCAGAACTGAAAGGTCATACGAGCAGTGTAGGTCTAGTTGTGTAGTCGTTATGCAAAACAGATCTGGCTTCAAAATAGGACACTTCAAAAAGAATTGCAACAGCTAAATGCAAATGATCCTTTCTTTCAGTACAAAGTGCATCAAAAGCTGACAAATATATCATTTTTGTAATTATTTGAAGTTTAATCACCACTAGTTTAACTGTAAAAGCTTAAATAGTAGTAATCACAATTTAGTAATAGTAAGTTTTGCTTTTTAAATGTCACAAAATCTTCTTACATCATGTACAAAGTGGCAAACATTGTTAGCACATCTCCAAATGACCCTTTGCATCTCATCCATATAAAAAGACTTTACACTTTGAGCACAGGGACAAAACCTTTAGAAATCATCAATCACAGTTGCTGCTTTGACTTTAACGTGTGATTATTAGTCGTAGTCTTAACGTTTTTGGTAAATTCTTCTGTGGCTCAGTCCCAAAGGGTTTTTTCAGTCAAAAAAAAAAAAGACATTTTCTTCAGGATCTCATGAGTTGTTGTTATTTAGCCACAGGCTGTTAATGAGAATACAGACATCACCGAAATACTGCACTGGCTCTTTCCCCAGTTACAGCAGACAGTAAGCAAATAGTTATGAGAAGTTTAGTCATGCATTTTTTTAGGGATATTGAAGGACATTGAAGCTAATTACTGAATGAATATAGACAATTAAAGGTTTTGTAACTCTTCAGATTTTGGACTTTATAAACTTCAGCGAGACCTTTAGTACTGGTTTTCCATGCCAAAACCTGTTTGTTCAATTTGTGTCAAACGCCTCTAATAACTTGAAAATTTAGTAGGATTCTTCTTTGTGCTTCAGTCACCAATACAATGCATGTCTAACTGTAGGTAATTGCTCCCATAAAATATCAAGATATTATTGTATGATTATTTTAAAGCATTGAAGGAATCAGATTTGGCATCATTGCGATCTAGATGGAACTGGATCCACTTCTCTGGCCAACATAGTGGATGAATCCAGGTAGAAGCAAGAGAGTGAGGGGCCACTTTTTGCATTTGAGCTCAGCCGTGAAATTAAAAAAAAAAAGTTAAAAAAAAAAAAATGGTGCAATCAGATTAGCAACCATCCATATATCCACTCATCACATTGTGCACTATCAGGAAATATTTCAACAATTAGCCCTGCCAGAATATCCAATTAGAGGTCGACCGTAGTGATGATTTTGCTCACAGCTGAGTACTCTCTTTATGACTGTCATTATTTTGCACTGGTAATATTCTGTGTATAATCTCAGTGTAATATCTTGTGACATCCTGTTCATTCATTTTTTTTCTTTTTCTTAATTCCATGTAAACATTGTTGGAGACTGCATTTAAAGGATTTGCTTAACACTAATTTATTTATTTTTTTCCCCATCATTCTGTTTGCAATTGGCTGCATACAGCCTTAGATTATTTTTGGATACAGCACCTTGTTTATCTCCTCATACTGTCTGTACTTCGTGTGTGTGTGTGTGTGTGTGTGTGTGTTTGAGGGGAGGGGGCTGGAGGGGGGTGTGTGTTGCTGTATGTGCTTGTGTATGTTCATTCATGCAGGTGTACACATGCCATCTGTTTGGGCTAGATATGCCACCTTTTTCTGATCCTGTGTGTGAACAACCCTCAACGCTAAATCCAGCCTCGGCTAAGCGGTGTCTGATGTGGGCGGCTGGGGCTATCTTACCAAACAACATCCTAATTGCCAGTCTTATCTTATTTCAAAAAGTCAAGCAGAGGATACATCCTAATTTAACATTAAGTAATTAGAAATCCTGAATCACGAATATTCAACATAACAACAACATGTGTTACTACTCTGATTGGCCAAAATATGAAATGGAAGTATGTTTTGCTTTTTCTCTCTCACAAAGCCTCCCTTAATACGACTGTAACTCCTTTTTAACAGGAATTTTACCAGCTGTGCGATATACATGTGCTCTGCAAGTTTTTATTGACTCTAAAGTTAGACCAAAAATATTTCTTCAATTACTGTATTTACAGCTGAGAGGTTATCTCATGAACCATTTAAAATTCAAAAAAAAAAAAAAAAATACAATATTGTAATAATACAATACCGTTGTTGATAATAAAGTAAAAGAGAAATGGGAAAAAGAATTAGAATTAAGAATCTCTGCAACCAGAAAATATTTTGGGTATAAATTTATTAGTGTAATATTATATATATTTATTCATTTATTATTTAAAATAGTACGATTAACCTTTACAATTAGAGATCATACAAAAAATGTGGAATAAGATTTAACCCAAAGACAGACTCCGTAAAAAAAAAAAAAAAAAATTCAATCAAACTCAAGGTTTGTAATAAAACAGGTACCACTCCCCTCATCCCAATCCCAACGCCCCGTCTCCCTCTCCGTGCAATGGGCTCTGAAGTAAAGAATTGTCTGGAAGACGATGAAGGAAACATTGCAATAAAGTATTAAAATACTGTGGTAAAGACATCTTTGCAATACAGCCTCACCACACTGATCATTATTTGAATTAATTCAAAACTAACAAAAGATGACTTTATGCTTCAGCCTATCTTTACCTGCTTGGTTAGTTTAAAGTTACAGCAAGCTGTGAAAACAGATCAGCTTGCTGCCATTATGATGAGGGAGGTATCACTTGTCTGTCTGGCTGAGTATATCCCTGGATGTACTTCTACAGCTTTGGATAATATTAAAAAAGCCAGCTAATATTATTACAGTGCACTATGCGTGTCCTTGTGTGTGTAAGAGTGTGTGTGTGTGTGTGTGTGTGTTTGAGGGGAGGGGGCTGGAGGGGGGTGTGTGTTGCTGTATGTGCTTGTGTATGTTCATTCATGCAGGTGTACACATGCCATCTGTTTGGGCTAGATATGCCACCTTTTTCTGATCCTGTGTGTGAACAACCCTCAACGCTAAATCCAGCCTCGGCTAAGCGGTGTCTGATGTGGGCGGCTGGGGCTATCTTACCAAACAACATCCTAATTGCCAGTCTTATCTTATTTCAAAAAGTCAAGCAGAGGATACATCCTAATTTAACATTAAGTAATTAGAAATCCTGAATCACGAATATTCAACATAACAACAACATGTGTTACTACTCTGATTGGCCAAAATATGAAATGGAAGTATGTTTTGCTTTTTCTATCTCACAAAGCCTCCCTTAATACGACTGTAACTCCTTTTTAACAGGAATTTTACCAGCTGTGCGATATACATGTGCTCTGCAAGTTTTTATTGACTCTAAAGTTAGACCAAAAATATTTCTTCAATTACTGTATTTACAGCTGAGAGGTTATCTCATGAAACATTTAAAATTCAAAAAAAAAAAAAAAAATACAATATTGTAATAATACAATACCGTTGTTGATAATAAAGTAAAAGAGAAATGGGAAAAAGAATTAGAATTAAGAATCTCTGCAACCAGAAAATATTTTGGGTATAAATTTATTAGTGTAATATTATATATATTTATTCATTTATTATTTAAAATAGTACGATTAACCTTTACAATTAGAGATCATACAAAAAATGTGGAATAAGATTTAACCCAAAGACAGACTCCGTAAAAAAAAAAAAAAAATTCAATCAAACTCAAGGTTTGTAATAAAACAGGTACCACTCCCCTCATCCCAATCCCAACGCCCCGTCTCCCTCTCCGTGCAATGGGCTCTGAAGTAAAGAATTGTCTGGAAGACGATGAAGGAAACATTGCAATAAAGTATTAAAATACTGTGGTAAAGACATCTTTGCAATACAGCCTCACCACACTGATCATTATTTGAATTAATTCAAAACTAACAAAAGATGACTTTATGCTTCAGCCTATCTTTACCTGCTTGGTTAGTTTAAAGTTACAGCAAGCTGTGAAAACAGATCAGCTTGCTGCCATTATGATGAGGGAGGTATCACTTGTCTGTCTGGCTGAGTATATCCCTGGATGTACTTCTACAGCTTTGGATAATATTAAAAAAGCCAGCTAATATTATTACAGTGCACTATGCGTGTCCTTGTGTGTGTAAGAGTGTGTGTGTGTGTGTGTGTGTGTACCACTGTGAATAAGATTAAAGTAATACAAACAGACTTCTCTCTTCAGACACAGAACTGTGGACTCCTCTGCTCCCCTACTCCCCTTCCTCTTCTCTTCTTCAGCTGCCAGTGTCAACGTTCTGGATCAGTGAACGGGCCAGATGGCTGCAGAAGACAGTCCCCTCTCTCTCCCTTCATTCCTCCCTCCTTCCTTCCACAACTTGCGCGACCAGTTCTTTTTACAGCCCCCTACCAACACTTCATGTCTTTTTTTTAATCTCTACTCACTCCTCTATCTGTACTTGCACTTGCACACACTTCTGTCTCTCTTATGGCGCTGTAGCAGAGGATACACTCCTCTCAGTTGCCCAGGGCTCTGCTGTCAAGCCTTTCCCAAGCTCAACTTCCCAAGCCTGACGGCTGTGTGTCTCCTGTGCAGTCTCCCTGAGAAATGAAAGGAGCCCATACCAACACATTCCTCACTCTCCTGCTCCTTATCCGCCTCCTCATTCTTATCCTCCTCTTGATCTTCCAAAAAGTCAGACACAGATGCATTATTATTTATATGAAGTCAAGAAAGGAACCACAGGGACTATCAGCAAGCTAAGACCCAAAAAACTCTCCTTTTAGTCTCTGTGTAGAATCTCCTAGTGTGCTCCTAACAAGCATGCATGGAACAGTTTACTTAAACAGATTAATTTATTCTTTGTGTGATTTAAACTGAACTCAACTTCCCAGAGTTACTCAGGTCTCACACTTATACCTGAACTCTGCCCATGGACCCAACTACCAGCTGCCTGACATCACCAGGTCAGCAAAACCCCAGCGCTCCTTTGTCTCCCTCTCTTCACTGCTGCTGCAGGGCAGCAACAACTGCTCGGCTCTGCCTCTCTTCTCTGTAGCATGAACTACCGCTCTCTGACCTCTGCGTGGCCTGTTTGTAGCAGACTTCTGCGCTGAACCCTTTTTCTCAACGGCAGCGACACGAGAGCCTGCCTAAGATTAAGATAGTGAACAAGTATAATTTAGCGGCAGTGGCTACGACACAAAGTCTGCCAGCTGATTTTACAAGCAACAGCAGCCATGAAGCCAAGTTAGTATAGAGCGCCGAACTGTGTAAGGAGAACAAAACACTCTCCGAGGAACTTTGATCAGTTTTGGGACCTACAGTGCTGATTATTGTTAATTTATAATTAACTGCTGGCACTGTCCCCACTACCTTTAAAAATGCTGTCTTAAACATTTACTTAAGAAACCACACCTTGATCCAGGTTCGCTAAACCAATCGGCCCGTCTCATAACTTCCATTGTTTTCAAAAGTACTGAAAAGATTTGTGTCTCAGCAGCTTTCGGCCCACTTGTCTAACAGTAATCTTTTTGAACCTTTCCAGTCTGCTTTCAGGGCCTGACACTCCACTGAAACAGCACTTAATAAAGTGGTAACTGATCTTCTGCTTTCTGTGGCTTCAGATTTCCCAATCTCATTGCAGGTTTTGCTACCGTAGACCACTGTATACTCCTGTTGGAAAACAAATTTGGCATCTCTGGCCTGGCCCTCACCTGGTTAAAGTCCTACTTAGCTGAAACAACACAGTTTCTCTCCTATAATAATACTATATCAACATATTCTGATTTGAAATATGAAGTAACCCAGGCCTCTGTTCTTGGATCCTTCCTTTTCTCTCCTTATGTTACACCTCTTGGCCAAATTATTTGCATTCACAGAATAAATTTTCACTGCTATGCTGATGATACCCAGCTGTATGTTCCTAGAAAGACTGACAACTCTTCTCAAATTATGAAATTAGATGTCTGTTCATTTGCTTTGAAAAGCTGGATGAATTTCCTGCTCCTAAGAGTAAGATCAAACTGAAATGCATTGGCCCGGCCTGACATAGACAACAACTTGATCAAGTGACAGTAACTCTCGAAAACTTTGTTATTTCTCATAGTCTGACAGCCACATGGGTTAGTGTCACGTTTGATCTTACCCCTTCCTTCCATCAGCATGTTAAAGACATCACCAAAACCGTCTTTTTTCCTAATTCACGCCTTTGTTTCATCGAGACTTGATTATTGTAGCATTTTGTTTTCTGTCCTGCCACATGCTATTAATAAAAGGCTTCAAATGGCTCAGAATGCTGTGGCAAGAATTTTAACTGAATCCAGAAAATTTGACCACATTGCACCAGTTTTAGCTTCCCTTCACTCGCTCCCTATCCATGTCAGATCAGACTTTCAGTTGCCTTTAATGACATACAAAATTCTAAATGGGCTCGCCCCCTCATACCAGTCTTGCCTTTCAGAGCAATGCAGTCCTAGAAGAGGAGTTAGAATCCCTTACAGAGCAAATGTTTGTCTCTAACAGAGTTAGATCTCTGCTCAGAGAGGGAGGAATTGCTAAGGCTTAGATCAGAACGTCTTGCCCTACCACAGTTGTCAGCCACTGGTTAGCCAATGTAATTCTGGTTACTCCGATTCAAACTCATCCCTTAATAAAAAAGTTTAACTCCCTCTCCCCTCAGAGAATGGGAACAAATCCAAACCAACTCTAAGTCCTTGGTAATAAAGTCAGCTTCTCAAACTCCACTTAGAGAGCTACCTGACTTCCAGTCTCTCTGAAACAGAGATTGAGGATATCTTTAGTTTATCCTCTAAAATATATTCTGCTCCGTCTTCTCAGCCAATGATGCATGACACATTCATCTGCTCATCCCACAAAGGGAGGACTAGAACATTTCAGGACTGTTCAGACTACCACAAGAGTGATGACAGCTGTTCAGCCCCTGCCTTCCAACCAGCGAGAAATGTAGCACGTGATGCACACACCCATAGTAATGCTAGCTTAGTCTTACCTTCATTGGTAAAGACCTCACAGTGCCCCCACCTTGAAGCGCTTGAGCTTATAGCTAATGACATTGAACATTTTGATCCAGACAACTGTGATCACAACATTGACGAGTACTTTAGGGAAGTAAACCACAATCTAATTGACTTGCCCCATGTAACCCAAAGGGAGAATTTTAAACTTGTGGGGAAGACCAGCTCTAAAGCTGTCCATGAGTTTATACAATCACTACCTTCCAGTGTCAGAAATGGCTACAAAGAGCTCCGTCAAACACTAATAGACGAATTCTCTTCTACTGTTGACAAGATCACATCAATGGTTACAGCCCTCAAAATTAAACATTCCTGTCATGAGCATCCCAGAAATTACTATAAACGTTTGAAGCATGTTTGAGGGCAAGAACGCACCAGACTTAGACAAAAACTCCACCTTCAAGTCCTTGCTCTTGCGGAACCTTCATCCACGTGTACGCACTCACACTGCACTTAGCGCCATCTTGGACCGCACTTCAGGACATGGTCATAATCCATCAGACAGCGACAGCACCTCTGAATGCCTCTCTCCCTCTGGCTACCTGGAGCATAACAGCCCTGAGCCATGAGTTTAGAAAAACTTAAAGCGCAAGAGCTCCAGAGTTCGTTCCTCACAGTCATAGCACTGTACTGACAGTAACTCTGTAACTCTATCTCAGGGTACCTTACATTTTTTTGCACTCACATAGGCAAATTTGGGTTTTTTCAACAACAGCGGCAAACTCAAAAATTTGAACAAATGAATAGCCAAACTTGTAGAAAGATCATGTTTAAAATCAAAATCAAAAATCTAGTCAAGTTCATTTATATAACATTCTTTTTATATATAAAAAAGTTGAGTTGAGTTGAAAAAAAGTGCTCTACAAATTTTTTTTAAAGGCAAATCAATAACAATTAAAATTACATCAGTAGACATAATAGAAAAGGCATGAATAACAACAATGTTAAAAACAATTATACAGAGGATCTGAGTGTCCTAGAGTTGGAGTTTGGGCAGAGAAGTTTGGAAATGTACAGGGCTGTCGACCTATGTTTGACTTTAAACTAAAATAAAATAACCTTGAAATCCATCCTGTATTTGACAGGTAGTCAGTGCAGGGAAGCTAGTACCGGTGTACCACTGTCTCTTTTCTGGTACCAGAAAGAGAGAAGTGAATTAATTGTGTGGAACAGAACTTTGGGACTGTGGGAATTTTTGGAGATGATGGTGGCAAGATATTTCGCTCTTGCAGCTTTGACAGATTGCAGGTAATTTTGCCAGACAGCCTTTCACTATCTAAAACAGCATCTCTTTTTTCCCCCATTTACATTCAGCCTTTCTACATCGTTGAAAGGTTTACGGTTATCAAAAAAGAATACATTCATTGCGGATCTGTGGTGGGATGCAAACTCAGATTCCCTGAATAAAAGTCAAATTTGTTTCACACCCATCAATCACATTTCCGACCTCGAGACCCTTACTTTCTCCTCGCTACATAAAAAGACACACTACTTCCTGCATTGGCACCGACTTCGGCATAGGACGTAAAATGTGAGATGTAGAATCATCCATTATGGATGTAATTTCCTTGGGATACAGTGCTAAAGACTTCTCAGGGTATTGAGACCCTGGTTCTGAATTACAATGGTTCCCAATTTACAGTAGAACAACTACTTTGTTAAAAGGGTAAACTCCACTGATTTTGACTACAGCTCTTGGGGAGTACATTTGTGAAAAAGCCTTCTGTGGCTCAAACGTCTAATGAATTCTCCTAAGTGATGTCACTTGAGTCAGCGTCAGTTGGGGCTGAAGACTACAAGCTTGAAGATGAAAAAAAAAATCTGGGGATGTGGAGTTAGAAAGATTCATCTTACCAGACCTCTGCAGCCACTTCTTCAGAGGCTTGAAGCTAAATTAGCCGCCACTAGCGTAACACACCTCTGACAAAACTGTTGCCGAGTTGCATTGTGGGTAATGTAGGTGCCAGGTTTTGACAAGGAAGAAGAATGTATGGATTGTATGGTTCTGCTGTATCAATTTTGCTACTTTTGAAAAAACAGCCTCAGACTAGTGAAGTACTCATAACACACAAATATATGCAGTTTACTTAGCAAATACAACTTTAGGATTTAGTTTTTCAAAAGTGTGGCTGAGCTTCAAAGACAGTAATTAAATATAATTGCTGTTCAAAAATAAGTTAATGAAGGGAGGAAGTCCATCCACCATTTCCTGATGGGTGGAATATGAGTGCAATGTTTTGATGTCCTGACTAGTAGTTATAAATCTCAGTATCCGCTAAAGCTTTTGTATCCATTTTAAGTAAAAGCAAGTATAAAGTTGCAGCTATTCCACTTGTGCATGATAGGGCACATATATATTTTTATATTTGCCATTTTAACCAAAATGAATCAAGAAATACATTTGTTGAATATCAGGGTAGTTTTTTTTTATTTTTTTTATTAAAAACACATTTAGGTCTCTCTCAACTCTTCAAATGTTATGAAGAGAATCCGAAACAGTGTCCAAACTGAGGCGCTATCAATAATGAATACAATCCAAACAATAGTTCCCTCTATCTACCTGAGCTCTCAAAACTCTCTCTCAGTTCTTTGTCACAGCACTTTCCCAGATCTTTCATGTGGGCTGTCAGGATGTTGTATTAGCCCTGGTATATGTAAAGCAATACAAAGCAATTAGATTGTGCATTACAAGGAAGGCAATCAATAAATCACAACTGAACATGGAGGTGCACAATGAATTCTCGTAATCACTCTGCACCTAAGCAGCGTGATGCATGTGTTGTTTGTTTTCGCGCGCATTTGACTGTAATTATTGTAATTATTATCCCTGCTCGTTCAAACCTGACCCCTACAAGAGGTCATGGGCGAATATGAGAGTAATATTGTGGTGATGGCCCTGAGGGAATTTATTATCATGGACACCGTGCAGGTAGTGCTGCATAAACCATCAAATCAATACTCATCATTTTGTGGAACACACATGTGAAAGGTGAAAATGTAATTTTCGCCTCTATTTGGCTGCAGCCGTCTAACAGCCTTGAGGGTGGCCAGAACACATACAGTGTGGCCATTAAAGTCATCTGTCCTCATAAAGAGTCACAGCCCTTTGTGAATGCTGTAAATATGAAGCTTGGTTTGCTTTCTTTTGATCTCTATCTCTTTTCTCCAGTAGAATAGTGACTGAAGGTGGTTTTGTGTGTGTGTGTGTGTGTGTGTGTGTGTGTGTGTGTGTGTGTGTGTGTGTGTGTGTGTGTGTGTGTGTGTGTGTGTGTGTGTGTGTGTGTGTGTGTATATGTGTGTGTGTGGGTGCACAGTGTATGCAGACAGACATTCTTGTGTCTTAAAAGGATGTGGGTGTATATGAGAGAGCCAATTACAGTGTTACAGCTCAAACAATATAACAGCTTTCCCACCATGACATTGCAAAAAAAGCCACTGTTTGCTCAAAACTTTTTATCCAGATCAATACCTTTCGAGTTGTAATAACATATGCCCATTATAAATTATGAAATATGCGTGTTTATATGCGAATAACAATCCAGAGAAGTGTATCCCTGAGGCCTATCTCTCTGGAGCTAATTACAGCATAACCATTAGGCACAAGGCATGCTGGTCTCAGCTGGAATTGGGTTTTAATTGGATTGCCTTAATTGGTTTAGTGCACTTGGAGGTAGAATTGAATGTGGCGGCAAAATCTTGCTGTGAGGTGGCTAAATGGGATCTGAAATGCAACAGCTAGTGAACAGTTCTGAGAGATTTTCGGTCCACCTCAGCCTGACAGATATTTTGCATTATTAATGACTTCAGTTTGGTCGCATGTGTCTTGTGTTACTTGGTAGCTTGTTGTCTTTTAGCAAACACTTGTGCTTTAACAAATCCCTGCCTCAGCGCTGAGACTCAGTTCATTGGTCCAAAGACCCAAACCTGTAATTTTTTAAATGGAGGCTAATGGAGGCTAGGTGTAATCCCTTCTGACTGGGTTCACACTCAAGTTAAGTGGTTAATTTAAACAATTTGCGTAGATAGCAATGGTTAACACCATATTATAAACCCAGCTGCTCTTCCTCCAGTGACTTTTTTGACCTTTTCATTATCTATTACAATGAGGTTCCTGACAAAATAACCTCCACTGCCTCCTGTCTCTCTACATCGTGGTTATTAGGATCTGTCAAAGCACATATTAAAACAACAACTAGTCTACAATAATATGCAGACAATCTCACACAAAGAGATTCACTGTTTTAACACTACACTGGAAGAGGGCACAGACACTTTCTTTTTTCTTTTCAATTTGCCAAGTCATTCACACCATCACATAACCTTCAGAAAGAAGAGGGCAGGTCAAATTTTGATGACATTTACATTGCTCTGTGTGTTGTTAACCTTTCCCAAAGTGTCACCCCGCAGGTTTGTGTTCCAGTTCTACTCTGTCACACCTGATCCAGTAAAGGACTTAATCCTGATTGCTTTGGATCAGGTGTGTGAGTGTAAGATGGAACGACAATTCTAAAAAAGGACACAGGGAACTTCAGCACTTGATTGAAAAACAGTTTGCCAAGGGCATGAATGTCATGTTGGCTATAATAAAATGATAACATGAAATCCATCCTCTCTGAATAGAAGATATAGCAGCAGGTGCTATATGAGTAATACGATTGCTACACACAGTCTCAGTAACGAAAAATACAAATGTAATGCTGATATATTAAATATCTGTATACATTTTATTTTTAACACCACAATATTATCATCCAATCAGATTCAACTAATCATTAATTCAGTTTAATATACAATATTGCTTCTCAGAGTAATGCCAGACATTCACACTAGATAAAAAAAAAAAAAAAAAAAGGTTCAAATCTCTCAATTTTTTAGGTGTGATATGTTGGTGTAATTGACACTGTTTTCATGATGGAATGCAGAGTGAAAAGACAGATGCACTTAAAATCTGGAGAAAAGTGTGAACCTACAGCTGTGGCACTGTTAAAAGCAAAAGAAAATCTTAGTTTGATTGCATCAGTTTCTGTCCATTCAAAATGGTAATATACTGTAAATGAATGTACAGGTGGACTAACCAATAAAACAGTGTCAACATTAGTACATACAGTAATGCACACTTTACGAGTGTGTTTGGAATTTGGATTTTATTCCATTGCACTCCTGAGTGCCAGTTTTAGTTCTTTCAATGTACAGTTGGCTAAATTACCAAAACTTCTCTAATACCACAAATGTATGTCAGTTGTTTACTTTGTTTTTTTTTTAATTTATCATTAATCAATGATCACTCATTTCATTCTACACCAGAATAGAATAGAATAGAAAGCTTTTATTTTGTCATTGCACAGCTGTACAATGTACACAGCTGTCACTACAGTGACTCGGCAGAGGAAAGCTTGCAGGGCAGTTCTCAGTGTGATAGACTGAAAGGCAATGACACTGGATTTCATTAGTTGATGGGGGTGCTTAAAATAACACTAAAAGTTTAACATTGTTCTGTCAATAACTCAACTTAAACTAATTTAGAGGACTAAAATGTCTGTAATTGTCACTATACATTGTACTTATCCAATGTTTTTGTCTTGCTTAAAAAGTACATTTCTAAAGTGCTACAAATTTATTTCACATACATAATTACTAAAACCTCAAATAGCTTAAGGATAGAGACTCTAATCTAAAACATTTTTATTGTTTAGTCTGTTAAATGAAACTTGGGCTTAAGACACTTTAATGCCTCAGACATTTTGGCAGTATATCTTACATTTCTGGGCCCGCTTTGTTGTTTTGCAGTGTATTTTGCTTATGTCATGTTGTTGTGCCTGTAGTGAATCTTCAATGCAGTTTGATAGCAGGAACGTTTTCTATACAAAAGGTACGGCCGTCTTTTCTGCAATCTTCACATCGGACCCAGTTTCAACAGTTGGGGAAAAAAGCCTTTGTATAAAAGTCAGAGATACTAATTTCTTCTCTCACAGAAACATCAGAAGAACAGAATGCAATGCCACCGGATATGTTGTGATGGGACATTTAAAAAATTTTTTTTATTTGTCTGTGTTCTCCTCACCTACTGTACATGCGTAACGCACAGCTTAATGCAACAAGTTCAAGTGTGCTTTAATTTAAAATCACAATATTTCTCCTGAACACTGAACAGTAGAGATTGATGAAGTGTAACCTTACAGAATTTTAGAGCTTCTTTTCTAAAAAGATCCATACCTTTTGGAGGTTACAGTATGTCTACATCGGTTCATCCATTTAATGTCGCACACATACTTCTGTATCCTTCTCAGTCTTTTTTTTTTTTTGGCTTTCAATATATCAGATACTCTACCAGCCCTTTACCTGGGCCTGCTGCTGCTTCTCATATAACATCTGCATCTCTTTTCCCAGGTATTTTTGCACATTATAATGAACCACACTACACCCTGTCATTTCTGCATGCAGGCGTATCACTGCAGCAAATACCTGCATGAGAGGCCCTATAACCGAAAGCTAGTGCGTGTGTGTGAATGTGGAGATAGATATTGATACGTGAGTGAAGTTTATAATGCCACAGTGAAAGAGAGGAGCATCTTAAGAGTGTTTGTCTCTAGGGAGCATCCCACAATTACATATATAAACTGCTAAACTGCAGGGTGAAGAGGAGATGAAGGGAGGCGGGCTTGGGATGTGACATCTTTTCTTTATCCCACCATAATGCACATGTTACGTTAGGATTAGTGTGTTGGCGGAAATTACATTACATACCAATTACTTACAGAGATAAACACTAACAAATACCAGGTTGAAGATATCACAGTGACAGTCTTTATGACAAGTCTGCTGGGAGATGTGAAGAAGACCGCAGGATCACCAAAATGTCACAAGAACAGAAATTCACAGCAGATCACAAATCAAAGCAAATAGGTGTCAGGGAGGTTTTCTAAAACCAATCTGTAAATTGAAATTTAACCCACTTGCAGGATTGAAATCAAAAACCGGTTCCAGTGTGGAATAACATAGTGACTCATACAGATTTGTGGGAAGTGCTCACAAAAAAATCCACTTGTTACAATCATGAACAACATTCATGAAATAAACCTTGCCTTTGCAGGGGTTGCAACAAAAGGAGAGAGAAAAACACAAAACCAGTGTCACTCCAGTTTTAATGGAAAAACATCCCTTTGGCTTTTAGGGGCGATTCCAGCTGTATTTGGAATTTCTGGGGACATAGAAGACAAGGTCGTGCATCAGCTCGTGAATAGACTATTCGTTTGTTTTGGTCAGGGATGCTATCCACAGGGAACTTGCAGCTCCACTCTCTAGTGTCTCAAATGCCTGTCAAGGCTAGCTGGCCTCACTCAATACACTGAAAAACTGAAAGACAACATTCTGCTAAAAACAGGTTTCCATCATAAATCGGCTTCTCAGATTTAATAAATGTGCTGTAACAGTGTTCAGGTTGTTGATGTGTAAAGATCTCACTCTTTGGCTTTTGCATTTCTGCTGTACTTCTGGCTAACAGTGGTAATTTTGTGGTTCTCTTTACCTTGATAAGAGTTTAAAAAAATACGTGGTTAGGAATCAAGCGGTGCTGGCAGAAGGTGAGTGGTCTAAACATAATTTTGGATGCTGAACCACTGGTTGAGGTATTACCCAGGTAATACAGAAACCGGAATAAACAAACAAAAAAAGGAATTTGAGGAATTAACACCATTAATTACCATTCAAAACAGTCTTATGCTTTAAGATGACACTGGCAAAAATTCTACTTCAAACACCAAATGCAAAACCACCAGTATCTACTTATTTTAACGGTGAAATGAAAATAAAAATGAGTGTCATAGTCGTTACTTGATAACCCAGATTGCAGATTAAGTGTGATAACAGGCTTTGAATCTTGACTGACTTTGAAAAACTTCACTCTACTAATACAGTGTCGCAGCCACCAATGTACAGTCTCGCACCTTAATAAGCATGTAACTTGAGCAAATTGGATGGATGGGTGTTTCTAACTCTGATAATCACCATTTAGACACTGCACCATTCGAAAACAACAAGTCAGAATACTATGCAGCCACAGGACATGTAGACTAAAGAGAAATCCTTCAGCCGGCTCAGTAGCAAGAGGCCTTATTCTTGGTTATTATACAATAAGCATCATCTGATGATCAAGGCAACGACTCTGTTTAAAAGGAAGATTACCAAGACATTATGAGGTGGTTTAGCATCCAGCCCAAATGTATGGTTTTAACATAAAAACCACCACATGTGTTTCCAGTTAGTCGATAATATCTGAAGTACAATTAAAAAAAAAAAAAAAAAGTTGGAATGAAGGTGTTGTAATGACTTTGGACCCAAAGATGTGGAACCCGCACTCTGAGGCAGGAGCAGTTGTAAATAGGATTTTTTGAAAACAGTATGGTAGAAGGTTTCCTTTGGGTTAGGGGGGGTTATGGTTCAACTGGGAGAGCAGGGAGAGCTGAACAGGTGAGGGCTTCAGGGCTTAGCTGGCGGAGCAGGAGGAGCTGAACAGATGAGTGTTTCAGGGCCATTCGATCCAGTTGGGGATTTATGGCGAAGCTGGACAGGCGTTGAGGCAATGATCCACACGGAAAGCAGGAGGCCATTACTTAGCTGGATGCAGAGCTGTACTGGTTGTTGGTATGATGATTCAAACTGGAAACAGGCAATGAGGATAGAGCTGGACGTGATTTGTAACTGTGGCAGACTGAAGGTATGAACCTGGAGCGCAGGGAAACTCAAGGTTAAAAGCATGCACATTCACACAGGAACAATAGACTGGAATTTGGCCTTAAGGTTTGTACCACAAGGTAGACTGAACGATCTGGCAAAGAGTGGAGGGATGAACCGGGGCTTAAATACAGCAGCTGGTGGAGGAGTTGATGAGTTGATTAGACACAGCTGTGCCTGTGAGTTGGCTGGAGATGAACCAGGTGGCCACGCCCAGCTTCAGACTGACACACACACACACACACACACACACACACACACACACACAGAGACAGGGAGAACAGCGAACTGAGGACGAGCGAGCACATAAGGGAGGGGAAAACGGAGGAGAAATCAGGGAACAATGCCGAGAGCTAGTCTACCCATGACAGAAGGTCAGACTTTAACTCTTTCACGGTTGATTCCTAACCTTATCCACGAGGCAATTATTGTAACAAACCTTAAAACGAAGTAACAATTTTAATGCAAACCATACTGTTAACCTATAACTCTAACCAAGTCATTTTATTGCCTAAATCTAATCAAACCTTAAAAATACCAGCGTCAGATTAAAAAATGATACTGTCGTGTTGATGGTGGCATCAAATCCCAACGTACTTACACTGTATACATTGTTCTGGTGGGCATGGACAAACTATGTATTTTGTTGTCTAATTTGGAGGACTTGTGCAAATGGAAGTTCTTGACCACACTCCCGTACCACTCCTTGTCGCCCTCTTGCTGTTGAAAACACAATGAATGCATTGTAGTTTTAGATACAGCATGATGTTAATTCCTTTACTCTTCCTGTATTCAACTTTACAGGTAAGAATTCCAAAAACCCATTCAATATCATATTTCTTCAAAATGCAGAGGTGAAGTACGAGTAAGTATATGCCCTGCTATTTCATAATGATAAGTGGTCACTGCCACTGAGAGATCATTCGAGAGTTGCTGCTTGGTGAAGGACATGCTCCCTGCTGAATAAGAGAAATCCCTGTTCAAACCGAAGGGCCTACCAAAGGAATAAGATCAGTTCTGCATAAGAACAGCTATCCCGCCACCAATCACGGCCGCCATCTTAATTTACTATTTCAGTGTCAAATAAACAAGAGCGACAATTAGCTGCTCAAGATAAATCTTAAACTGATAACCACTGCTGTTGTGTGAAAACTCTGTATCTACAAAGTGACATTTCATCAGGCTCTACAAAAAGACTCGCTTTTATCTCAACCATCTAATTTTTTGAGTTCATCCATCATTTTGAATGGTCTCCAAATGACAGCAGCAATATGTTGCTGGGGTGACAGCTGCCGCAATGTCCTAGTTTTTGTTCCCCTAAGCATTGTTCTTGTACATAATACTAGCAGTTAAAAATCTGCAGTACAGCGCAGGTAAAATTCCTATTTGCATTTACAATTTTTATATTGTTCGGTTGTTTTATCAGCTCCTCGGCAAAGGCATAACACATTGGTCAGAAAATGTGAATAGATTTTAGCGTTCACCTTGAAGCCTCCTTCTTCATCATAATGTGATTAATGTGATGTTTCAGTGGAGTTCCCACCGACCAACCCAGTTTGTCTTCTTAACAAACACAGTCACAATATGCGGAGGATGTAATGTTTCTCTTGAATACCCTTATGGGATTTTAGGGTTAATTGTAAGGATCCTTTTCTTAATGAGAATCAGAATTAGTAATTCTGCTGCTCATTAAGAAAATTAACTGGCACCAAGGCAAGCCTTCAATAAATAGCACAAAACGGCAGGACTATTGATCCCAGCCCTCGCCTCTTTGTGGCAAACATTGCAGCATTCAAGGACAATGTCAGCAAGGAGATTAAACATCTTTACCCAAAATACTTCAGGATGTTTGACAGTTGTCTGCCTTCCTCTGTTGGGAGAAAGATTAGATTTATTTGATAAGTTCTGTAAAGCTTAGCCACATGGGCGAGAAAATTAATTTACAAGTACAAGATTGTGTAGCACTTCACTGAGCATGACTGTTTTCACCAACACCTTTCAATTAAAATATCTTTCTCTCCATGACTATTTTTTTAAGCTCTCAGATGAGTAAACCTTAAGAATGAGACGTACTCTTAAACAAACAAAACTTGGTCATCATAAATTCCCTCAACTAAATGACTTTACCTTTGAAACTGGACAGGGGAAACGTTTTCGAAACGTGAGGTGTCAAATGTTACCTAAAAATAGATTACACTTCAAAGAATTCCACCCCCTTTTATGGGGCTTTTGAAAACCTGTAAGTTTTGAGGATCAAAGTGCAGACATGCTGTCTAATAAAAACCGCTCTACTTTTTGGTTTGGGAAAACTTTGCCGAGTGAATTTAGGACTCAATGGCAAGGGGATTGCAATGTCAAGCCGTATTGGCCAAGCAATGCTTCTTTCCCTGAAAGCCATGAGTTTGAAATATATAAATGTCACACTCTGTTCTCTGAAAGGATTACTGTGGATGAAATGGATGTTTTCAGACACCAATGACACTTAATCATTTCTCTGGACACTAAAAAAAATAGACTCTGTTAAAGGTGCATTGTGTAACATGGCAAAAAATATTGCTTCTTTTTTCTGGTACTGTCACAGTTGTGTTACTCTTTATGTAAAATCTGAAGACAGTTTATAGCTGCCTATTTTTGCAGGCATCTGATATAAGTAAAAGGAAGTGATAGAGTTAAAGGAAAGTGTAACTGGCTTTTTCCTTTGGATTTCCTTGCAATGCCAAATTGCTGACAGTTTAAATCACTTACTAAACATTTTATAACCATTTACCCAAGGCTCTTTCAGTGTGTTCCACCATTAGTAGAAATGCTTTATAATAAGGGAATCAGCTTTGGTGGATAAGTGCTTTACCCTATCATGATTATCTTTTGTGGGAAGAAGAAAAAAAAAAAAAGGAAAAGAAAGGCTCCTCTGAGTAATTTAAGGTCTGTGTCCTAGAGGTGTGAGATTGGATGTATGATGTCGATTACACAAACTGAGGCCCTTTTTATGTGACCCTCGTATAGACGGCGAGATGCCACTTCATCACTGTGCAGCATGCAGGGTGCTGGTGGGCACTGCTGGTAAATTTACAGTCGGTGCCAGTGTGTGCCTTGCTATTTCATTAAGCTAATATATTCCACCACGGCTGTGAGGAGTGATCCTGCGAGGAGCCGGCCCTGGATGTGCCTCCACACAGACACCCTGACCTGAATCTCTGCTCCAGCTCTGTCTGTCACATCCATTACCCTTCCCTCACTGGTTCAGCCATCAGCTCCGCCGGCATATGGCGGGGTATGCATCATGGCGCTGTTTATGAGAAGGCGGTTGGTGACACCGTTGGTGTTACACTGCTGGGAGACGTTTGCAATCTGGAATCTGCCAGGATTAGCTGTTAATTTATGTGTAGCGTTTTGCTTCCAGTTTCACATGTAAGAATCTGTTGTCGTCAACAAAACAATTACTCCAAATGAGAGTGACTGGCAGACATCATCTTACTCAGAATAGTTTCTGAATTGGTTACATTCTTGTAAAGCTATTTTACCACAATATTTAGTCTTTGGGTGAGAATTTCTCCCTTGGTTTTCTGCCACTATCCTTCTCAATCCACCTGCAGATTGCCTCACAGTGCTTCCTCACCAATTATTTATGAATCCCAGTTCATAATGCATTCTTAGGCGACAGTTCTCAGTTGGATTCCCGCAGAGAGATGGATGCATTGGTTTACAGACTGATTGTATTCACCAGGAAAGTCCCAATGTTGGCTTGGACAAGGGGAGAGATTAATGATGGCAGAGCAACCTGGAGCTTAGGCAGTGGAAAAACCTTTGCATGAATCTTGATCTGACTGATGCTCGGTGTTACTGCAGATTATGATATTTCTTGCATAACATCCTCAGAGGTATTGAGTAATATGCAGTTAAAATCCATACGAGCTGATTTAAGCTGATAAGAAATTTGTGTGATTTATGTCAAAGATACCGAGCTCACGACATGTTTGCTCTTTGGAGCCATTAACAAGCCAGTGGCCAGGTCCCACAAGTCATCAGCGTCATCTTTTCATATAGAAGGGATTTTCTACTGCCCTATCGGTTGTGTGTGTGTGTTTGTATGAGAGATGGGGCTTAGGGCAACTGATATTAATGTATGCCTGTTGCAATGCATCAGAGACCCATTATGCAAGGCGTGTTTGTTGTATGTCTTCTGCATTTCTCTTTGGTTGTTGCAAGGTTATATGTATCAGAAATTATGCTTCTGTGAGAAAAGACATCTTTGATAACATTGAAATTCAAATTTCCATCTCTCAGCAAAGAGTCTTTTTTACTTCAACAGCCTTGGTCTTGATAATACGGCTTCAACAGCTTAGTGCTGTGGGTGGAATTTACAAGATTAATTCCATACACTTACTAAGGCAAAAATGATGTAATGACAATGCGTCTCTTTCACGTTAATGCACTTTGTAAAATATGTCTTGTGCATAGCAGATTTCTGAGTATTAAATGTTTGCCTGGACTTGCATACACGGGCCATATGTACTTTAACACTTGCAGGGTTGAAGGAGCACAGTTGTGTTTTAAGCTATTTACGTGACATTATTACTGAACATTTACCAAGGCATAAAAGACCGCGTTGAATCACCACGTGCACCGTGGCTACAGCTTTTTCAAGCACCCCCCATCACGACTCAACTATTGCCCCGTCCGAGCTGCACAAATATCAGCCACCTTTGCTTGATTACAATAAGGCATCAACAATAACTCATGACTGCATTTTAATTATATGACTGTTGCGGCATGATATACAAATCATATGACCATTATAAGACCATAGTGAAGCATACAAATATGATACAGAAATTGCATCACGATAAGGTACAGGCTCACTGTAGGCCAATATCCATCTCTCTTACAAATGATGCTCGCATATGCGGGCTTACACACACACACACACACGCGCGCGCACACACACACACACACACGCGCGCAATTAACACTACTGAATTAAAACAAGCCCACATTAGAGAACGACAAAATATGGTCATTGTTTTCTGTTGATGCAGCGATGGTCAACACAAGAGGAAAACGGGTCTGTAATGTCAATTATTACTTTAAAAACGTATTATTTATATCACTATTCAGTTACACGTGAATATAGCCTATTGTATTATACTTAACTAACTTATACTTAGAATTAACAGGGCTTTAAATATATTTGTCCTGCACCATATTAAATACAACACAATGAAGTAAATCAAGTCTCATTGGAAGAATTGCAGTAACATTTCTGTCTGGACAAAGTATACATACACATATCATACATAAATGGATATGCAACCAAATTAGCTTGATTCATCTTACATAAAAGTTTATTTTAGCAGCATGTGTTTGCTCAGCCTCTCTGATAAAAACAATAGCTTCATATTTCTATGAGAATAGTCCCAATGGTATTTTTTGGACACATTTACAACACAGTGGGTGGAAGATGACTTTTTGAAAAAATTATATTTGTGCTGTTGTTGTAGCAAGATGATGCACTAAATCCAAAACCAAATTCATCTGCTGGACAATAAAGACAGAAAGGCACATCATACATCTCATTGACATACGTGTAATTGACGCAGAGTGAAATTTAGCCTGCCAATCACGGTAGTGTATTTTTCGGATGTATGTACCACACAATGTCAAGCATTATTTATTTATTTTTAGCTTAACATGTTACACCAGCTTTCAGAAACCCCTTGCAGGTTAAACTGGAGTAATGAAACACTTTTAAGGCTGATTAACTCTGAAAGACTCATTACAGCAGATACTCATGTATCTGCTGTAATGAATGAACACGTAATTGTCTAGTCCTGAAATATAGGACAACCCCCAATTTTTAAAGTTTCAGAAAAAAATCTCATATCTCATAAAGTCTCATATTAGGTCTCATATAGGGCCAATACGGTATCCTTTCTCTCCGGAACTCTCAGCTTAGTGTTTTTATGTTCATTCGGCCGCGCCTAAGCTTTATAATGGGAGGGAAAACTCTGCAATTATATACAGTATTTCACCTGCATAACCTGCAACGGCCATGCAACTTTAAAAAAAAGTTTATAACAGTAAAAAAGTCAGGTAAGTGTTCACTGTAATATAAAAGTAAATATAAATTACCAAAGACATTTTACTGTGTTGAGGTAAAAATTGTTTAATGTCTGGAGTCTCTCATTTGTGGCAGGTCTGCATCAGTCAAAAAACAGGACTGATAATTTAATGTACGATGTACATCATGAGCAAAGCATAGCTGATGCGTGAAAGTGATAGTGACTTGCAGGGAAAAGATGAAAAGTCAAAACAGAAAACACGAATGCTTGCATAATAAAATAGAAATTGTCATTAAAACGCCCCAATTTTTGTTTCTTTTTAGAATGTAACAGGATAGAATTTTGCATTTTCACAACTTGACCCAAATCTGTCGACAGAAGAGGGTTCATGTGCAGACTGTAGGGCTCCAGTGGACCTCAGAAGGATACAAATGTTGACATGTGCAGTCATGTGCCTCAAAATTTACATTAAGTCCACATTAAATGTTTGGTCTTCTGAATGCATTTAGAGGTAATTTCACACTATGACAACTTTGTGGCCGTAAGTAAAAATTAGTTGAAGAATTTGAAGTTCCTGTACACCACTTGCTTACAAAGGGTTGCGCTTGTTTCAAGGAACACCAAGGAAGACGAGAAATTGTTAGACACTCGATATCTCAGTACAGTTTAATGTACTTTACTGTTTTTTACATGAAGATTTGTGTGTTTGAGAGCAGAAAAGTGTACGTTGCCAAAAACAAAATTTAATTTGAGAAAAATTGGCATCTCTCATTCTGGAAGACTGTATAAATAGTGTGTTTTCTGTGGCTGTGTTGCCCACATGCAGTTTGTTTTTCAGAAATTTCCAATTTTGTTTTTGCCTTTGATTTGCTTTTATTTATATTCATGTCACGCGTCATCATTCCTCAATTTCTAGTATTTTTATTTTACTCAATTATTTCTGATAAACAGTAGTCACTGGAACTAACTGAACATGAATCAATAAAAAAATGAAAAGATATGTGCCAAGGCGTTAATGCTCATGCAGTAACACTTTGGGGAACCTTTGGCACCAGTTGACCCATTTAGACACAGCCCAAGTGGCCCTGTTAAATGTAATTCAAAATGAATCTGATGGAATGGTACAGTAGTCGGCTCAAAGAAGCACATAATCAGAATGTGAATGAGAATCAGAAAAACTTTCATGATCCCTGAATATTAATATTCATGCCTATACCGTTGCTTGTCCACATCCATATCCTCGCTTCACAAATCAGCTTTTGGCAACAAGCTAGACTTCTGTGCTTCCTCTTCAGAGCAGCCTCATCACTTGTGCTCCTATAATTGAAATGCAAAGCCAGACCTTCAGCATAATCAGATACTCCCTGATTTGTTTTTAGATTAAGTTCAGGAGTCATATGGTGTTTGTGCAGTGGCTCTGTTGTTATGATTTGAATGCAGTCAAGCTGGTGATTAAGTTTCCTCCAATATTGTGTTGCACATTATGTTTATTTAATATAACATTGGGCTTATTATTCTGATGCATTATGTAAAGCCCGCTCCTCTTGTAACACAGTGGCAAAAATGACTCGAGAAAAGTGAAGAACAGTAAATAAAACCAGCTTGTTTCAGCATGAGGTTATAGTTTCGATCGGTGAATACGTCCACATGCACACTTGTTTTCTGGTTTTTTGTCTTATCCTGGTTTTGATCATATTTGGGATATGGTGTTTACATGCACCATGATAAACCTTGTCAATCACATGCCGGTGTACCGTGCTTGTAGTCATTATCATAACAGTGTCCAGGTTTATGATTGTTTGTGTGCAAGTGTGTCTTGACTCCTCAGCTTCCCAGCCGCTCATTTCTGTACTGACTGAGTTAAATCAACAGTTGCAGATGCACATGGTTTGGTTTCTGGCTGAACTCTGCTGCTTTTACCACTGTGCTGAATATTACTTCTCCATCTGATGACCAGCATTACCAAAGTCAGACTCTCCATTTATTTCAGTGTGTTCATCATCATAACATCATTTACCCTCATATTTTTTGTTTTTATTTACCAACTAAAAGTTAAATTAAATTGATGATGCTCCATGGCAGAGTATAATCAAAAACCTGGATAAGGTGTTTACGTACTACATTATCCTGGTTTCCACTGGAGTCCTCCAGCCCAGGTTTCTCAAAACCAGGATGATGGCTTATCCAGTTTTTGAAACTAGGTTATGGTATTTACATGTACAACACAAAACGAGAATACTCCAAAAGCCTGATCATTACCGGGATACCAGTGTACATGTAATCTTACTCCGTTGTTTTCAACCTTTTTGGCTTGTGGCTCTTTGTAGCAAAAGCAGTACTTGCTCCTGACTCCTTGCAGTTCCATATGAGCTGTGAGCAGTCCAACAAAGGAGTGATGTTGCCTTCTCACATTGTTTCATTGAATAGTTTTAAGAGGCCTGACTTGAAACTCCATAGTATTACACCACAAAAAAAAATAAGATTTGAGAGGAGCCAGGAACATATGTAGAATTCTATGTGATAGAATATTTTCTTTTTTTTTTTTTAATCGTTAATCATCTTGCGACCCCTTGATGTGTTCTGAACCACATGTTGGTAACCACAAAAATTGATACCTCACCTAAAATGTTTAAAGTATCAATTATCCACCGTAGGTTGGTAAGTCTATAGATTTCACTGTGGATGACTTTTTGTCGTTTTCATGGTGAAAAACACTGCATCTGTGTTGGGTTATCGTCCTTCTTGGACCTCAGGAGACAGAGTAATATGCCATATTATGGTGAAATGAAGTGTTTGCAATGTGGTTGGCATATATTTTAGTTGAACAGTGGAAAGGCTAATTATATGGCAAGAGTGGTTTCAGAAGTTTCAATTAAAGATTTGATCCTTTTTGCCACCGTGGAAACTAGGTCCCACTGGAATCCACTGTCATCGAAATGAGTTCAAACTGACAACGCTTGCTGTTCTTCATGAAGGCCAAAAATGTCAACTTTTTATTGCCAACTTTAAATTCAACACGGGTTGAGATAGGTACATTAGTGGTGGACAGTCGGTTCGACTTTTATTCAGCTTGCACAGGGTATGTATTCGATGTCTGTGTCATTTCTGGATGCGTTGACTACCAGTAACCGTGGTGCTCCACACAATAGAAGATGCAATTATGCATCTGGCAAAGTCATATTTCCCATTTCAGAGGAAAAGACCTTCATTCTTTTGTATTTTTGGGTGCCTCAAATGAAAAGAAGATGAGACCACAGAGCAGTGTAGAAGTCTTTATGAAATGTTTTGTGGGCCGTGACATTTCCAGTGAATGGACTCGCACAGAGGCCAACAGTTCTGAATATGATAAGAGTATTAGATCCTATAGATAAGTGAACCCAGTCAGCAGTTTTTTTTATTTGTACATTATTACTTACCCAGCATGAGGTGTGAGAAATTGAGAAATCAATTCTGTGGACAACCCAAAACAGCTTTCAGGATGCAGCTAACTGGAAAAATAATCGCTGAGTAGTGTTCAGTTTCTGATCAGGCATAATAACAACCACTACCCACTAAAAGCATAAAACCACTAATTGTTTACGAGCAAATATCCATTGGTGAACATGACATTTCTTATGGTTAATTGATTAGTTTCACATTCACACAAGACAGCTACAATCAATGACATCAAACTATACATGATTTTGTAGATTCTCCAGTCATCTTCCAACACCCCCGTAGAAGTTTTTATGACTTGTCTGTCATGCTAAATTAGAGTCACAGTTTGTTGGATGTTTGGTGTTCAGACTGCAGCCTGTGAGCACTCTGTCTTGTCCAGGTGAAGGTTATATTCTTTTCAGATGAGTTCAACAAAGGAAGGCTGGGGCACAGCCGGTAACAGTGCCAGGCCAGTTTATACCATTCTGAGCCACGCTCCCTAATCATAGCTGTGATGCTCTCGGGAAGCCACACGTCCATTTTCTGGTTCTCTCCTGCAGACTGCCATTGAGAGACCATTAGGGTGGACTGCATTTCTATGGCTGACCAGCACCTCTGAAGCTGTTACTGCAGAAGTCAGAATAATATGATTAGCCTGCTGTTGAGTATCTAATTTTTACAGTCGTTCACGGGGCTGATTTAGATGCTTCTATAGTTCCCAGTATGTGTGAGGGGAAATGTTTGATCATAGTGGCATGAAAACAGTATTAGCGTGAAGCTGTGCCCATGGACCAGAGATGCATCAGATGGGGGTCCCAGAGGTAGCCTTTTGAAAAGAGTAGTAAATCCCCGTAGCTTGGCAAAATTTAGCAAAACAGAGAGAGAATTAACTTCAAGCATGAATAGTGGGGCTTAATGATTTTCAGGCTCTGAGGACATCTTGCTTGGTGCGATAAGTGAGAGCTGTTGTTTGACTTTGTCGAAGCAAAACTAAAGCCCTGTATCTACACAGCTCCCATTATCCTCCTATGTTCACAAGACAATTCAAACAGCTAAGTATTTAAAGGAAAGCAGAGCATCATCAACATAAAAGACTCATTTTAGGGTTGAAAGAATATGGTGCTCATGTAGAGGTACTTCTACTTTGGAAAATATAATTACTCAAGTAGAAGTCAAGTTACCAGCAAATGAAAAGTAGTGTTTCACTGCTATCTGTGTTTGAAAGTTTCAGGTCTGCTTCACCTCTGACCTGGATGTTATTGGGTGTGGTCAGAAGTGAGCTTGTACCTGTAACCACACCCTACAGTGATGTCACAGGGTACTGACAACCGCAGCAGGGTGACAAGTTAAACCACTGGAGGTCGGCAAAAACAAGACCTTTAGGGGTTGTTAAGTTGCCCTTTAAAGTTAAGAAAAACAGCGAACTTAAAAAATAATATCTCCTAAAATTGTTTGTTTTTCCCATCATTTTTTCAGGTTATATAATTATATTCTGGTTATATAAATATAAATCATATACAAATCTTTGCTTGTTTATGCTCTTTACTGAAGCTACATACTGCTTACCTTGAATATTTAAATTCAGGATTGTGTAGTTTTAATGAATAAACTATTGCATCAAATGGAAATATTCTTCAAATACTATGCATCATTTCGAACAATTTTCTCAAAATGTTGTCCTCTAATTTAGATTTGGTTAGTGGACATGGTTACATGGTTAGTGCAGCAGAGCTTAAGACACTGATATACACAAAAAGTAGAAAAAGGTGTTGGTACATATACCTTTTGGATCCAATTCAAGAAGAATTGGAGAGTAGTAAGTTCGGGGTAAACGTTTTACTTTCCGAAAGAAAATCACGAGTTAACTCCGTGACTCATGATGTGTTCTTGGTGGTTTTTGTACTGCCCATGCCTCCTCGCTGCCCCACTGCACTCAATAAGTTTTGATTTTCTAATCTGAATGAGAAAAACAACAGTGTGGCTGAGTAGCTGTTTTGAATCGGATATCTATTGACCTTCTCTCACCTATTCATCTATCTTTCTCTCCTAACCATCTCTATTAAACCATGAATTCTCCCTCTTGTTTCATCCACCTCAGTCTTTCACTGAATCACCCCAAAAATGTTGCTGTAGGCACAATGTTAGTGCACAGTTGCCCACATAATATACAGGATGAGTAAAAATATTGTCTGTAATTGGCGCAGGTATGTTCTGTACTTAAGGCTGTACTCAGCTGAGGCCTGAATGTCCCTTTCCATGACTTGTCATGAACTGCTTACCTATTGTTTCCTTATATATTGGGCTTCCTTGGGACATAACAGGGTGCAAAATGTGTTACAAAAAAGAATAGATTCTTCCAAAGAATTCCTTCTTCGAAATGCAATTACTTATTAAATTAATTAAGACATTTATTTACACAATTTTAACCAATATGCTTGTTTTAAACATTGAATCAAATAACCTAATTTATTTTTAAATGCAATGCGGATGCTATTTGTATCTACTAATTCCTTCTAATTGAATTGATTTTTTAAAATATGGTGATGTACAACAACTGAGTCAAAACATTAGTAAAATTATACACTCAAATACAATTATAATTAAAATTGTCAGAACACAATAGGCCACAGAAAAGCACAGTAGTTCCTCCGCCCATGCACTCATTAATCTCTACAATCTGCCCACTCTATGATATATGTTTTAGACCATTATATATAAGTTTATTATATTTTTGATCAAAACAGTTTAATTTTTTATAATCCAATGTGACCTCTCCTGTCTCATGAACATCTACCTAAAATAACAGGGCCTAAATTTGTCCCCTTCACTTCATCCCTTTAGGTCAGGGTGTAATTTGACCACAAAAACCCCAATTGGCAATAAGAAGGCATCTTTCATGGATGTAAAATCCAATATATGTGTGTCAGAGGCCAGCCAGAAATAAGTCCTGACATCAGGGGAAAGTGGAGAATAAGCCGAGCTGTCAGTATCTCTGTTAAGGATAGTCAGTCAGTACGAAGGAACCCTGTTGTACAGAAGCCTCCTGGATGCTTGCCAGGGATATGCGTTTGACATGTGCTATTAAAAAGTGAAAATACTGTATCCTCTGGATGTATATTGTTGTGGGAGGTCCAAGACTGTGCTTTAAAATTGACCTATTGGCCCTTTCCTCACCTACCTTTAAAGCTCTATCAAACATACATTTGTTTTCATGGATACTGCATATGTTTTTTTCTATGTCTGAGTACACGAATGAGTACATGATGGTCCACCATACAAGCGTTCTGTATACACGCCACTACTCCTGTGAGTGATCATTGACAGTGGCCTTTTGCAATTCTGCAATTTGGGGGTTGGCGTGCATTGGCATGCTGTGGATGTTATTCCCGATCTATAGGGACTAGATTATGGAACAGGCTTCAGGGACTGTACTCATCATCAACCTTTTCACACTCTTATAAAAGATTCATGACACTGCTTGTTTTGCCGTGGCAACGCAACAGGAGTCAGAGTTGCAGATGAGCAACCACTGAGAGACAAATGGTGGCCTGAATAATACAAATACCGTTGTTCGCCTTCCATTGCTAAATAATACAGTAGGATTACCTTGGGTGCAGGAAACCTGTGCATTTATATTGGTCCACAATTGAGTAGATAACACTCAATTTATTCGCCCCACTTATACATAAGTATTTATTCATGATTGATTTGAAGAATTTCCTTTCACAATCTGAATCTTCAAACCTTTATATTGTTCACATAAATTGGCTAGACATTGATTTATCAATTATTACTGTCAGGACTGATTCATTATTGACTTTGAATTTAATGGGAAATGGCTGCAGGTCGAGAATATTACATTGTCATGTTAATTTAATGATAGTATGACAGACTTCAAATGGAGTATACAAATGGAGTATAATGGAGGTGCTGAAGCTGAGCTAAAGATAGTATTACCAGCCAATTCTGTGAGGGATTCTGCTCTCTGAATGCTAAACAAATTTACCTGACTGGAGTGTTGAGTGTCACTGCTGATAACCTACTTGCAGTGAGCTGCTGCTCTTTTCAATTTTGTGCATGAAAACAAACAAACCAGATGTTGGGCAAAACATATAACATCTGAGATGATTCCAACAGTCTCTTTTACCTTGAATGAATTATTGATTAGACAGAGACAAGAACACAGACAATGGCAAGTCAATATTTAATCAAGGACCCAGCCTTTTTCCACTGATGAGGAAAAAATATGTCTTCATTATTATTGCACTGGAGCCAGCCTCTTCGTTTGGGCTGGCTTTCATCACACTTACAGCAAATGACAAAAGGGAAAACTTATCTTATTATACCTCCTCTGAATTATAGATGGAGTTTGGGGTCCCTGGACAGCTGTTTCCTTCCTGTCTCCTCCAGACTGCCATGATCTTTTGTCATTTCCTGTTTCCTCCGGGGAAGATGGTGAGTCAATCCTTGGAGAAGCCATCTACCAGAAATCCGAGATCTTAGACGTGGATCCTCTCTGCTGGAGCTGCTGATGACTATTCAAACACCATTGTGATGCTGACAGTTTGAGATGAAACTGACAGTTGGTGAATTGCCTGTTCAGTTACTTTTGGCAGTATGGCAGAGCAATGAAAGAGACATTTTTTAATGATTCCAAGCAGGCCATTGACAAACATGATAAATGTGAGACCAGCGACGGAACTGTCTCATCCAACCAAAAACAAGGTGTGACTATAATGGTAAACGCATAAGTTGGCCTGTGGCTTTTGTTGAGTAATGTACCATTCACATGTTTAACATGAAGTGCATGCAGGAGGGCAACTGCAAGAGCAGCCAAAAGGAAGTATGCCAGGATGCGCCTGCCTGCCATACTGCAGTAGCAACAATGCACACATGACCTCCCCTTATCTGCCTGCAGATGTACTCTTGCCTCAGTAAAGGTTGGAGGAGGTTTAAAGTGAATTAACATTCCATAAAGCCATAGCACTGCAGTACACGGTTCATTGGATAACATTTACCATTTGAGAGAAACAAGAACAAACAGATGCACAGCAAAGTGTACTTTCTCACTTAGTCACTATCACTCCTTTTGCAAATAACTTTGTCTCCTCATAAAATGGTTACGCAGTGTCACGTGTCAAATTGATTAACAGTAATAAGTATTTAGTGAAAAGTACTCAAGCGCTTGGGGGAAATCAAACATCTATTTGTATGGATAGTTTCTCATCTGATGTAGATGGAGGACAACAACTGCATTTGTTTCTTGCTCTGTGGTATGATTAATATATATATATGATGAGATAATTTTTTCTCTGGGCATCATTATCCCTTTTTTGATTAAAAAAATGTAGCTGGAGTTCAATTTCACCGTTTAATGAAGGAGTAGCTACCTACAAGAACTAAACATCGTCTGAAGTCTACTTGGGAAGCAACTGACAGCTCGCACTTCTGAATGTTTATGGCTTTACATGTTCCATATTTGCATGCTGCTTGATACAGCATGCAAAAAGGTGATGGCATATTCTATACATTCCTGTATTTAGAATAACACACAAATCTCCAGGCTAGCACCATCTTTGAGGGTGGTACATGTTACACTCTACAGCCTACATTCAACTCACTGCTCCCAGTTTTATGTATTCTGAGGAGGCTCCTGAAAATAGGCCTTGCTGCACAGATTTGCACCTTTTGTAAATACTATTTCATGTTTAAACTTAGGTGCAGTATTCACTGGATTTTGAAGATTTAGGAGGAGGATTTTTTCCTTGCAATGGCACAAATAACTCTGACAGATAATGTCAGGAGGACTCAAAAATACCACTTCTTTGTACTTTAAGATATGATTCTTTTTCTGTCTTGCCATAGCACTTTGACACAGGGAAAAGTGGCTTTTTGACAAGTCAGACACTGTGGGGTATTTGTCCCAGCAGTGGCTTCTTGCAGTTTGCACACTCGGGACAGGCATGACAGTGAGTCCAGCTTACAGTGTGCTCATCCCGTTTTCTGGTCTTGTATTTGGTCCACATGAATATTAAAGCTCCTGGCAAGGCTGGCTGGGGTTACGTTTGTGGCTGCGAGCAGGAGGAGTTTGAGCCAGCCCTCAGCGACAGCAGCTATTGATCAGAGACAGACAGGAGACGGTAGAGAATACAATCAAGACAGACCCCCTCTTCATTCTTTCCTTCTTTCTTTCTATACCACTCACTCTCTTTTTGTTGTTCCTCTTAAATTCCAGGTCTCTTACTCTTTTTTAATTTTCTCTTTCACGCACATCTCTCTGAAACTCACATTCATACATACACACACACTCACCATTTGTTTCTTATTCTCTTTACTGCCTCTCTTGCCTCTCGCCTCTCTTCATCGGTCTCCCCTCCTCTCTTCATCTACTCTCTCCGGCACACTCATTTTTTTCCCCCACGTTTCACTCCCCATATTTATTTTACCACCTTGATTGAATCACAGATGATTCAAAATCCACACCTACATTGCACACCATTGCACACAAACATCTGTACAGACTATATTTAAACCTCGTCTTATAACATCTGCGCCACCAGGGGGAAGAGGAAAAGGTAAAAGTAGGCCATATTTGGGCCTGCAGCAGCTCCTCAGATAAAACAAGAAGAATACCCTGTTTTCATGTAACATGCTGTCTCGACAAAAACACATCAATGTTGCAAGAAGAATGTACAGAGAATGGTCTTCTTATTTTTGCCTGTGCAGGCGTGAATTGTCGCCAAATCACAAAATGTGTTTGTTTTAATAAACAACGGCAGGTATTGATGAAATGAGATCTACAGTGTTTTTCGCTGTTCTGCCGGTTGCAGGAAGTTCTCCTCTCGAGCAGCTCAAATAGCTGACACTCTATTCTGATAAGTTGCAGCCTGGGTTATACTGGCTGCTGTGACGCATTAGGAGAACATGTAAACAACATTTAATGCATATTACACAATTATTTGTGCACAAATAACTTGCTTTCATACATTATGTAGATTGATGTTTTTATTTAAAGGCCTTATGTTCCACAAAGACAAAATCCAACCCCCCCGGTTGGGACAAACTGTCATAATTAGAACAACAAATACATCTCATGGCAGCCTCACTATCGAAAACATATTTCAAATTAGCCCGGAAATCTAGGGCTCAGGGCGTAATTCTTGACATTGTAGGGTTTTTTTTTATCTGATTTGTATGCAGCTGCACTCCAACTCCCCTAAAGTCACACTTAAACTATGGAATTAAGTATTTTGTAGCTAGAAATTTCCTCAGGCTGCTCCCTTGGAACAGCTTTCTGGCGACAGCGCTGCTCTGTTTTGTGTGTCTCAGTCTATTGATGCTAATGAGATGGTAATCTGAACGAGGGTCAGCTGCGCTAAATGCCACTCACAGACATCAGTCACATCCCTTGAGTAACTGGCAGGCATAGTACCACATTTTCAAAACTCTTTTCCTTTCCTAATGGAATTCCCTCAACTGTTTATGAGTCCATCAAATGACATAGTGTTTAGAGGGCAGTGTTCATATATTTGTAATTCATTCTGTTTTCCTTGCAATCTGAGTTGGAAAAGTAATGACTGTGATCCGGAGAAGCTGTTGTTGTGTTACGAATGGACAAGGCAAGCTGCAGCACGGCCTGTAGTCAGGAGGCTCTCTATCCATGATGATAAACTTTCCCTGCCACGAAGAACCAATACCAAAGGATACAGGAGGAGGTATCCAACACTGGTGTCACCCAAGATGGATCCCTTCTCCCAGTGGGGCAGACAGTGGTAATTACACTGAGGAGCGCCAACATGGCATCCGTTCCTTACAAACAACCAGGAACAATGCAGCTGGCAGTTCAATTAGTGGGAGCTCTGTTTATTAGCTACAAGTTTGGGCTGTCAATTAACAGTGGCAGAGGAATGTCACTGATGTCGCCCTGTAATTTCTTCGTGTGGTGTATGAATTAAGAACAGTGAATAGTGGAAGTATGCAGGGTGCTAATTGGGCCATGTTGGCAAAAGACGATGCAAACGATGCAACGAAGCATCTGAGTAGAAAAACTCTGAAAAAAAATACTGTTTTTTTGAATGGCCATATGAGTCATTTTGGAAGGCAATGACAGTGAAATAAAAATGTTTTGCACTATATATAGTATATGTAGAAAGGTGAACAAAAGGTATAGAATTTTGGGTCTGTTTACATAGCATGGTATGATTTGCTTGTGGAACTACTACTGTAGTAGCTGTTTATTTTTGTAAAGGTAACACAGTCACTTTAAGATCGGTTTAAGGGTAGAGCGCGCGAGAGTGCCGAGCTTCCGTAAGACGTCAGGCACGAGGAAGCGGCAGTACTGGGGAACAAATGATTGCTGAGGTGTGTATCTTTGTCTAAGTGCAGGATAAATATCTGTATAACTGTTGATAAAATACAAAAATGGTTACCAGTGTCAGTATCAGAGTGTAATTAAGCTAGCAGACTGAGGTTGGCGAATGATGATTCTGTATTCTTGCCGATTCCTGTAGATTAAAAAACCACTACAGTTGCCTATAGATGTCTAATGTCTTAGTTTGTTAGGTTGTATTATCTGCAGGAGATGTTGAGTTAGAGTCTATCTACTGTAATTGTTTATCTACTGTAATAATCAGGGTGACCTACCCGCACCTTTGGTTATTAGTAGTATAGCCTATAGTGAAGAGTTTGGAGCTAAAAGTCAATATTAAGCTTTTGCCAGGGAATGTGTTTCAGGAAAGGTTGCTCACTGGAGACTTATCTTCTTCCTTATTGGTTTCACTGGTGTTGCTGAAGTACAAGCAACTATTCTGTTTTGTTATAACTGGGATTATCTTGAACTCCCAAAATTACAGAATTAATGCTGTTCTCTATTGAGTGCAGTCAGGGAATAAAAGACCCACAAAAAGAATTTTGCTCTGTGTCCGTTCCTATCATTCATGATCAGGCCAGACATAGTCATTCTTTAAAGTATTCAAATATCCTTTGTGCTTACAATACACTGAGTCATCACTTTTTAACCTCTCTAAACATTTTCTTCCACTCCAGACTTAAACTGTAATCGGGGTGTTTTGGTGAACAACTTTCCTGTGTTGATTCTCAAAATACTGGCTGGGTTTTGGCGGGGATTAGAGTTCAGTATGCAGTGTGCCAACTGACAATGTCCATGGATTTGGCAAAGATGTGCATTACATGATGTTCTTTTTCAGGGTTGCAAACACAGAGCCATGATTTGAACCATGGCTGTGTTTGGAGCGAGCAGCTTGCGAAAGCTTGATAAATCCTCTAAGTATCCGATCACATTTAAATCCAGAGCAATCTATTGCTAGTCCCAGCAAGGATCAAAGCAAAATACGTGGGCGTCCTGGAACCCCTTGAGACAGTAAAAAGCACGAGGTAACACACATCATACATTGTCGGGATAGGAGTTTAAAAGGGATGAGTGATGCATTTAAACGTATTTTAGATGGACATTTGAACAACATGACTGGGGGATTAAATGGCAGGCGTACTGACAAAAACAAGTGAGTTTTGAGATGATAACATAGTTTGTTGTTTCTTGCTACAGTGCGTTCCTGAACTACTGTGTCTTAGCTGTTATTTTGCAGCTGAAGTGTCCCACAGCAAAACAGCATCAAGTGGCTGCCTCAGCCGAAGAACTGAGAGTTGCTGCAAAGACTTAAACATCAAGGCTTCAGATCCTTTTCTCCAACTTTAAGGGAATTTCAAATAAGAGAATTGGTTTTGTCAAAGTTGCGAGAGAAAGAAATAGACTCCAAAGGAATCCACATAAGACTTTGTATGTAGACTCCAGCGCGAAGAACAAACATACAACATAAAGGAATCCGCAAGCAGCAGATGCTATTTTTCATGTTATATTTTGGACAATGCCAAACTCTCAAGAGAGAACAGAGAAAGCGAAATAAAATTCGAGGCATGATCCTGAAAACATGCCAAGAAGCAGAGCCCATTAAGCAGAACTCAGCAAGCGTCTCAGCACTTGATTTTGTGCTACAGTATCTCCACTGTTCATCTCCTCCTCCACACAGGTACGGGTGATCAAGGCCCCTTTTTATCTGCAAACATATGCACTGAAATCTGTTTTCCCCCACAGGAGGTCAGACACTTTTTATCTAGTGCCCTTTAAAGAACAAATACCTAGTGTCCATTAATCTCAACCTACAAGACTGCGATGTCAAGCATTATGCAACTGCTGCCTTGTCTCAGCCACGAGGCCTAAAGAGGATTGGTATCCTTCACATTGGCTGTGACTTTGCTCATGATTGATTGCATGTCTGTTTCTTGACAGCCAATATTCTGCAGGACTGCAAGGCAGGATCGCTGCCCCCCCCCTCATGGATGTTCACCATTGACTGCTGATGCATTGGAGGGAGGGGGGTTTGTATTTTAACCTTCACAAAGTCGAGCTGAATTGTTGTAAAATCACCCCATGTGGATTAGTACAGTGCTGCTATATTGTTCTAATTTGCAAACATGAGGTCCACAGTGACTTCCTATAATGGATCGTTCTGCCTACATTATGGATGACTATATAGGTAGAATGAGAGAGGATGTACAGCACAAAAAAATATGGAGGGTAAATGAAGAGATTAAAATAGATCATTTTGTCGCAGCAATTAGGAGACAAATGGGAGATTAATTTTCAGGACATGCAGCCCATGAGATGGAGACAACAGCTGGTGAGAGGCATATGTCAGAAAAGAGTACCTTTTGAGGTGTGAGTTTGAGGATAGCATGTATATTAAGTTCTTAGGACTGTCAACACACTGTAAATCCTGCAAGCAAACAACCCCCCGTTGGAACACATCAGTGCTTTGTTAGCAAATACTCTTCATCTCATTTACCTTTATTAGTTTTCTCAACTGTGGAAGCCGGAGTCTGATTCTTTTAGCACAATGTATTAACATAATGGAATGTATTAACTGGTGTATTAACTCGATATGTACTTTTAAAACTCAGAATCTATGTTAATCCACCCATCCTTCCATTAGCTCTACCGTTGGAACAAGCAGAGTGAAATTTTTGGCCATTTGTCTTTAGAGTTTTGTAGACACAGTACATTATGGATAAGGTCAGTTTTCTCAAAATTCAACACAATAATACAAATAAAAAGTTTTTATGCTCTAAAAAGGTCAAAAGACCATTATGCATTCTATGAATTTAATAAATAGCAGTCCACTCTTTATTTCTAAACAAATCTCTTTCTTTATAACTTTAAATATCCATGACTTAATAAGCATAATAATAATCAAACTATAAAAAAAACATTTTGAAATGTTATTTATGAATAGTTTAATGCTCAAAAACTCAACTTATCAGCTTTAGCAGAACTTACTCCAACCAAGGATTGTGATTGAAATGTTGTAAAATCCTGTTTGGTGCATTGACAAAAGTTTCCTAAATGAGCCCCGCCTACTTCATGCCAAAGAAAATAGAATCACCAAGCCAGAAATTTCTCATATGAAACACCTCTACTGTTTGGCAGCAAGTAGTGTGTTCATGTAAGAGCCCATCACTCATAATAAGAAGCTGATTAAAAAAATATGTTTTTAGGGCCTTAAAAGACAACACAGTTGATGAATGGTGCCGTGCTGTAGACAGAAAGAAACGACAGAGAAACAGACAGACATGAACAATAAAGTTCATGAACAATACAGTTCACACAAGAGAAAAATAAGGCAGTGAATTAGCGCAGAGATCCAACAAAAATCTTATTAAAATTTGTAATAATAATAATAATAATAGTAATACCAGAGTGTCAGACTTTTTTGGCTTGACAACAACCTTGGCAATAAACGAGCGAGCAGCAACACAAAATATTTTAGAGACACTTGTTTCATCAGCGACCATTTGAAAATCTAAAAAAGAAAACTGAAAATCTGGCAGTGTAATCACTGAGTCATTGGTATTGATCAGCAACTTAACAAGCCCTTGTAGATGATATATTTTGGTCAATCTGTGCTATGGAGCAGTAAAATTGCCCTCTTACTCCACACATTAATAGATTTCAATATAGCAATTGTAAAGGGTGAAGTACAGACACTATTATTACCACAGAGAAATGTGCTAGACATCTCGAAAACCAAACCACTCTTTTTCCATTCTCTCTGAAATCTTCTTCCATCAACACTTCCTTTGCAGTAGGGGGCAGAAGAGACGAAGCTGCCAGCACTCCTCACAACACAACAACCCCTTCCCTGATATCCAGCCCTTCCCCAAGAGATTGCAGACACAAGCGGTGGGTGGGAAGCTATGGCACGCTGCATTCCCGCTTTCTCTCTCCTCCCTCTCTCTCCATCTATTTACTGACTCTCTTCTCTTGCGCTCTTATTTCCTTTCCATCTCTCCCCTACACCAAATCCCTGGGGTACCAGCTCCGCGAAGGGGACATCCCTTCAAGTTCCTACGCAGGCCCTGCAGCAGTTAATTGCAGCAAGAAGATATATTATGTGCAGAGCCACCAAAGGGACAGTTATCACACTAACAAGCAGGGGGTGGCGGAGCTGAGATGGTGGAATCAGTGGCAGCGGTGGTGGGCATCCTCTTGTGACTACAGACCCCTTTTTAACACCTTTCAAAAACAAAAGAAAAAAAAAAAGCCTGTCATGGGTCTTTCTGAGGAATCCTTTTAAGAGACAGGCAGTGAGGCAGAAGTGGTCTAATATAGCTCTTAAATTTCCAGTCAAGTTTACAGAGTGGTGCATAGGAAGAAAAGACGCCTCTGCGTGTCCTCTTAAAGGTGCACTGCTTCTCTAAGAGCTTTCCAGTGCAAACACTTTTTTATTTATTAATTTTTTTTTTTTTTATCTACACCACTTATCTCCCTATCTCTCTCTCCATCTCCCTGTCTAACTTCCTTCCTCCCTCACAGAGATACAGAGCTTTCTCTCTCACGTGTTCCTGGCTCATGTTGGGTGGTGGAGAAAAAGCTGAGTGCTGCGGCTGCTAACTCGGGCCTGACGCCAATTTGCTGCCAGGCTCTTGATCCTGCTCCTACTGCCCTGTCCAGATGGGTGGTGGCCTGGGGGTGGAAATGAGGCCGGGGTCACTGAGCTTTCAAGAAGACCTCTGGCGTCTCCTTTTGTTTACTGTGCAACCCTCTATGCCGAGGAGTGTTATCAGCTGGCTGCCGAAAACACCCACCTACCTGCAAGCACCCCGGCCACCTCGCCACACTGCTTCTCGGTGTTAACTAAAGAGGGGTATGGCACAGGCACCACAGTAAATCGGTCCTCTCTGAGAGGGTTCCTATTCCCTTTGCTCTGTGTCTCCGGATCCATGATGTGACTCTGTATGTTGGTTTAAAAGATTAGGCTGCATTTTAATTGACTAGCGGAGGTGTGCTGCTTAGATGACTTAATGAGTATTAGGATATGATCCAAACACAAGGAGCAAATTTGGATTTAAATCTTTTTAATTTATATGACCAAACATACTTTAATTAGAATTTTAATGCAGCGATGCTTGTGCAATGTTTCAGGATGCTATTAGTAAGAGTTCACTAAATTTGAGGTGTTATGGTATTGAATTTAAGTGCTACTCATACATCCATGCAGCACCCATCCTTAGCACACACAAAAACATACACGCTGTCTCCCTCACATCACACACTCCCACAGGCTGAGAGCTCCATGAAACCACCTATCAGGCCATTATGCACACGGCAGGGTAAAGCGGTCCAGTATAAGTGCATTGATCCTCCTGGCCTCATTCGGTCTGATGAAGACCCGGGGTCCTGTGATAACATTTCACAGCCCGACGAGCCGCTGCTACAATACAGCACATAGCTGAATGGACAGTAAGGAGCTGACCCAGAACGTTGGTAAGACATACAGCAGACCACGGTGTGATCGAGCCGAACATCTAAAGGCAATTGACAAGAGCTTCAACCAGCCCTTAAAGAAATGTTACCAAATAGCAAATCCACTGTCTGGCTGGTAGATGATTACAGGCTTGGCTGCATTGTGAAGTGCATTAAACCACACAAAATGAAGATCTCCACATCTTTCAATATGTCTCCCACTTACATTGAGGAACACACTCCAGATTCAAGGGGTACAAGAGCGTGAGATTGAAAATGGTACGGATACCCTCTGCAGGTATCTGGAGGCAAGGCCAGAGTATCTCTGGAATCTGTTTGCCTTTTATCAAAGTTGACTTTTTACTAATGCCAGGAGGAGGCAGCTACATCAAAATGCCTCTATTCTTAGGGGGAATGTGTGTTGAACTTGTCTGGCATCTCACCATAGGACGTTATGCTGCCCTTTGAAGGAGCCACATTTATATAGTTTTTAAAAAACCCACGGCTAAGAAGATGTAAATAGCTAAGCAGACATAGCTGTTGTCACACTGCCCTTGGATGAAGAATATCTGTCTGGCACACAGTGGCCCCTGGGTGAACCTGGCATTTGATGCTATTTGTCTGGTCCCACGGCTGAATACACAATAAAGGCGGCCTTTTTCTTGGTCAGTTCTCTGTCAGTTTTAAATTTTTATTCTTCTTGTATGTGTTGGTTTTCCTGGAAAATACTTTCATTTTGGTTTTAAGGCCTCTCAAGATGAATTAGAGTCTCAAGTACGTTAGTGAAATAAGTTTCAAAAGCCGTTTTTTTATGCAAAGTCAGTAGAGCAAGCACAATGTGAAGTACTGTAAAATGCCATCAGGAGTTTTCCACATCAGGCTGTTATCTCCAAAGCCCGGGAACTTACCCAATCTTCAGGGTATGTTTCTCCTGCACCAACATAGGAATCACCTTGAACTGAATGCAGGCTTATCATACTGATAAGGCTCAATCTGGAAGAAATTTTACATGATAAACCAGATAGTTTACCATACAGATTAATCCTTGTGCCTGCTGATGTGCAGAAAACGTATAACACACTTTATACATATAGCAAAACATAACAGCAAGTGGAAATCTAACTTTCTAGTCTTATTTGAATGATCTAATAATGATTTTTTTCTTTGCAATTTTTCTGTGGTTCTGTGACATTATTCCCCCTGTGATCAAAGGTGCTTTGTCAGCAATGTAGACAGCTGACACCAGGTCAGTGTGAATCAGAGTATGAAGGTAGCAATAATACATAACACATCTCTCAGTAGACATCAGTCCCCCAAAGTTCCCTGCACACCAATTAGATTAAAGCTGTATATTACTTGTGGAAGGAGAATCAATACCAAGTCTCCAAGCAGGAACCCTGAAACAACAGCTACTGTCAGTTTGAGACTTATGTCATAAGGGCCCGGTAAAGTGGGTCCACTGTCCATATAGGCCGTCCTTACTCACCCAATGTACGTTTTTGAAGAAGCAATTACAGCAGTTCTGTGAGGGGATGGGGAATCATTTATGACACCCTTTGCTTTTCACGAGGACAGTGAGATATTGCAAGGCTTGATCGAGTTTACTGCTATTTTAATTTTCAGCCACACCCTCCTCTCCAAATCCTTACATTAAACATTTTGAGCTTATTTGCTTTTTTTTGCCAAGGGTCAGATGAGAAGATTGATACCACTCTTAAAATGGTCCACCAAATATGAAGCTACAGCAAGCTGCCAGTTAGCTTAGCTTCACATAAAGAGGAGCAAACAGCTAGCCTGGCCCTTACAGAAGGTAACAGAACAGAGCCAGGCTAGCAATTTCCCTCCAATATATATGCTAATTTACTCTAACTGGCTGCTGACTGTAGCTTCATATTTAACGGACTGATATATGCGTAGTATTGAATCTTCTCACCTAACGCTAACAAAGAAAGCAAATAAGCATATTTCCCAAAATATCGAGCTACTCCTCTAGTTTAGAAAATAAATACGCCAAGCCGCAATATTGCAAAACAAAGCTGCGATTTGTTATAAAAGGGAAACGGGAGAGCAATGGAGAACATTAAGCTAGATAATGGGTTCTGAATACAGAAGCATCATAATACAAACAGTAATTTGTGTGGATACATGGCTATATTTAGGGTAAGTGATGTAAATATTCTCTTTAATAAAGACCTGATTTTATGCAGGATTAATAACACGCAATTATTCACCCTTCCTTTGTAGGCTTTGGAGCATGGGACACATAATCAACTACAAGGTCAATGGAGAGCCCAGGTAAGGATATGGCACATGCATAATAGTGCGTTTATACACAGAGATTAATCAGAAATGAACATGTGGTGACACTGCTTTATGAGTGTGTCTGCACTCAAGGAGCAGCGCAGAAGCACATCTGTAGTCCTCAAAGGTCGACGGCCACTGAAGGAATCTTTCACCACCGCTCATAAATTATCCTGATGAGCACTGTGATGGTCTGAGCCAAAGGGGTGGCTCTAGGAACCTTATCAAATCTCTTATGCACAATGAAACAGGTAGGGGCCATCATTAAAAACAGAGCAAAGTCATGCTGCAGAAAAAAATATAACATGATTAGACCTAGGGGTGAAAAAAAAAAAAAAAAAAAAGGATTAAACATTAACATTAACTGCAAAAGCTGAGCCATGATGATTTGACAATGTACAGCAGGATACTTACTGGATGGATTGCACAACAGTCGCTTTGTCTGTATAATGTATAATACATAAGGCAGACAATTAGCATGCTAAAGATAAGAACAGGAAATGACTGGGTCAGTGAGCAAACAAGGGAGTTGATGACAGGAGGATGCTATAGAGACAGTGGTGGTAAATGGCAGAAGGGGATTGACTGAGGTTAATAGAAGTTTGCCTCGGAAGCTTGAGAGAGTGAAAGTACAGGATGTGGTGCGGTTCTTAGATTGGTGCCATAAAATGTTTAAATTATCAATAAACCTAATTTAATAGGAGGAAATCAAATATTTCCCTCCCCTTGTTTCCCAAAACTCATTACAAGTTAGGCCTTGTGGCATTCCTTACTTGAAAGTGAAAAATCTCAATTGTACGAGTGAAGAGGCGTTTTAGTACTCAACTGGGTGAAATAAACTCCCTCGCTTTCACGACTGCATCCTCTTTTATTGGATTTTGCCTAAAGAACAAAAACAAACTCGAGCAGTCTGAGTCTTGTACTCTAGCTTTGAGTAAAAGCTATGACTGCACCTAAATGACATACTGAGAGTTATGCATGTGACAAAGGACAATACCAGAGGGGGAGAGGTGGTGGTGATAGTGGCTTATTCTTCAGGGTCTCTAGACAGCTTTGCAGAATCTGCCCTGGATAGACAAATGAGCACATTTACAGACTGATTCAATCGTGCAGCTCCAAGGAAGCCTATGTCAGATCTTTCCTGCCTGCAACAACAACAATCAACAGCTTCAGTAAGTACATGTACAACACTGATCCTCTCCAATTAATGATAAGTTTCATTTTAAGCAGAATTGCTCTGTATACAGTACATCCAATGTTCATACTTACTTACCTAAACATACTGTTCATCTGCACACACCTGTGATGGTATATATAGATATAATATTTCTTTTATACATTTATATTTGCAGCAAATAAAAATATGTTTACAAGTTTTTTTTCTCTGGTAAAAATAAAGCTCTAATCTCTTGTATCATAAGCTCTCATCCGTTGTATCTTAAGGTGCACTGCTCTCTCTGTCTGGGAGTTTTGATTGATATCAGTGGCATTGCCATTTCACAACACTGACTTACCAAAACCTTCACATGGCTGCAGCTCTGGTGATGCTTTTTTAGTCTGTCTGGGGCAGACAGGAATTTGGATACAGCCTTCAGACGGCAGACTTCTTTTTACCCTCACGTGCTGTAAAATCAGCTACTTTCTATGCGATGAGTCAACAACAGAGAAGGACGCGAGTGAAACAAAAAGCTCGACAGCCATCCCACATGACAATGAAATAGATCAAAGCTGCAGAGAAGAATGGTGCTCATAAAATGGTTGGTGTAATGAAAGTTTAAGGATTGGTGTCTATTGGCATACCCTGACCTGATTAACTTGAATGAACTGCATCTGGTGGGTAGATCGCAATGCTCTAAACTCCAGCGTTGTTGAAAATTTATACGCAGAGAGGGACAGTATTCCCAGCAGCGTGTCTAGAGTCTGAAATTTATTTCAGATCCACCAGAACTGTAATGTGCTTCAATGGGATTACAAGTGATTTGCAGCCATGAAATATTTTAGTGTGGCACACTCACAGTTGAGGCTGTGTTAAAACAAATGTTCACAATTCTCTTTTGCCAAAGGCGAAACAAGGGTTTTGCATTTCAGAAACTAGTTTGGATTTTAGATATTTCCAGGACATGTAAAGGACAAGTTTGAAGAGACACAGATTGGATTTTGTATAGACAGATGAGAAATGATCTCAACCAGACATAACAGGTATGGAATGGTTTCTATACTCAATGTTATATGCATGGAAACTGGCCATCCACTAAGGAAGAGATTAAGATCAAGAAAGTCAGTTATACTAGACTAATGAAGTCAGAGATTTAAACGAAGACAAATTAACTGGCATGTTTACTTACTTTGGTACCTTTTGAATTAATTTATTAGGTATAAAAACAGACACACACACACACACACACACACACACACACACACACACACACACACACACACACACACACACACACACACACACACACACACACACACACACAATGAAAAGAGTCCTTAAGCAACTTTGGAATCTTTAGGGTTCAGGGTTGAAAAACTAACTGTTTTTTTGTTTTTTTTTTGTTTTTTAAATTACAGCCAGATGACTCTATTGCTAAACCCCATGATTAGGGGTTTAGTAATCATGGGGTAACCTATGATTACTAACCTATTAAACATAATGACTATTTACTTTCTCATATTTCAGTTGAAAGGAGTACTTCTAATTCTTCTTCCAATGGCTCAGTTTACACATCAGTTGAATGATTTGATAAAGTTGTCTCAAGTTTGAGCAGCCTATTGTGTGATTCTTTTAAATCAGCATATAGGCTACTGTACTTTTGATCTTCTTTGCATTTCAAACAGCCAAGTAAGGTAGTATTCTGCGTAATATTTAAATGTAAAACCACTGATTTGTGTTTGAAAAGTATTTATTCCAAGTAGTGACTGTTGCCGGGGTCATTGAGCTTTTGTTGACAGCAGGTTACAGTTAGTAAGTAAGAAGTTATAGTTCTCAGTACATTAGTTTGTTAGAAATTTGTGGCTTTAGGATTCACGAAAGTTAGTTCCAGTGATCCAGAAAACTAAAAACCCACTTCCGGTATAACAGTAAATGCACTTTATTTGTTCAGCATTCATACCTCTTGAAGAACAGTGGTTATATTCTGGAAGAAATGGTACTAAAATATCCATGAGATAGATAGTCATGGTTGAACCTGGCCTTTCAAGACCGGCCAGGATGGAGCATCAATAATATATTATCAGTCATCAACATTGCATATTGGATGGAGGATCGGAGACAGGCTACACTACTAAGGTGATTACCATCCGTAACCTTCCCCTGCTCTTTAACTGGACCTTGAATGGAAATATAATTTTTCTCGGCAGGCCACAACACTGACGGGAAGGTTTGGGAGTTTTAAGAGTGCTCTGTTATCCATCACTGAGCTGAAATCTTTTTTTCAAAGATTTCGCTAAAGAGGTTTTGTTTCTGCGAGAATGGAAGCGGCCTCGTGTAAAAATGTTTTGAAAGGTAGTGCAGTCAATGTGATTTGAATCCCTAGTTTAAACAGCATATCACATTACGTATTTTCTCAAAGGAATGAGAACACCTTGAATTTTAGCTCATGTCCCTCATCTACAAAAATGTGAAATAAAGATAAAGATACATATATAATTACAGTTTTTTTTCTGCCTAAGATCTTCAGAGATTTAGTAAGACATTAAAGTAAAAAAGAATGTGTGAAGGTAGTATTATTCAAGTAGAATGGAAACTGTGTTGTGCAAAAAAAAAAATTCTTGTTTTCCACGTCGGTCAAGTGATATCACGCCTCAGTAAAGGCTTTATTTTGATAAATCCTGTTGTCAGATATTGTTTAAAACCCACCGTTCCACCTGCAATATATTCTGACCAACATATGATCTGAAATGTTGAACCTCTGTCTGTCACTCAGCGCACGTAATCATAAATGAACCAGTGACTTCTTTAATGTTGTTTTACCGAATTTCCTTTCTCATTGGAGGGAAAAGGTGCCTTGTGTGGATCTCACACAAATCTTGAGTGATTGCACTTTTAGATCATTTAAAAATGCTTCACTAGTCCGATGTCCACTTGACAGAAAGAAAGACTAAGTGGTGAAACGTTGCCGCAAATGAGGGTTTGATTAGTGATCAATACAAGACGACGTTAAAGATCCCAAACCTTAAGGTGTTAGATTTACCGTTGAGGATGCAGGATGTGAACATGAATTCGTGAGGGCGAACGGTGACATTAAGGATCAGACATATGTGGGAGTTCTTGCAAAGCTTTGAATTCAGACATAAAAGAGAAAAGTTGATGTAAGAAATACTGAAGAAGAAATTGTTTGATCTTGCGATTTATTCATCCTGCTGATGGATTGTTTAGAAAGTGTATTCCTTATATCAAGGTTTTGTTTCTGGTGAAATATACTTGCATTTGTCTCATTAAGGTACATAGGTTGCAGAGCACAGTGGCTGATACTGCCGCACACCCAGCCCCCATCCAGCTAATTCTCCAGGAATCCCATCTTCCAGGTCCGATTGCGATCCCCCTTCAAATAGGCCCACAAACGTATGTTAGATAATCAGTCTGTGCGCTTGAAAAAGGTTTTTGTGTATGTGTGTATTTTCCTACACAGCTGACTGCAGTCAAACTAGCAATAGACTGCACCCAGAGCCAGGGATTAAGTGCCGTGGTTGGTGGCTGCCATTAACACCTTAAACGCATGCTGTTTTATAAAGGCACAACGAGCTAAAGCAGCGGATGGCTCCCATTAAATGGAACTCCCATAAACTGATCCCCATGTATGAATGTTTATGACAATGGGAGATTGAGGAGCTTCGAGGAGCTTGTTTTACATTGCCCTCTCAGATGTCCTTAACTGAAACCTCTTTGGCAAATAGTTTTATGGATGAGTGCTTATCCATATTCCAGTGAGGTGAGTGATGCGATTTCACTGTTGATTACCTCTGCTGATCGATGCGATTGGTTTAGTGTTAGATAAATATAGGAGACTGCTGAATGGAATGATAAATGCTGACCCTGCACCGTATCAGGGCAAACAATGCATGGATTATGATGGTAAGAATCAGGGGGATAAACCAAGAGGCTGATTTTAACAATCCTGATCCTCTCAAACAACCTTTGCAGCAGCACCCTGCAAGGTCAGTGTGTGATATTAATTGAAGCTAATATCAAGATGGTTCAGTGTTAAGTTTGACCTCAGGCGCCGGGTTATTTAGAGCATATTATTTTTGCAGGATTAATTTGATACCAATCTCTGGCCTTTAATCTCCCCGTAATCTATACCCAAAATTGATCCTCATTCCTGTATTTTTATTTTTTTTATTTTTTAAATCTGCACCGTATCAGATGTATTACCTCGGTGAGGCACTTCATCAGAACAACTCAGAGCCAAAGTGACATTCTGGGCAGCATTGCATTTCTGGGCCTGCCCTGAAAGGCCCTTTTTCCTTCTCACTGTTTCAGGGGCACTGACAGGGCAACCCTGCTCCACCAAGGCTAGCGTCCAGGCAGTCTAGGCTGTGATACATAAAGCATCAGATTGCATATGAGCACCAATCCAAACAACTTGTCATGGAAAGATATTTACTCCTCAGTTCAGACATTATTCACACACAACTATGCCCTTGGTGGATAGGAAGCCATTTTGGGCTGAAAGAAGAGTAGTGTTGTTCACCTCATCTGTCCTGGAGAGAAGGAGAGACAGACAAAGGTGGTGAGAGAGAGGCGAGTGTAGTGAGAATATATTGGTGAGGTGCAGAGAGGCTGGATATAAAGGCAGGGAGGCAAAGATGGAAAAAGCAAGTGAAATGAAGAAGTAGACCAACACATGGAGGACAGTGGATGAAGACAAAATTAAGTTAAACGGAAAGTCAGGTGTATAAAAACCTGGGCCTTATCGTTGTACATTTGGACGTCATTTCTATCCGTCAGAATAACATTACACTCAAAGTAATTGCTGAGATCTGGGAACATGACAACATCGCTGCAGTGCAGTCCGATGGGGTAAAAAAAAGCAGTCAGACAATCAGACAGGCTGTTTACAGACAGACAGTTTAGCCAGATCATCTGAAGAACTTTAAAGCTGCACTAATCATCATTTTTATATTAACAATGGATCAAACGACTATGTGTAATGTGAAAGGGATCATTCGTACAGTAGTTTTTTTTAGCTTCTTTCATCTGATTGTTTAGGTTTTATGCAACTTTACTGTTTTGGTTACCTCTCACCGCTTTCGCAAACCTTGTTTTCTGTTCAAAGCTCCAAATGACCAACTTTGCCACTTGAGTAGCAACAAAGTAAGTGACTAGCTGGTGAACATAGCAGAGCATTTAGCTGCTAAAAAAGGGCAGATATTTCCCTCAGGAGTTTGTGGAGACCAAACCAGCTAATGCTAATTTTCAACACAGTAACTTTATAAAGTTATATCAGTTTGTTACACTTTCCAAACGTTGCCAGAAAGGAAATTAAAGCAGGTTTAAGGGTAAAAATAAATGAAATATCACCCAAAATTGCACAGAGAAACTGTTGGTTAATCTGTACGTGTTTGTTTGGACTTGTTTTTTATTGATTTCACTGTGTTCTCAGATTTCAGTGATTAACTTGGTTAGTACATTGTTTTTATTATCAACAGCAATAATGGCCCAAACTGCAAATATAAGACCAATGCTGGATGGAGCTAGAATTTCCCTTTGAGCTAGAAAGGTCTCTGACATATCATTGCAGCCAGCTATAAAGACTTAAGTTTAAGCCCTACTGATAATGCAGAATGATTATGCTAAAACCCCATTTAAACACTCAGTCAACCACCGAGCAGTGGTCAGTTTGCTTTCAGACCCTCAACGTGTATTCTGATGATAGCTTAGGACCGTTGATTGCGAGACTATGACTGTTCATGTGTGTTTACGTTTGCCATGTGTGTTATGCTCTCCACCTGTGTGTCTGTGACAGCGGCTCAGTGCTAAGACAAATGTTTCCTCCCAGCTGACTGTCCATCCTGCTGGCGTAAATCATCTGTGTCACTCAACAGCCATCCTCTATGCAGAGCCTCATTAGTCTAACCACACAAGGGCTCCCTCTCACATGCAACCAGGCATCTCCGCTATCTGCGGTGCACAACTCCCAGCAGATGCTGCTGGTTCTGTCCCCACTTTGACAAATATACAGCACACACTCCACACACAGGCACTTAAGCAGGGGGTTGCACACACATACGGTAGTGCTAAGCAGCGATATCCACCAATGTGCAATACACTCCAAATGTGCCTGTGGGGACAAAGGCAAAACCAACATATGAACAGAGATGTTAGGCCGCTGAGGTGTAGCCGCCTACCCAATTTTCTTTGAACTTCCGTACAAGAACCGCTGTAAAAAGCTCTCAAAAGCAAATTCCAATACAGGATGCGCTCAACTAATGCACAAGTAATGGGGCTCGTTAAAGGGGTCATAAACACTGCTTAGCATGTGAAAAAACTGTTTAGTGGTTTAAGGGGTCATATTGTTTGTGGAATTTAAAGGAAGAGACGGCATTTATGAGCCAATAGGCTTCCTGGCCTCCAGATAATCTTATCCAGCCTCAAATCTAACATCTGCAGTGTACTTTCTGAGCACTGATCCCTAATCTCTGTGCAGTGGCCACTTCACCACGGCAGTCATTGTATCTCCTTCCGCTTTCCTTTTACGCCCACTCACATACTTTAACAGTAGTCGAGTGGATGGGTGAAGCGCAAAGTGTGTGAGAGCTGCTGAGCTTTGGAAAAAGCCCAGAAAGCTTGTGGATGCCATTTACTTTTGGCTAACTAGGTCTGCCGATTGTTACTGCTTCTAGCATAAGGTAGCTAACTGTTGATGCCACAGACATCCACTCTAAGTTTAAAAATGAGTTGCTGTATAGTTTGGTCGTGATGCTGAAAATACTATAGCTGAGAGAGCCAAGAAAGTCCTTCTGCTTGCTATGAGACTCATCTTGGGACCTAGTGGGCACAGGAAGGAAAAGGACGCCACCAACACCACAAAAGAAAAAGCATGTTGTTGTACTTCCTTCCTCAAGAAACCCGCTCTCAGCAGTACTTTTAGATTGAGGCTTGAGCATTATCTAAGCAAAGATCAGTGTCTTAAGGTGTTTTAATTCATATGTGAGTCTCCAACTATATTTGCATATGTGCCGACTGTGAGGATAAAATCCGAGCATCTGTAGGTGTACATGTCAAAATGTGACGTGTGTGCCCGTCTGTCTGTGTGTATTTTTCTACATCTGCCCTCAGCCATCTAACAAGCTTGGGGAAACTCCCATCTCACCGGCTCTGCTTTCCCCCGCAGCCTTCGCTCCATGCAGCAGACAATGTGAGAAGGAGACATGACTCATCCTGGGATGAAGTCTCTCCCCTCATCCCACCTCCCTCTTTCTCTCCTTCCTTCCCTCTCTATCTCTCTCTGTATACCAGTTATATGTTTGTGTGCCCGGTTTTCTAGCCTTGACTGGCTGACTTGAGAGTCACAGTGGCACTGTTGCCCTCAGGCCAAAACAAGGCTTGATGAGCAAAGACACACTTTTCTTCATCCTTTTTTTTCCCAGATGGGTAACACCTTCCTGTGTGTGGTCAAATCTCTGTCTATCTATCACTGGAAACGTTGATTGGGTGTCTGCAGCAGAGGATTGTTTATACAGGTAGATCCTGCAAATACACCTTTATAACCTTGATCCTTTTTTCTCGACCCTGAAAACACACTTGAGATTTCCTTTTTGTTTGGAGGAAGCCTCCAGCCTCAGACACTCTCACACTATTATACATCGACCCTGATGTTTAAAACAATGTGGGACTTGTTCTGTGTTGAAGTATTGTAATTTCTCTCTTTATTATACATACTTTTCTTTAGCTGGCTTTATCCACTGGACTTAGTGATTTTCTACAATTTCCAGAGTGCTGTCAAATAAGCCCAAGGGTTGGTTGACATCCCTGCACGGTGTCTTTGTCCATAGCTGTTTATTTGAGATTTAAGTCACAAGTTGATACTTGACTTAGCTTTTACCACTTTGACATTTAGGCTTACTTGACTTGGCTCTTTTAAGAGAACGCAATGACATTTCTGGAAAAATCTTGAACATTAAAGAATAGATATGAGAGGTTGACACTGCATAGCCACACGGCTTCAATATTTCATTTTTTGCATTATGCATTAAAAGACAGCTTTGTAACAAGACTGAAAGTCTGCAGCCATGCTAATGGTTCTCTGAGGCAGTACATAGAGAGAGTCATGTTTTGTGTTTAATGCTGGCGTCCGCATGCTTATTAGCACTGAACAGAAAGCACAGCTTAGGCTAATGAGAATGTCATTAGGTCTTCACGTATTTGGTAATAAACCAAAGCGTTAGACACTGGATAGTTTGGCCTGATGGCGGCACTAGATGAAAAGTTAAAGAGGTCACCAAAGTTAATATAATTCATCCTGAGGGGGAAATGGATGTCTACCAAATTTCATGGTATTCCATCCAGTAATTGTTGAGACATTTGACAAAAATCCTCATGGTGGAGCTAGAGGAAAAGTCATCAAAGATCACCAAAATCAGTAGGCTACATGGTCTGGGAATTGTGAATGTCCGTCCAAATTTTGGCATTAATCAATCAATTAGATGTTTGAGATATTTCTCAAGGTAAAGTGAAAACTTTGACCTGTTTGTTTCACTACAGGAAAAGTCAGGGGATCCCCAAAGTTAGTGGGTGATTTTAACTTTGATGAAGGTGTTGACCGCAACAGCCTTAGTTCTGCATTTAATTCACTATTAGGCTGAATTGGCTTTTCTGAAAATGTAAATTAATCCACGCACTATATTAATCACACCCTCGATCTTGTTCTGACATATTGCATAGAAAAGGAACATCTAATTATATTTCCCCAAAACCCTCTTTTGTCTCGCCATTTTTTAGTAATATCTGAGTTCACAATAATAGATTACACAGCATTTGGTAAAACATTCCATTACAGTAGGTGTCTATCTGATAAAGCTATACCAAATTTAAGGAAACGCCTCCATTGTTATTTACTCCAAGGCCATGTGTCAGTACAATGGGGAACTATCTCAACTTTACTCCCACACAAGTTGATAATCTTGTTGATCTCACTTGACCTCACTGCGTATGGCACTCGAAACACTGACACTGAAAAAGAAGGTAGTGAACCAGAGGAGACTAGCTCTGTGGTACAATTCACAAATGTGTGCTTTAGACATTGCGGAAGCTGAAAAGAAAGAAAGCTCGAAGAATTTTGCCTGGCCTGGAAAGATAGTCTAATAACATATGAACAAAAGCCCCCTGTAATGCTAGAAACACCTATTATTCATTATTAGTAGAAGAAAATTAGAACAACCCCAGGTTTCTTTTGAGCACTGTAGCCAGGCTGACAGTTGTACCACTATTGAACCACGTATTCCTTTACCTCTCATTAACAATGACTTCATGAGCTTCTTTGCAAATAAAATTGTCACTATTAAAGAAATAAACTCATCACCTCCTTCCCACAACTGGCACAGATGTATTGTCCAGTACCGTGGTCTTACAGTCGTCTGTAACAGATGTTTTGTATTTAGACTGCTTCTTTCCTATAGATCTCTGAGCTAACTTCAACTGTTTCTTCCTCTAAACCATCAACTTGCCTTTTAAACTCTATTCCAATTAGACTGTTCAAGGATGCTTTACCTTAAATTAACACTTCTATATTAGATCTGATCAATGTATCTTGAGGCAGATGTTTTAGCAAACCTATATAACCTATCTATAACCTATAGACCTATATCCAACCTCCCCTTTATTTTTAAAATCCTTGAAAAGGCTGTTACAAACCAATAATGTAATTATTTACATAGGAAAGTTACCATTGATCTTCCATGGCCTCAGACAATGACTCATCTCTCTACTTGTCCTGCTAGATCTTACTGCTGCATCTGACATCATTGATTACAGGATTTTATTACAGAGACTGGAACATGTCATTGGGATTAAAGGAACTGCACTAGGCTGGTTTTAATCATATGTATCGGAGAGATTCCAGTTTCTTCATGTTAACAATGACTTCCATGCACAGAAAAGTTAGTCATGGAGTTCCACAGGGTTCTGTGCGAGGACTGATACTTGTCACCCTATGTATGCTTACTTCAGACAATATTACCGGTTGCTATGTAGATGACACCCAGCGTTAATTATCTATGAAGCCAGATGAAACCAATCAGGTAGTCCAGGCACGTCGTAAAGACATAAAGGCCTGGATAGCCTGCAATTTTTTAACTTCTAAATTAAGACAAAACTGAAGTTATTGTACTTAGCCCTAAATTCCTCAGAAAAACATTATCTACTCATATAATTACTTTGGATGGCATTACCTTGGCCTCCAGTTCTACTGTAAGGAACCTTTGCTGACTAGGACATGTCGTTTGCCTCACACATAAAACAGGTCTCAAGTACAGCCTTCTTCCACCTGCGCAATATTATGAGAACTAGAAACATCCTTTCTCAAAAAGGATGCTAAAAACTAGTCCATGCATTTGTTAGACTGGACTAGGCTGGACTACTGTAATTCCTTGTTATCAGGCTGTGCCAATAGGTCTGTGAAATGCCTCTAGTTTATCGCGAATGCTGCAGCGTGAGTACTGACAGGAACTAGGAGAAGAGATCATATTTCTCCTGTGTAAGCTTCTCTGCATTGGCTCCCTGTAAAATCCAGAATAGAATTTAAAATCCTTCTCCTTACATACAAAGCCCTTAATGACCAAGCTCCATCCATCTTAAGTACCTCATAGTACCCGATTATCCAAATAGAACACCTCACTCTTTAAAAATGCAGGCTTACTTGTGGTTTCTAGAGTTTCCAATAGTAGAATGGGAGCCTTCAGCTATCAGGCTCCTCTCCTTTGGAACCAGCTCCCAGTCTGGGTTTGAGAGGCAGACATCCTCTCGATGAGGCTTCCCTCTTTGATAAAGTTTATGGCTGGGGCTGGCTCAGGTGAGTCCTCAACCGTCTCTTCGTTATGCTGCTATAGGCTGAGGCTGCTGGGGGAACTCCCCTGCTGCACTGGGCACTTCTCCCCTCTCTCTCTCTCTCTCTCTCTATCTCTCTCTCTCCCTCTCTCTCCCTCTCTGTCTCTCTCACTTCCCCCGATGCACTTATATCACACTATTGCATGCCATTAACTTTGTGTCCTCTCTCTCCCTGTCCTCGCTCTGCAGGTATCTCTGACTCCGGGGCTGCAAGATCCACTACTATTCAATACTCATCATCATCATTAATAATTTTATTACTGCTATTATTATTATCAATATTAATTAGTGCTGCTATCACTGCTACTGTTATTATCAATAACATTATCAATAATAACAGCTGTTATCATTATTACACTTATTATTACACATTATCACTATTTTTATTACCATTATAACAACCAGTCTGATAGCGCTTGAATACAACAGTATATACAGCTGTTCCTGGCATCCCTCTCTTCTCTCTCCCCTTCTCCCCTGTCTTTCTGCTCTCTCCCCCATTTCTCTCCTCTAAACCCAACTCAGGTCGGGCAGTGCCTGCTTCAACCCGACCGTTTGAAGCAGATGGCCACCCACCCTGAGTCCGCTTCCGTCGGAGGTTCCCACCTCTTAAAAGGGAGATTTTCCTCTCCACTGTCACCAAGTGCTTGCTCATGGTGGCAACTCTTGACTCTTGGGCTTCTCTCTATAATACCGCAAGGTCTTGACATTACTCTGTAAAGTGCCTTGAGATAATACATGTTATGATTTGGCGCCATATGAATAAAATTGAATTGAACTAAATTCACCGACCGACCGACCGACTGACTTTGCCATCGGTAGAGCCATGAAACGCGCATGGCATAAAACACTATTTACATGGCATTCCAAGCAAATGTTGTATCATTTTAATGGGCATTTTAATGGCCAGCATTTGACATGACACACAAAAGAGTTAAATGCAATTTACTGATGAGGGCCTTGCTTGACCAGGGCTGGCTCACTTGTCTTGTGGATTTCCTGAGTAAGACTAAGACTGTGATTACAAAATGGACGATGGAAAGAAGCCTTTGCTTTTTAAACCTAATGGATAGACACCAGCACTGGACAATTTGTAACTGACAATTTTGATAGCTGGAACATTTTCGTTCAGCTCAATTTTAGCCATAATAGTTTGTATTATGTGGTATAGATTGTGTGGTCACTAGGATGAATAGCTTCTACTTCAATGAAGCTAATGAGGAGCCTTATAGATGATATGAAAAAATATCTGAAAACTGGTTTACATTTTCTATATTTGACCAGATATCTATAGATAACAGATATCTATTAGGAAAAACACATGACATGCAACATGAGTCCAAACATGGTATGAGCTTTACCAATAGCAGATTTTTCATTTAATGTGTCCTTCACCAACAAGTATAATTCAAAAGATTGTGAATGTCTACCTACAGCTTCTAAATTTAGCATTCAAGTATGGATTCTAAGTTCACTTATATTGAAGGTGGCTGAGAAGTTTCCAGTCCTGTGTTTATTATCATAATTCGAACAATTGAATCTGGGGTTTTGGATCGGGAGAGACACTGTTACTATCCCTCACTACTTTCAGCAAAGAGGTCGGAGTAGGAATAAGCAAAAGACAAAACAGAACAAAATAAAAAGCCAGAAGAATTGAAAATCAGCTTCAACATCTCGCACTGGGAGAGAGAGAGAGAAAGGGGGAGCTCAGAAATCATGCTTGGAGAGCCTGTAATCTCCATTTGTAAGAAGTGAAAATCATCCAAAAACTGTGTAGTGTATATCAAATACTTTTCCTGTTTCCAAGCAATAATTACATACATTAGGTCACAGAGGCGCCAAAGCTGTCACATCAACAACGCTTATAGTGTCACACTGAGTCATCTGAACCCTGGAGGATCTTGAAAGGCAAGCCATTACGTGTCAATGGACTATGCAATGTCGGGCTAGGTAATTGGCCTTTAAGGACAGAGGATTGACAGTTTAATTTAATGTTCAGTCAATGGGGCATCAACCATGTTCATATCTGACAGAGACAATTCAGCCTACTGCGCCACGACACGAGTGGCGAGATTGTTATCACGGCGGAGCTGCTGGTCACATAAAGCATTTGCTGTCTCTGAGCGCTGTAAAGGGCCCCTTATGCAGCATGGCACTCTCCGCCACTAATTCTCTCCATTAAGAGCCTCCAGCACATTGCTGCTCTTTGTACACAAATCCCCTTTAATTATGGGATTTATACACCAGCGGAGTGCGAACATAAATAAATAACTTTAGAGCAGCAGAGGAAAACACATCCAGTCAATGCTTCCATGAAGTGTGGGAGTCTGCAAGGTCACCACAGATAATGTGCTCGGTTTATGGCATGCATCTCAAGTAGAGCAAAAACATTTGCTCCTAACAGGCAGCTAAGTGTATAGAGTATCCTTCACTGGGAAGAGATACAGTTGCAAAATTGCCATCCTGATTTAAAAAATGTACATACACTATACTGTATACTGTATGATGTAGCCAAGGTTGAGTCATCGTGCAGAGCGGCGATTGTGAAGTTCTACAGTCTAAAGGAGCACACGCTGAATAAAATAAATTTGTCATACTGTCGTTATGTCTAATAACAGCCGCTCGAGGTAATCAGACAATGAAGGACACTGGCTATACTGTACTGTCTTTGAGGCACATAACTTGCTTCCCTGTGCATTGTGCCACTGGGGAGAGCTATTTAAGATTCAAGCAGTGTGTTAGACAGAGAATAGGAAAAGCCTTTTTGTGTCTGCGAATACCCAGGCAATCAGGACATCAATTATTCAAGCCGCATGCAGAGAGAAACCATCGCAAGCTGTCCATCGGCGCTTCGTCCCAAGACTCCTAATGTTGTTCAGATGGCAGTGGAACAACACAAATGAAACAGAGCTATTAGAAACAAGGCAACACAGGATGACTGCTGCAAAATTAGAGATAAGACGGCCTGAACGTCTTAATGACTTAATCAGTTATAACTAGGTTGAATCACAGTATGTAAACAAGTAGGCACTGAATGGACATAATTGTTGAGGAAATGAATGTTACACCGACCTCAATCCCATATACAGTGTAGAGGGCCAATTCATAAATTCATCCACATTGAGAACGATAGCTATAGAGTTATGAATCTAAATAATGTACTTCCAATTATATTGATTGCCTCCCTCCTCTTAAAAAATATAATTAAAAATTGTTTGTGTCATGTATGAAATAAACATTTTAACTATGTGTGCTTCTCGAATATCATGCTGGTTCGTGATATCTAGCAAGCCAAATAGGTCGTGTGAGAATTTGTTTTCTGAAAAGCTGAAAACAGACATCTAACTGTAAATAATTAGATTAGATGTAATGGGTGTGGGCGACACACCTGTTTGGCATAGGCCCAACCGGACGCTGTGCAGTTATCCACATACTACCAAAGGGCGGCGGACTGCATTAGCAGTCGGCACATGTGGACATGTCAACAGACGAACAGACAAACAGCAGACATTTAATGCAGTGCAAACAGAATGGCTACAATACCTGATTCTTAACCAACCGAAATATGTGGACTAAAATGTTCATCAGGATCAATCATCTGCACTATCTACATCATTTTATTCTGCATGCTTCAATTCTGAACTTTACTTCATTTAGACATTTTTGTGAATATGTTCCACACTCAAAACGTGGTTAGAATTTCTGCATATGCACCTGGGGAGTTTGGGGATTTTCTCTCTCGACAGATTCATTAAGATGAATTTTCTGCAGAGCCTTATGTCTGCTATTCTCTTCTCTCTCCGGGTGTTAATGTTAATCAGCAGTAGCGATAGCGTAGTACTGGAGCGCACTGCAGATGTACACTGAGCATGAACAGAGACGCGGGATCAACTCAGAGAGGAGATAATGGGCGTCACGCACAGAGGGTGAATGTATTCATACGAAAAGGGACACAAGAAACAAAAGCAGGCAGGTGACAGACGGGTGTGGTTTCACGCAAACAACAATTGAAAGGTGTGTAGAACACACACACACACACACACACACACTAGTTCTCAGAACACTCTTTGACAGTGCATGCCCCTCACCCTAACCTTAACCATCGTAACTAAATGTACCCTACCCCTGTAATCTAAACCTAATTCTAACCTGAACCCTAAAGCCAAGTCTTAACCCTCAAACAGCCCCCAAAACGTCCTCACAACGATGGTTTCAAACCAAACTTTGTAAACACAACCATAAAAAGTTTCCTAGGAAACAGTAAGTGAGAAGTTTTTTTTATCTCCCCATATTCACCACATTGTGCAACCTTCAAACCTGAGGTACCCTTCACCAAGGGTATGCTGCCCAAAACTGCCTCTGCATTCCACTCTGCTGTGCAGGCTGTACAGCCGGATGTCCCTTCATTTCTGCCACGTAAACCCTGATAAAACAGAAATTCTTTTTAGTGAACCTGGTAACTTTGCCACTACAGTCGATTGGTCCATCAAACTCAAATATCAAATTTACAGCGAAGAATCCTGGTATCAGCTTTGATCAGTATATGACTTTTTCCATCATGTTAGTAAGCTTGTCCAGTCCTGTTTTCTTCCCCTAAGAAATATTGCTAAAATCCGATGTATCTTGTCTTCCACAGATCTCAAACTATTAATTCACACTTTCCTTTTCCCCCCATCTAGATGACTGTGATTTCCTCTACACATGCCTCAGTCAAGCCGCTCTATATTGTTTACAGTTGGTTCAAAACGCAGCTGCTAGGCTACTAACGGGAACGAGCCGTTGGTCTCACATTAATCCTGTTCTTGCATCCCTCCATTGGCTTCCTGGAAAACTCAGAAAACACTACAAGATTCTGTTGATTACACTTAAGGCACTGCATGACCTCGCCCGCATTACATTTCCAGTCTCCTCGTTCCTCATTCCACTTCTCGACCTCTCCGCTCCTCAAATGTCAGCCTTTTGTCCATCCGATCGCGTCTTTGCTGTTTTAGCCCCAAACCACTGGAATTATCTTCCCCAGTCAGATCACATTTGCTGAGTCTTTGGACCGTTTTAAAAACCCATCTTTTTAGGCAAGCCTTTTCTGGCTGTGCTGCGTTTTATATTGTAATTTATTACTTCATTTGTTTATTCATTCATATTTTTCGTGTGCGTGTGAAGCACTTTATAATTGTATGCCTTAAAAAAGGGCTATATAAATAAAGCTTTACTCACTTACTTACTATATATGATCTTAACAATTGTTTATTTACAACACTGCCTTTCTGTCACACTTTTTGGTGCTGCATTAAGCAGACAAACAGCCTGATAGACAGATCTCCACGGACACACTCTTCTATTCTACCCCAACCCTTTTCATGTGATAATAGGCTGCAAAAATGTCAACCTGGTGTTATATCCGTGCCTTAAGGTTAATTCTCCTTTGACTCCCTGCTGTGATGTCACGCAATGACTTTTCATATTTACAGCAAAGTTGTACCATAAAATTTGACAATAAATGACTGAAAGGTGAATTGTGCAGTCATTCCTATACGCTCTGTCACCACCCGGGACCAAATAACCTGCAGGCTGGGGGTCATTTGGCAAGCTGGCAAGAGGATTTATGCAAATGGTTAACACGTTTCTAATACTGTAGGTGATTAGGTTATGACATGCTCACATTTTTATTTGAAATCTAGTTTATGTGCCTATTACTAAGATAGTGCTTGATTTGTTTTATTTGTTCTCACCTCCTCCTCTTCAAAAAGAGGTTGGACCATGAAATTCACTGAGCCTGCACACTGAGGAAGGCATTACCTGAAACGTCTGTACTTAATTTTCTTCTGCATTGTAAATGAGCAAAAAATACAAAAATTAGAACGCTGTTAGATGAGAAAACTCTTACTTGCTTCTATTTGGAAACTTCGGGTCCTAGCGTGGAGAATGTATCATGTATGAGCATGTTTGTTAAATGGTGCGTAAGTGGTACTTCGACATGAAGTGAATGAAAAATGTTGCCGTTTTGAGCCCTTATCTCTACCAATGACCTTTACCAATGACGTTTGGGCAGTGTAATCCAGTAAGAAAAAACCAACCAAGTTATTTTCCTCTTTAGATTTATCTCCACTGCTGTGTCATACTAAACTTACACTCTAACCTGATATCACAACTATTAGTATAGAATGAAGAGAGTTTTGTGGTTTGCACCAGTGGCCTGAAGTCACCTCGCACAAAGCAAATATCATCCACAAAGATACATTAGACGTTACAACTTGTTACAACCTTTTCTAAAACATGACCTTGTAGAAACATATACTGTAAATATTTATGGCTAAATATGACCTTTAATTTAATTAATTACATGTACACCTACACAACTGTTTCACCATGGAATCTATTAGTGATCATGGTTACTATAGATTTCTACAGAGAAATTGAGTATATTTATATCCATTAGGCTTCTTCTGTTGTGGATGAAGTCAAATACACTAACCTCAATGGAAACAACGAAAATCATGTCATGTAAAAAACTTTATCATCTCTTACATTTTACAATATTAAATTGCTGTGTGTAGAAGTGTATGTGTAGGACTACTTTTGTATTTAGAACTAAATATAAATAAATGTAGGTATTCTCGTGGTTGGTAATCATTACGACTAAGAATGAAAATGATCAGATGTCTTTCATAATGTGCTACATTACGAAACTTTCAAAGACATGCAGACGATATATTCTGAGCCGGACATCCATCGATATCCATTTATATTACTACTGCACTTGTATTCAATTGTACTCCATTCAAAAACCTGCAATAAGCAGTTACAACTGTAAGGACTCATAATATTCTCCTCTGTTTCACGGCATTGTGCTGTGATGAACTTTTCCCAGGTGTAAAAATCTGTCTTGATTAAAACCGCAGTGCTGGTGTGGTTCGGAGCACCACCACCACCAAATTACTCACACTTTGACATGCCGCACCACTTAACTATGATGAACAAGATGGGAGACTGAAAAAGCAATATTGGTTTTTGAAATCTAATTTTTGTAAACTGCCAGACTCTCCAAAAGCCCGACAAATATCACTGAACCAATTAAAGTGCACATCTGTTTCATTAGGGGGGCTCATATCCATCCATCTTATCTGTCAATCTTATCCCTCAGTACCTCCGTGCACCTCATCAGATGTCTTCATGCACATGTGGCTGTGGAGATTAATTGAGCCAATTTTAGTTTATTTTGAGGGAAGAGAAAAACTTCACACTCTGGATTTCTAAGTTGATACTCAATTTCATTACATCTTAAAGTCACATTTGCTGCACAAATTCTTTTTTTAATTACGAATGGGTGAAATACAAAATAAAATCGGTGCAATGATAACTGAGTATACAGTGATCTGAATCCTTAGGTTTACGATGAGTGAAAAAAAAAGATGAGTGAATGTTTTAGTTCAGTGTCATGCTGCTTAAATGAAGTCTGCAAAGCAATACTACTTTACAAATTAAATTTTAGGTGACTCAAGATTCTATGGCTCAGCTATAGTATAACGGTGCGCACCAGGACTAAACAAATGCAGAGTAAAATGTGTATTCATACTTAAAAAAGGCACCGTTCTCTTCCCCGCGAGCTGCATTTTAATATAAAACACCGATGCTACGCTGAGGGCATATTCTGAACATGAACCCAGTGTAGTCGGTTCTCTCTCCCTACAGGACCATCACACACAAAGCCACTTTAGATGTCTTTCAACATTTGTTTTAAATGGGATTTTCATCAGTCCAGAAGTTTACATGAATAACGGGTAAAGAAACCATTACCTGGGGATTGTGTCCTTGTCTTTTTTAAGTCGACTGACAGTGAGGTAAGGAAATTGTCTGGGATTGACTCTGTCAGCTGTCAGTCTCAGGGAAATGTAGTGTTTCTTTCTGAGCAGACTGGCGGCAGGTGTTTATTCAGTCTTCCCTTTTTCAATCTAACTATCAAATCAGCCCTGCTAACAAAAAAACAGATTCCTACTCTAGGTACTTGCCTGCAACAAAAATTGCCTTAAAAAGGGTCATGGACAGCTGCACCAATACATTTTAGTGGTATTTAGGAAACATTATTCACTTTCTGTATACATAGATATTTGCAGCTGAAAAGGGAAATGACTCCACAGTCTCGATAGTTCTCTTCTAAAGTCCAGTGTCCTCCCACTGGTGGGCAGAAATCCTAAGCATCCTCAAGCTTCATACCAAAAAAATTTCTTTTGATGTTTAAAACAATGCAGGCTGTATATTGGCTGACCAGCGATATCAGGTTAGAGTGCCAGCTCAGTGCATCGAATAGTTTACACAGCGTTCATATACTTTGCTTTGGCTTTATCGTGGCATCATCCTTCCAAATTACATCTTCAAAACACTGTACAAATGTTCGCACTCTGGACAAGGTCACAGAAGTACAATAAGAGGGAGGTTTGTCTTGTTAAGAAAAGTTTCTAGCACAGAGAGAGCTAAAAGGTTACTTATTACACTTCAGGCTTTTTTCATAGTATGTTATCAACAGAGATTTTTTAAAGATCCATAGTATCCATCATCTTTTGGCAAGTGGAGCTGACTAGCACCACTAGTAGCACTGATGGAGTGACACACAATACTCACTACAATAGTACAGCATGAAAACATGAAGCACTGGGTTTGGGGGTATTAAGTAAAGGATAAGGGTTAAATATCCATTCAATAATTCTCATTTTATTCTATTTCAATTGATTTAATTTTCATTTGTATTGTATTTTTAAATGTTGTTCTAATACCTGTCTTTGCCTTATAAGCAATTTGAATTGCCTCTGTGTTTAAAAAGTCTTACAAATAAAGTTGCCTTACTTTGCCTTAGGAAGCTGTTCCGAATAGTTGAAAATTAATAACTTAATAAAATGAAAATGCGCTACAGAAATCTTGGTCTTACATATTTTTGTTGTCACAACAAGAGGAAAGATTCAAAATGCTGTAGATGAGAACTTAAAAACATCTGGAATGGAAGTCTCCATGGTTAATGATTCTATTTCAAATTAATTTCAATTCAGTAGATGTCAGTTTGTAATTTTCCTGCATGACAGCCCAGTGGAGATGCCACGTATGGCTGCCCCAGAGAGCCTATGGTTGAATACTGATTCAGATTGTCTTTCGCCATTTTGTTTTGAAACAGCATTTGAAATTGTAAACATGTAAAAAGAAAACAATTGGGACAGAGTGCATTAAAAATACAGTGGGTGAGTGTATCCAAAGTGCAAAGTGCCCTTTTCCTGGCATATTATGAAGGTCCAAGATTCTCTGCAATAATCTCTAAGCTGACCGTCAGCAGAAGTTGACTTTTAAGAGAGAAATATTGTTCTTTTGTGCTCTTTAACACCAGTTCCCAGTCAAACACAAGGCGCCACATAATAATCCCGACACAGCTTCAGAGTGTCTCTGACTTCTGTGGCAAGAATCCCTTAAACAGATAACCAAAGGCAAGTTAAACAGGAGCGATGACAACACCCTGGGTAGCCAGGGTCAAATCATTTTCTGAAGTGTCTATAGTGTATTGATCAGTGTTTGTGAGGGCTCCCGTGCATCCATTAATACAGCCTTGGTGCACTTTAAGTCATCATTCTTGTCACCGTTAGAGAAATACCATTGATTAGATCAGATGAAAAGAATTTGCACAGAAATGGAGAACCACCCTCGTCTCTGTGAATCAAAGGCCAACGACTCAGGAAATAGTCTATCTAGTCACTCTGTGTTTTCTCAGTTGTGCATGCATTCATCTGCAAAGTAAATGTGTAATGTATCTTACATTGTTTATTGATACGGTACAGCTTTGATGTTGAATGTAAGATGGAGCACTGCGATGGAGTGTGTTCTGTGTGTGTTCTGTGTTCGCTTCATGACCACAGCTGCAAAACCTTTAAGTCTGCAGATACAGTGTGTCACGGATGGCATCATCAGCTACGTTTCTGCAAGTGAAGATGATGAAACTCCATGTTTTGAATTGGAAAATGTAAACATGTGACCATTTGAAATTGGTGAACTGATATTTTTAGAAAATCGTGGCTCTTGTGGCTTAGACTTAGTACAATACAGTATCCTGGATCACACCATGAACATACTGTAAATGTTTTCAGAACACAACAACAGAGTTGATGGCATAAATGATTGTGATTATGTTAAGTGAATTTTTTAAATTGCAACACCTCTGCACTTGTAAGACACGTTGGATAGCGCACATACAACTCGAACAGCAAAAACAGCCAGTTCTCAGTGAAAGGCACATGAACATAAAAATACAAAATGCTGTTTATAGAGGCTTTCTATCATTTCTTTGTCCACTACAATGGAAAAACAAAAACATAAAAATGGCACAACCTGTGTCACAAGGCTCTGCTTTAGTATTAAAGAATTACATTAACCATTTCTCAGAAGTCTAAATTTGTTTTTAATGGGTGTGATCCCTCCATTGACCTGTGATTTAGTTTCAGTGTCCAGCAAAATGAGTGAGTCTACTGCTGCTATCTGACTATTACTCACATTGAGCCAACCTTGTGTCAAGGGGAGGACCTGCTTTGAGAAACCCATTATGGCGCAGTCCAGTGTATCTGTTTCTCCACACTGGGGCCAGTGCTGGTGTCTACTCTCATTTTATCATCGACATCTTCTCAGGAAGGTAATCCAAGAATGGTGAATTCAACAACATCTTATTGGAGTCTTATTTCGGCTGATGAATCACAGAAAAAGCTAAGTGGTCTTGTGAGCAAAACCTCCTGGATTCCAAATTTAGAACGGGCTACAAACAGATGAGTTGAGGCTGTTGTTTGAGCTGAGAGATTCACCGGACCTGTATTTCCAAAACACCAAAGCTTAAGTTTACACAGGATGCAAGTAGAATACGATGCAGATTGTATACTAGGCCCTCAGTTGACTGAAACACCAGGAGACTTTTGGATAGCTGTGAACGGCAGGGCCGGCTTTGGTTGGGGAAAACACTTAAGATGTGGTACAAAGCCACAAAGAAGGACAGGAACGACCTTGTTATATCTGAAGTTGTGAAGATGGAAGAGGAGACCTATAATATCAGAGGCAGAGGCTGAGCTTTCAGGGCCATGTACAATACCCTTCCCTGTACCCAGAACCTGGACCTCTGGTATGGCTCAGAGGACACCTGCCAACGCTGCAACTCCCATAACCCAAGCTTGCAGAAAATCCTCTCTGGCTCCAAGGCAGCATTGTGGGCAGTGCCCGTATAGATGGTGCCATGACCAGGTCCTGCGTAAACTAGTCAAAATCCTGGAGGCACTCAGGCTGGAAGCAAGCATAGCCAGCACAGCAACATCAGAGAAGCTGATGCAGTTTGTCAGGCAAGGGGTGAGGCTCAGAGCAGCAACACAAGGTTGTGGCCCCCCCTGTCCCCTGGAAGTGAATAGAACATGAGAGCTGACCTCAACCACCACTTGGAGTTCCAATAAAAGATAAACACAACCTCCTTACGGCCAGATATCGTGCTCTGGTCCACCACAACTAGGATGGTCATTATGGCCAAATTGACTGTTCCATGGGAGGCTGTCATTGAGAGAAAGAAAGGAAAAGTACACTGAGCTGTCAGCTGTGTGCTCATAAGCAGGGTGGAGGGCAATCACATATCCAGTGGAAGTGGGTTGCAGAGGCTACACTGGAACATCTACCCAGCAATTCCGGAAGTCTTTTGGGATCACAGGCTCCAAGCTGAGGACGACTCTCTAAGACCTGGCAGAGGAGGTAGAACAAGGAAGTTTCTGGCTCTGGCTCAGAAGAAAGGACAAGGTGTGGGGAAAGCAAGGATCTTAGAGCTGGCTTCAGGGGGAGACAACCCTGCCGCTGCTCCACCACTTTGAGATGTTCCAGAATTAGAGGAGTGAAACATCAGTGAGGGATGGCTCCCGGCTGACGACCCTGAAGCTGTCACAATGGCACTGTCGGAGGTGCGTCAGACAGAAATCCCCAGCAGGTGGACCCACCTGTGCTCACATCTTGAGTTACCGTAGCCTTTTTATCACCTTGAACCAGTCTGGCCATTCTCCCCTGACCTCTCTGACCAACAAGCCATTTCTGTCCACAGAACTGCCGCTCCCTAGATGTTTTTGCAATATTCTGAGTAAACTCTGACTGTTGTGTTTAACAATGCCAGGAGATCAGCAGTTTCAGAAACACTCAAACCAGCCCTTCTGGCACCAACAATCATGCCACTGAAAGTCACTGAAATCACTTTTTTTCCCCCCAATTGTAATGTTTCTAATGTGAAAATTAACTGAAGCTCCTTTCCTGTATCTGCATGATTTTATGCATTGCACTGCTGCCACATGATTGGCTTATTGGATAATTGCATGAATAAGCAGGGGTACGGGTGTTCCTAATAGAGTGCTCAGTGAGTGTATTTCCAAAGGTATAAACTTTGATGCTAGAATAAAAATAATATTCAAATTAAATGCATTCCAGATGTTATTTTGGTATTGGTTCATTCTTCCTAGTAAACTGTACTAAAATGTTTTGAATGCTGCTGTTTCTTCCACTCACTAAAGGGCAACACATATTGTGGGCACTGACAACCATCAACCCATGCATGTTATTTTCTTTGCAAGCCTCCATGACAGAACTGTCTTACTGCATGTCACTACAGGTTGAAGCATATCAGTGTGTCAGGATACACCACTGTCCCATTTCCAACCATCATTGTGTGTAAACTCTCCAGAAAAGCAGCATATCCGGGTCACTGTAACTTCACTGCTTTTTCTGTCTTAATAAAACATCCAGGGCTTTCTATGAGTTTCATGAGATCGTTGCTTCTGACAATCCAAGAACAGTCGCATGAAAGTGCGTTTTGGTTGTGCATTGACCGTGCATAATGTAAACATGCAACTGATAAGTCACTGGAATTGTACAGGCTAAATTTAGCAGAACAGAAACTGGACATGTATATGAAAAGATCAGTGGAATGTCCGCATGTGGTGTTTACACTGCAGCACCAATAAATCAAACTAACGCTGAGAAAACAGAGCAAACATTTTCTTGCTGGGCCAAAGCGCTTAGTGGACAGTTACAAAGCGGGCAGTGTGGCTTTAATCACTTCATGCTACATTCCTCCATTTGGAGGCGGAGAACAAGCTTGTCGATCTGTTCCAGTGAACATCAGGGGAGAACACCTTGAGGCCCGCAGCCGCTATCTGCCGTGGTGCAGTGGTGGTAATGATTAAGTATCAGTCCAGCGTGCTCCCCTCATTTCCAAACTATCAGTTTCACCTTCTCCACTACATCACATTTGTGGAGCAGAAGGTAATGATCCACTTGGGTGACTGCCAAGTCATTTTCTTTCCTATGCTGTCTCACTACCCATTTCGTTCTCTCTGTCTGCTTCTGTCTGTCACACTCTTCAACCACCTCCCTCCTCATCCTCAGTCTTTCAGTTTTGGTATTCACTTCTCAATGTTTCCCATGGAGATTAAATAGCCATGCCCACTAGGTGAGAGAGTCAGCCCCGTGGACTGTCTCCAGCAGGAGGTCACGGAGACAGGCGGTTGTTTTACATACTTCTTTATGGCTATTGTAGAGCATCCAAAAGAGACAGCGAGGTAAGAAAGGTTGTGCATGCTGCGATTATTGGCTGTGCACCTTACCCTGCTGTTTAACTTTGGATCTCAATCAATTCCACAGAGAGAAGAAAAGAGTGTGGCTGTAAAACTGATAATACTAAGATGCTGTACTGATTATAGGTTTACCGTGTGACAGATTTACAAATAGGTTTAACTTAGGAAAACCTAGAGTTTGCAACTGAACTGGTAGGGCACTGTTTGTGATGTGTCTATCTATTTATCTCTCTGTCGCACATGATATTTAACAGAGGTAATATTTTACACCACTGTTCTGATTTTGACCAAACATGGAGGGCTGATGCACTCTGGCATTACATTTTGAATTAAAGAAAATATCAAAACACATTCAATAATATTGAGTCTTACTTATACTTAATACTGTTTTCTGTCATGAGGGCACTTTGTTAAAAATCGCTGGTTGAGGGGGCCCTGGAGCTGCAGGTTTAAGATGCTTCCAATGTAGTCACAATGTTATCCACCATATTGTCACCTTTGTTTCCTGTCAGCTCTCTACTGTCTCCAATCTAACTAAGGCTAAAATGCTTGTGGCTAGAGTTATTGTCAAGGTGAGATGCATGAATAAGGAAGCTGTTCGACAGAGGCTATTAATGTACATTTTACTATTTGGACTGATGAAGGCACCCTAGTTACAGGTCAAAATTTCAGTCTTTAAAAGGTCATACCTGCTAGTCCCGTTAGGATGATCGCCTTTCACATTTTTACTACAACTAGCTGAGATGATGCACCTCATTTCTGATCACATCTGTGTTGTATGTGGTGGATGGCATTGTTGTCTTAAGCGCAATGTTGTCTTAAGTCCTAAGCACAATGGAAAAGTCCATTGCTGTTCATACATCAGTACTTTCTGTGAGCACTGATGTTCTGTCTTAATGCACAATTGGTGACCTTCCATAAAAAAGTTCAAGCAATTCCTCTCTGGAAATAAATAGACCTACAGGCTTCAAACGGGGTCAAAGGAGCTAGATGACTCCAGTGCGTCCTGTGTTGTCTCCACAGGAACGCCTCGCAGGGGTGGAAATCCTCTGTGAAACTCATAGAGTATGTGTTGTGAATTTAAAGATGATGTGATGATCTGATGTGCTGATGTGGGGGAAACCTGCAACGCTGCAGAAATCGAATCTGTGCCCTGAGATTCACGTATACAAGATGAGGTCGCTCACAATGGACGGTGAGGGTAATAATCTTTGAGGGCCACAGTGCTTACTGACCACATCTTCCAGACTAACACAAGTTAACTTGTGATCCTCAAATAGCTATATTGTGTTTATACTGTGGGTGCGAGGGCAGTCTATCGTTGCATTATTAGAGTGCACATCAAAAATGGAGGAGCTAGTTCTCTCCATAGATTAAAGAAATAGAGGGGATTACATTTTCAAGCTAGGACAACAATCTTACCCAGTGCAATTACCCTTTTAGAGGTTAGCCCATGCATTTCAATTCAAAATGACTAGACAATTTCATAACCAAGGTGAAAATATGCTTTTAAAAGACAGGTACATGGATTGAATACATTTCACATTGCTGCAGATGAGCTCGCCACATACCTCTAGCCTTGTCTTGTTTATCTTCTCCCTGCTGATAATCCTCTTAATATGGCAATATATGAAACACCTTGCCTGTATGTCTTTAAGTCATCTACTCCATGTTCATATTACTGAGGCACAGATTCAGATTCGAAATAGGGATTTCCTTTGATGGGCCTCGGCTAGTTGACATTTAGTTGGACAATCACACTGAATCAGATTAGCACCACATTTCTCTTTGTTATTATTTGACAGCTCATTGACACCCTTGCTATTTCTCAGCATGCATCATGGCTGCATTCAGGGCCCAAAACACAAAAGAACTGAGGAGAATCATAAACAGGTTGGATAATTAGACTGAGATAATTATCTCGGAGCTAGAGCTCAGTATGTAACTGTGTTGTGTTCCTCTGTTGCAATTACTCCTTTTAAGACCCATTAAGACCAAATATCCCAACATTATTGTGGTAATTGTTGGTTTGATTGCATTCTTTATTAATCAAAGTGTATCTGTGACCTCAAGTAATTACTTAATCAAATAGGGTGTGAATTCCATTACGGATCAGACAGGAAAAGGAGGATTTGCTAAAGATAAATGTCGAACATTTCAGTTCGGTTTGTACAATTGTCCTTGATGTTATTCCAGAGTGAGTGCCCTGCCACCTTTTTTGTTTCACAAACTCCTGTCAGCACAGTCAAACAAGCAAATTACACACCTCTAACTCCTTTCCATTGGTGTGTTTTTAGGTGGCAAAGACCACTTTTTACTGAACAGAATAGTGGTTTATTCACTTAGCAACAAAGATATATTGATGTGTCATGCTTGAGGTGGCTGCAATTTCCACCTGTGAAATGCAAATGGGACCGGGGCCGGGTCCAACATGGTCAGCATGCAAAACAAGCTTATCGAACGGCCAAGCGGTACACAGCGCTTTTGACCTGCTGCTGCTACATCCACAATGTTTCCGTGCTGTTTCCTCCCCTCAGCTCGTGGGCTTGGGGCCATTCAGCAGCGAGTGGGAGTTCAAAGAGAAAGCCTTGAAGTCGCCTATCGTGAACATCTGCATGTCCGGCAGGAGGCAACAGGCAGGAGGCAACGAATAGCGACACACCTCAATTTTGGTGCTTTCACATTTCAGGTAATATTCAAAATGAGTTACTAGTATTTCTTGTGGCCTTTAAAACATTTGGTAATTTTTTTTACTGAAAAATAGCTCAAAAGTATCGCAATATATCTTTAAGAGGTTAGTAAATACCTTATTTTCAGTTTAGGACACATTAGCAGATAAGTATCTCTGTGCAGCTGTCTAAGGAAGGCAGTGAAGCAGGCAGATTTTAAACATTATTCACTGGCTCAAGAGTGAACAAGCCCCCCCTGCTCCATAAGGCAGGAATTTAGACTGACTGGGAGGGGAACTTTGCATTGATCATGGCCATGGCATCTCTCCTGGACTGCAGTTTGAGAGAAAACCGAGGAAAATCACACACTTAACGATATTCTGAGAATCAAGCAAGACACACAGTGCACTAAAATAAATACCTGAAATATATGATGGTTCACTGCTCATGTAGTTCAGTGTTTAAGTGTGTAGCTCTACATACTTTACATAACCCACATAGAGCAGTGGCCTTGTGAAAACATGATCCTTATTTATGTCATTATTTATGTGATTATTTAAAATTTTAGAAAACACACACACACACACACACACACACACACACACACACACACACACACACACACACACACACACAAACACAGGCCTACACAATTTTAATACATTCTGTTCTTGAGTTTGACCATTAATTAAACTGAACGCTTTGATTTGACCAACATGACTGATCCCTCACAGGGATTTTAAAAGATAGACAGCATGTGTGGTGCTCTTTTTAATTAATGAATTGATTTTACATCATTGGTCTGTGGATAGAAATGATGAGATTGACTGTTTGCTAAGCTTAGTTACTGTTGCCACATCTGTCAATCTTTCCATTCTTTACCATGATAAAAGTGGCAGATTTAACACTCAAGATTCTTAATAGTTTTTGAAACCGTGGGTCAGTAATTTCAGACAGAGGGAGACACAAAAAGGTTTTAGCTTTGACTGTTGATTTTTCTGTCTGAAATGACAACTATCACTGGGAATTTTTCTTCTGTTTTTTTTTTGTTTTTTTTAATACACACATATATATATCTATATATATATATATATATATATACATATATATATATATATATATATATATATATATATATATATATATATATATATATATATATATATATATATATATATATAAATACACACATATATATATATATATACATACATACATACACACACACACACACACACACACACATTCACACACTTTAAGTGAAATTAATTTTTTATTTCCTTCTTTTACAGTTTAAAAGTAACAAAAAAGGAAGTAGTAGTATCACACCTTGTAAAGGCTTTTTATAGCAGCTAAGAGTCTTGAGTTCTTGTTTGGGGGATTTTTGCGCATTTTTCCTTGCAAAAGGCTTCTAGTTGTGTGAGATTCTTGGGCAGTCTTGCATGTACTGCTCTTTTGAGTTCTATCCACAGATTTTCAGATGATGTTTAGGTCAAGGGACTGTGAAGGCCTTGGCAAAACCTTCAGCTTGGGCCTCTTGAGGTAGTCTCTTGTGGATTTTTAGGTGTGTTTAGGATCATTATCTTGCTGTAGAAGCCGTCCTCTTTTCATCTTCAACGTTTTAACAGATGGTGTGATGTTTGCTCCTGGAATTTGCTGGTATTTAATCGAATCCATTCTTCCCTCCACCAGTGAAATGTTCCCTGTGCCACTGGATGCAACACAAGCCCAAAGCGTGATCGATCAATCTTCTGCTTAAGAGTTGGAGAGGTGTTTTTTTCATGAAATTCAGGACCCTTTTTCTCCAAACATACCTTTGCTTATGGCTGCCAAAAAGTTCTATTTTAACTTCATCAGTCCAAAGGACTTGTTTCCAAAATGCATCAGGTCTGTTCAGATGTGCTTTCGCAACATTCCAGAGTCTGCAAAATCTTCCTGAAGGTCTTTTGCAGTCAAACTAGGGTTTTGATTTGTCTCTCTATTAATCCTACCAGCGGTTCTCTTGGAAATTTTCTTTGTCTTCCATACCTCAACTTGACCTCCACCATTCCTATGAACTGCCATTTCTCAATTAGATTACAAACTGAGGAAACAGCTACATGAAAATGCTTTGCTATCTTCTTATTACCTTCTCTGGGAATCAGTTATTTTAATTTTCAGAGTGCTAGGCAGCTGCTTAGAGGAGTCCATGCCTGCTGATCGATGGGACAAAGTTTGAGGAGTCAGAGTATTTATAAAGCTTTGAATTTTGCATTACACGGCCTTTCGTAATGATGACTTTGAACAAGCCATAGCCCTAACAAGCTAATTAATGTCTGAGACTTTGGTAAAAGTTATCTGAGAGCTCCAATCTCTTGGGATGCCCAAACTTTTGTATGGTTCTCCTTTCCTGTTTTTCACTCTAAAAATTGTACAAAACAAAAATAACACATTAATCTCACCCAAAATGTTGAAAAGGAACATTTCACCTTTAACTTTATGCCCTTTCGGAGTCAGTAATCTTCTACTCATTTAACTATTCACAGTAACAGAAATTTTGACTGAATGGTCTGAATGGTCACGTAACATACCTGCTGCTGTGAGAGAGCAGGGACGATAAGTATGCACCTTAAAAAGTCCCAACGGTTTCAAATGGATAGGCCATATACAGTATATATACAGTATATACTTTTAAATGATTAACAAAAGCCAAACAATTTACATTTGCTTAAGTTAACAATTTGCTTCATATGAGGAAGAAACACAGATAAGACCAAAAAAGAAATGGCTAATAACTGAGTATGATATCGTGCTAAAAGACTGAGGCTATAGCTGCATAAAGTCGGCATACCAGGCAACGATCAATATAGAAGATGTGGATGTGATAAGTAAAAATGTAGGCTAAGTGTAATGTACCCTGCTGGGTTGCCTCGCTTCCCCACTTCGTCGTATTTTTCAGTTACTTTTACTTTAGTAACACTGTGTCGAGTGACTTCGGCTGAGGTTGCTGCAGTGCAAACTTAACCAAGTCTGTTAAAGAACAGGACAGAGCCACTAATGTTACCTCAAATTTTGATAGCATCCATGGCCGGCATCCACACAGTAGAGGAACATTACACAGTGGATGTGTCATCATAACTGGGGCTTTTTTTTAAATGTAACTCCTGGTTACTGTATTAATCCATTTAGCCGGGCTGCTAACGACTGCGGCTTGCGTTAAGCACGGATAAATATGCTTTTGTTTGGCTTTGGAAAGGCCACAAAAAAGACACCATCCTCTAAAGACTTTAAATGCCAAGCATCTCTCTTGTTACAACCCCATTCAGACGGCTTCAACATGTGGAAAAATCCAAAGCTTGATGGGCCTGATGGCCTCCTTATGGTTGCTAAGTAATGATTGGACAATCAATATTTGGGGGAGGGGTTTAGGGAATGCTCAGTTGTGCTTATGTGCACATTGCTGCCTTGCTGTATACAGCGTATGTCTTTCTATCCTTTTTGGGATTTTAAGCAACTGGGTACTTTCCAACCCATCCTCTCTGTTTTGTTATGGTAATGATCTTCAGTTACTGTTATTTAATCTAACAGAAAGACCCGAATGTTGTGTACCAACATGTCCTATCCATTTTGAAAATGTATTCGTAATTTCTCCAGGAAACATTAGAAAAAGACAGACAGGCCTGTCCTCAGCCCTACACACGTATCTGTTTGAATGTCTGAAGATGACTCAGAGCAAGAATAAAATCTCCAAACCTCGCTACTTTCGTGGCAGCAATTATTTTGTGGGAGTAGCTGTCAGAATTTTCAAGTTGTGTATTTATCATTTTCCTCATGTGGGCCTCACCTATCTTTATTATTATACAAAGTTTGATTGACCTGGTGGCAAGAGTCCAATTTGTTCATCACTATGTTCACTGAAGTCAATTGAAATGTCTGTTGTTTGAAGAGTATTTCGGTATAGCTGCCACTGTGAGTCTATTCAGTATCTTATTTCCATTCCATAAGTAGTTAGCAGCTAATGGATCGCTACATACAATTTCGGTCATATGCAGTAATTCCTCTCTTGTAAACGGAGCCACAATAACCTAATGGCTGTCATAGTTTTGCAAAGGTGTTGTTTACAGTGGTGAGTGTGGGTATACATAAGATGGCATGCGTGTATGATTACTAAAAATCACTGGAGGAAATGGTAAAAAGGAAAATCAGGACCACGACATAAGTCTGCTTTTTCAAATATATATAATAGCTTTTACTGCAAGGTAAAGGTTTTACTGCAGTTTCTTATATCTCAACAAGCCCGCATGCTTCTTCTTTAAGTAGTTTAATTTCCAGTACGCATGAAATAATTACAAAATAGAGTGAGCTTATTCTCATTTTACATCCTCGTGGACGATGTTCTCTATTGCAAAACGAAAGTCTCTGCTGTGGCTTCATAACAGCAGTGAAGTGACACATTCTGATCGATGATAGATGATATCAACCAGAGAAAGTGAACTATGGCTTCTGATTTCTTTGTACTTAATACTGCTGGCTGCTCAAAATGACAAAGAGAGATAACTGTTTGAAAACTGCTTGAACTTCAATATCCAGAAATCCTGTACGGTACACTGCACACTCCATTTTACCAATATGGCTCGTGTGAGATTGCTTGATACCAGAGGACACTAAGGGCCTTACAGAAGTAATGGAATGTTTGAGGGGCCAGCTTTCCTGAGTGCGGCTGCTTAAAAGAAAGTTTGCGTTGTAAATGAAAAGTTTCGGTGTGTTTTCCCTGTGCAGACAGTTGTACTATCCATCATCGGAATTAAATTTTGGCTAATAGAGTGAATCCGTAGTGCCTGAGATTGGAGGGAGTAGACTCTGCAGCCCTGGGCTTGCTGCTTGCAGATATGCAGATTCTTAGAAGCAACATTGTAGAGCTGTGATTCAGGTGCGACTAGTCCTATCTCCTAATTACCTTGATGTGGCAGATATCTGAAGCGGATTGCTCTCTGTTAACGTGGGTAATAATGTGCAGGGATACACTCCAAGACTCCGTCTGGTGTAGTGTTGATTTTTTGGTAAGAATCGTCATCCTCTTCTGTCCACACTCCAGATGCTCCGTGTTGCAATGCTGAGCATGTTTGCTGTGATATAGTGCTACAGTCTTGCATCTACAGACTTCTGAGAAACAAAGAGACTGCTCCCAGACTCGGGGTATAGACAGGTTCCATGCAATTTTACACAATTCATGCATTATTAATGTTTCTGTCCTCAGAAACTTTTGTTTCTGTTTTGTCAACACTTACTGAATGTATGTTCTTCTTGTTGAATTCCAAAAGCTAGTCTACAAAACCTTTCCTTGGAGCTGGCTTAGATACATTAAATATTTAGTTTGGTACCCGTGATCAGAGGCATAATACTGGCAGCAGTGGCCACAGTTTGAGCCAGGGTTAGAAACAGAAACTCATCAAGTAGAGGGGGCCCACCTCACAACTCTACTAACCTTTCTCTTTTCATTGCACGAGGTCTTATTCACTACACTTTTCATTGCATGTCATTGCAACCATGTAAGGCTGTCATAATGGAGCTCAGCTGCAGGTCTCTGTCCAGGAAGGAAACATTCTGTTTTCTTCAAGGTGAAGGGGAGTGCTTCAATTTCAGAAAAAGTTGTTTGCCCTCTATCAGTGTGTAGTCCTTGAACCAAAACATCATCCTTCGAAAGCTGTTTACCTGCACGGGTCATCGCTTTCCTTCAAATACCTCCCTGTATTTCTCTAACCTTTATAACAAGATTTCTGCTCTAACAAATACAGACATCATTAAAAGACGATTGGTCTCTGATTGAAAGCAGGTTACATTATACTGAATGTGCATGTCAGAAAGTCCCAAAAACTGACATCTGGATGGATGGAGGACATAAAATAATCAAAAAAACAGAAAATCTTTTCTGATACGTTAATTATTATCATTTTAAGTATTGTGTTGCGCATGTGTTTTTACACAGCAAAGAAACAAACAGGTAGCCAGAGATAGATACATGGATAAATGGACAGACAGACTCAGTCTTTGCCTATTATTAACCTCCTCCTTTTCTACCGAGATGTTTTCCTGTTAAATGAGGTAATATGTCTTCAAACACTGGACGAATCTCTGTTATAGGCCTTTCTATCAGTGGGTTTCACTTGAAGAGGAACAAATTACTCAAAAAATGTGAAGATAAAAATCAACAAGCCTGAAGGACCACCTGAAGATAATGATTGGTGTCAAGGGGAAGGTATTGTTTCATTGCAGTCTTGGACATTATTTCACTCATCAGGTAGGCAGACACAAACTGATAAAAGAACAAAAGCACTTTACAGCAACGCTCCCGTCTCTCATCTGTAAAGAATCTCCTTAATAGCACTGGACGCCTCCTGCACTGTGTTATCACGGCCTTAAGCCCAAATTCATCAGTAAATATTCATGACAGTATGAGCAAACATGAGATTTTGATTATTCCAACATGAGAATGACCTCTTTCAATATGTAAATAATTCAAATGGCAGAATTTGCCAAGGAGCGGTATCAGCACTTCTGCAATGTTCTGGCTTGCAGGCTGGCTGATCCTTTTGGCGAAGCCTAGAGTCCCCTCTGTCTCCCTCACTAAAACAAGTTCTCTCAGCCAGAGTGCCTTTCATTATTTACATGTTTATGATTTGTTAAGCCTCACATGGAGCTGCCATCTGCTGGAAAGTGTTATGTAGAATCAGAAGGCCATTAGGCCTATTTATTTTTACTGAAGCAAAAAGAGAAAAATAAGGAGGGAGAGCCCTGTGGCCTCCAGTACACACTCTCAGTGAAGTGCATTGCCATGAGTACCCTGAAGTCATAAAATGTGGTATTTATGCCTCATTATGTGTTCTACTGCTTGACAGACATTGGTGTTTAAAAATTAACCCCAAACTAGAATAAACTGCACAGATGGTGCCTGACAAGCATTGCCCCATCCGATGAACACCTTCGCAACACTGCGATACATACTTAGGAAAATGTCTTCACACTCAAAACATAAATGGTAAGTGCAATACATTTTTGGCCACATCTTTTATTTTTTAGCTTTCCACCTACAATTGATGTATACTTTACATTTTCGTTGGTCTGTGAACGCAGCCTAATGCCATTTTACATTTTACAATTTTTTTTCCCCCAATGGTTTCCATTTAATAATAATCAATGATCAATTAGTAGACTCTTAAAATTGGCTAGGTTTGTGTAATCCACAACAGTCTCAGTACTGTTATTATCATTACACTGCTATTTTGTGGTACTGCAATTTAATAGCCTGCTGAACTGAAAAGTCTGCACTGCATTCCCCAGGCAGTCTTGCATAGAGCAGGGAGAAAAGGTGTATTCAAAGACATTATTTAGCCAGACATATTGGTTTAAAATTCAAACACACTTGGCCTTTGCAAATGTTTTGAATAATGTAACTTTGACAGACGTTAATACTAAACCAAACAGTTCACTGCAAAGAATTACGTAATTTCAGTTTCAACAATGTGATGATGAACCTCACTGTATTTCCATTTGCAGCAATATGTTTATAAAGTTCCAAAATACTTGCCATCTGTGGATGCCAGAACTACAGGGACACTTTTGCTGAGAAAAAATTCTCTGCCTAGGTAAGTCATTACAACTTTATCTTTCTTCAATGCACTTCTCACATATGATCACCAATACCTCAGTAGATACTTTAAACTTGTTCTCGGATTTACATGAGCTAGGGGCCACCGCAGAAGAACAGAGAGACACGGTTTCAAGCTGCTGCTGAGAATGCCGATACCCAGCGACTGTTGCAGTTGCTCAGGTATAGCGGCCAGTTCGACTTGGCAAGGTGGCCTGCCCGGCCACCTAGCGGTTAGCTTAGCTGAAGGGAACTGACAGCTACAGTGGGCTGGTAGCATTTGTGTCCAGCTGACCACCAGTGCCAGCTGAGAACAAATCATTTATATGCCGTTTTTTGACTGTTTTGTGGTATACTGTTGCAAAGGGGGTGATGTGTGTGTGGCAACAAAGGGCTTGGAGCTATTTTCAAACTGAGTTACTTTGGATGACCCAGTTGTGCACCGTGGGTTTGCTACAATCCTTAATTCTGAGTTAGTGCAGAAGTACTTTTGGCCATATATTTATTAAATTTCCTCATGAGCTTCTGCTCATTCTTTGATAACTACTCAGGATTTTGTGTAGCCTGCTTTATTGTAAAAATTAACTGATTTTAAAGCTACAGTTATCAATATATTCATAATAATAGTAGTTCAAAAGAAACATAATACGAAAGGGGTTGCTCGTAGTGACAAACCCACAGGGACTTATCACCCAACGCAGCGGTTCCACTCAGATCTACCAAGCGTCTTATCAGCTCAGTGTTTTGTATTAACTCCCACTGTTCTCAACCTTGTTTGCAGCTACAGCAAGCATCTGTTTTCGGTGAAAATGAACTGATAATCCCATTGTACGCTTTGTGCCCGATGTGAAACATCGGACAGACAAGGTTAGGAACTAACTGGTAAGTCATTACGGGGTCACTGCTGATTTTAGGTCCAGTGCCGAAGCCTGTGTGTGCCAAAGCCACACATCTTGTCTTCGATGACACTGCAGGAGGTGGACACTAACAGTGTCAGACAGACAGACAGACACCCTGACTTTTCCCTGAGTTTTTCTTTTTTAGTTGTGTCAGTCATCAACATGCCTGTCTGAAGGCAGTTGTCGCTAGATTGTGACGGCAGTGCACCTCCTGCAGGTGAATCAGATCCGATTGTTCCAGCGCTTTGTCTTTTCATTGTGGGAGGTGGAGCTCCTCCTGTCACACACAGATGCACTAACAGATTGATGTAATCGGCTGTAGACGATACACCTCACTCACCTTCCGAGGTAGATAACCCAAATAATATATTTGTTCATTTCTGGTGTTTTAGACAAGAGGGGGTAATACAACCAAAATGAAAGAGTTGACAGAAACTAAGAGCAGACAGTTTGCACCTCCACACTATCTGGAAGAGGGATGTTTTCTGTTGTCAAATGTTGTTCTTCATGCACAGCAGGTAAAAGGGAAAACAGTGGCATACATGTGACTGTATTTTACTGAGAAACAAAGCCGCAGAGTCTTTAAGCAATATCACATTTCACAGTAGGACACACCAGTCCATATTTCAGTGCCTTTGAAATTTAATTTTGGTAAGAGGTATTTAATTCAGGTTTTTAATTTGAGAGTTTTAATCCTTCCAGTCCCAAGACAAACAAAACAAATAAAAAATCAGTTCTGTACTACTTCCATTTATCTACTTCTTAAAGTCTGTTATTAGCTTTAAATCTGCATGTATTGCATGTTTTCTTTTTCTCAATAACAAGAGCTATTTGAAAATGAAGAAACATTTGATATGATTAGATGCAATCAAGATTTATGATTGGATTATGCATGCATAATTTAGGTTTCAGTAGAAAAAATCTAGTAATAAAATACATTTATTGCAATTCTGGAAGTAGCAAATATTATAACTCATTACAGAACACCAAGCCAACTAATCAGTGAGATTTCTATGGAACTGACGGACACTATGAACTTTCAACAGCAGCATAACCATTAAATAACAGGCAGAAATTGAGATAAGTGTAACAACAATTCATGAAAAAGTGTCAAACAAAGGAAAAAAACAAGTAAAAAAACAACTATTTGTACACTCGATCACTCCCTGGTAATACTTTGTGGCAAAGCCAATCCGTTAAAAGCCAACCATCCACTCAACCTCGCAGGAATATCAATTCCCCCAGAAATCCTTGGGGGTGAAACGTTACGCAGGCTCAACACCACTCCTTTGGGTGTCATCGGAAAGCCGTACACATTGATTAATAATTTTCTTTCCTCCTTTCCTGAGAGGCTGTTTGTCCCACAGGGAGGCAGCCATTACACCACCGCTGGCCACAGGGATCATTCAAGTGCAATCAGAGCAAACAGACTCGGGATAACCACTTAGATGGGAATGCATCGCCCAGGACTGGTAACAATGAGTAAAAAGCAAGAGAGTCTTGAGGCAGAGCTTGATGGAATGGGTTCAGTGTGAGAATTTCAGAATGAGCAGCAGTGGTGCAGTGGTGCTGTACTGAGGGGTTTTTTTAAAAAAAGGTTTTGGTTGCTTTTACGCAGGGATGTGCAGAGTACAGTGGAGTTATTAGCTTAAGCCTCTGACCCGTCATCCTCTTTGGCTGAAGTGATTTTCTGGAAAAATACTACCAAGTACTGTTTTTTTGTAACTGAAGCCTGATTTTCCTCTGCCACAGAGCTCCAGTGTCGCACAAAACCGATTAAAACACATTAGTGAGCCACACCGCTGCATTTTCTTTCATTGCCAGGAACATGGGCACTGTGCTTTATTTCAAGTTCCATATGCAGAATGGTGGTGTAAAAACTCACTGGTGCACAAAGTAGATGAACATAGTCCAACAAATGCAGTATTCACTTAATTTTGAGTTGTGTTTACTAAAAAACTAAACTGCCCAGTTGTTTGGGGACATTTTCTAAAAAAGCATATTTTTTGGTACACATTTTTGAAGATTTACATATTTGTAAGGGACCTGGGGCTGAGTGCCGCAGACAAGCTGGCAAAGTTGGAAAGTATTGAGAGATGGCTGACACACATTCGGTTTTGGTCCATTCATAAGATTGGTTGACATAATAGAAATATTGAAAAATGCCAGCCCTTATTTTTCCCCATTCTTCATTTCTTTCAGTTCAGAACTAATTTCACCCATTTCAACTTTCCCTTTCTTTCTTTTCCAAAAATGAACATGAAGTTCTTTAAGAACTTCCTCAGCAGTTATGATTGGTTTGTCTGAAATTAATGTCCTATGACAATTTCTGCTCTAAAAGTGTTCTCATTAAACAGTTCATTAGCATAGAGTTCATTGCAAGGTGGCTATAACTGTGTTTGGTTGTGTGGCCTGTTTCTTGAAGCACAGTGACAGTACACCATTTTTAAAAAAATGTATTTATTCATTTGTTTTTTTCCTGTTTTTCGTCTACTGTGTATTAACATTGAACATTTTGAGGGGGTATTTACAGTGCTTATATGATCTCCTTGAAGAAAACATGCCCATATTATGAAAGCTCTTTATTACTGATTTGATCAGATTGCATTAGACATCTTGGTGCACACGGCTGCTTAACACTGTGTCACTGATTATTGACTGTGGCCGGCTAAGGTTAATGTAGCTTTATAAATCAAGCTGTATATTGGCTGCTGTACATTTTTCTGTTACAGTCACAGTGCTCACTAAAAAGGGATGACAGAGGGCAAGACAGAAAGAGGTGAGGGAGGCAGCAAAAGGAAGAATGTCTTTGTGATGCTGATTTAAAAACTGCAGCCGACCAACAGCTCAATCATTAAAAGCTGAAGTATTTCTGTCTCTATACCTTTCGTTAAAGTAAAAATACATGGATGGCCATGTATGAGTGTATGCGCTTGCTAGTCAGTGTATATGCACAGACCAACTAGAATCACATTGACGTAGTGTGCCAACTTCAGGATACAGCAGAACACAGTGATTTCCCTGCGTGCTTTTATTCTGCCATCCTGCATTTATACTGCATACGACAGCGTATTAGGGCCAACAAAAACACAATTTTTTCGACTTTAATCTCAGAGAATTTCTGAGATTTTGGCTGGACAGCTAAAGCAGGGCCGGCCCTATAAACGCTAATGTCCATGAGTGAGTGAGTGAGTGAGTGACCGAGTGAGTAATGAAGTTACACCATTAACGTATTCTTCACAAAAGCACCTATCAACAAATCGACCGACTTTTTGGACAAACCTTAGCTGCTTTCCGTTTTCCGTAGGAGAGAGTCGCCAGTGTTGCCCCGCAAGTGCGACGTTGGGCTTTCCCTCCGCAGGCACACCTCCCTATGCATCTCATTCAACTGCCCGCAGTAAATATAGCTGAAATCACAGCACGGCTGTTGCCTGTAACTTAGGTGTATGGTGATTTTGTCAGACGACTTTGCAGTTAGAAAATCAAGATTTTAGCAGTGCCGAGCAGCAGCTTGGAAATGGCTTCAAAGTGACTGCTGGTCAACATGTAGTCATAATGCTTCATGTTTCATTCACTACTTCATACTCGTTCTGTTGTCTCACAATTTGTACTCCATGGAACAACTAAAGATTAGTGGATTAGATGCTATCAGTGACCTGTGATCATGCACTATATCACCAATACAAATGTTCCAATTTTAGGGTAAACTACAGTTCCACAAGCAGCCATTTAATGCATTTTGTTGGATCATACCTCAGCCATGTGTGTGTGTATGTATAATCAATTCATCCATTCAGAACACCTCAACTGGGATCTGTATTTTGTAGGTCACCTGGGATCTGCTCTCCCTGGAGGGGGCCAATGACCTGAGAATATCCCCACACAATGAACCAAGTATCGAATTATCGTTGAAAGCCAGGATTAGGACCAGGTGCAGATGAGTGGGAAGGCAATAGAGAGACTGTTTGTCCCATTGACTCATTATTAGGCTATGCACTGTTTTGGACCACACTGCAGTAAACTAATTTTGCTGCAGAAAGAAGATCTCAGAAGTCTCGTCGTGACTCAGACTGAAAATGGTTAAAAACTGCTACAACACTGTAGAGTTGTGGGAAGCGGGGAACCGGCCCCGCTTGAGCAGTATATATTGATCATCCTTCTGCAAAGTGTTGACACACCACATAACTCCACAGAGCGGGTTCACCTGCTCTGCACCAAACCGAATCATCGGAGGCTCTTCGTGTTTACTGCCCCTCGGCAGCAAAACAATGAAACAAAAAACAACAGCTGTGTTTGAAAAGAAACGGGGAGATGGTGTATTTTTGGGAATATCGTGAGGATTTAATTTAAATGAAGCACAATGGCTTAATTTCCCTTCACTCATACCCAGAAAAACTGATATCTAGCCCTTTAGATTATCTTCCCCATGCAAGTACAGATGAAAGAAGGGCAGGAATCTTGCAGCTTCAACATTCTCACTTGCAAATTCAGGGATGACAGGGTTCCTCCGCCAGCTTCAATTATGAATGACAGCCTTTTATCTCCTGCCTGCTAATTAGGTGAGATGATGCTATATGCTCACACAACGTTCTCTTCCCTTTGTTGTTCTCTTAGATACCTGAATCCAGCCTTTCTAGTGGAACAGATAAGTGGGGAGAGAAATGGGTCAGGTAGATTTATCTTGGAGTTCAAAAGAGTTAAGTTTGAAGTCACACAATGGACGAACCAAAAGAAGAAAACCAGTAATCTGACTGTATATCACAGATAAAGCAAAAAAAAAAAAATTAACTGCACAGCTCCTGTGGAAAGTTGGCAGCTGGTGGAACGCCCAAAGGAAAGCATTTTAATAATTTGGCTATATAGTGAATATATTAATAGGAAAAAATGCTCGAGTACCCTTGATTCTTCACTCGGCGTCTTTTTGTGGACACTTAACTACAGGGACATCATTCTCCAGTGTCACAGAGGCTGATTTGGAACCGGTATCCTGAATTTTGACAAGTCATTTTTAGTCTAATATGGAAGGATAGCATTTAAATACATGTCAAAAGGGGCCACTCAGAGGGAATAGGTCACAGTTGAGATAGGGAAAGGATCTGGGGTCAATCCGACTGGATCCAATTAGCTGCCTCTGACAGGAGGCTATGACAAGCCTAACTCTGCAGCACATCTTACTCTCTGAGCCTGGGTCCTCACTTTGTGGAGGGATGGGGGGGTAGAGGACTCAGGGAATAATAGAAGAACAAACAAGTCACGACTCCAGGAGAACACCCACCAGATACTCATTAGAAGAGAATCTCTGCCCCCCCCCCCAGCTTCCCGTCCCCTCCTCTAAGTGTGTGCTCCTCCGATTGGAGGAGATGAGAAGAATTTTTTTTTTTCTGGGCTCTTGGACACTGACAGCAATTTTTTCCCACTTTGCAGAATATACAGTGAGCAGTATTGACAGCACTTTTCATAGCGTTCAATTAAAGTTTTTTTTTTAAAAATCTGCCTGAGGTGACAGTATTTTCCTTTTTCAAAGGAGAGCCGTAAGACTTTTTTGTTCTGTAGAAGAATCGCTTCCATGGAGTTTTGTGTTTTCCTTTTTTAAAGTGATGTCAATTATTCATTCTTAAACTTTAAAAACTGTCTATTTGATGTGGGTCATTAAAAAAATGAAAACAATGGGAATGTTTGATGAGTGGTATCACTGTTGGCAAAGAGTTTAGCAGATTACAAAACTCCGTGAGTAAGACACTGGATTCTAAACAAGCTAACCTCCACGTGAGAAAAGTTTGGGTTGTTTTATTGCATCCAGACTTTTTAGAGCAGATTACCCCACATTTATACATATTAAGGAGTTGCTTAATGAAGCTCTGTTTGCCCAAAACTGCACATAGTAATCTGTGGCCCCCCTAAGACCTAAATAGTTCATTTCCAATGCATGAAATTAAACCTCAGAGAAAAGGAAGGTGATCAAAATGCAATCTTTTCAATATGGCGTGTTCATTATTTAGTGAAAAAAGGAAACAATTTTCAACGGATAAAATTAATTACTCACATGGAACACTGCTCCCAGGGACCAAACTCTTTTTTACTTGTCAAGACAGTAAACAAGTGGTGGAAATGGGGCTGAGGGGATCAGTGGTCCTTTGAAGTGTTTTCTCCTTGTTTAAAATAAGCACAGTAGCTTGCCTATTCCCCTCCATGACCATGGAAAGAAGCAGCAGCTTAGACAGGAAGCTCTGTGGCCTTGGCACCCCCTTGACGGCCTTGAAGCAGGAAGCACTGGGCGATGGACTAATCGTATTCAGGTCCCTGAACAAGTGCCTTCTAGGCCAACTCCCGCACAGCTGTGCGCGCCTCTGAACTATCACCAGCTGGGCTGAACAGGCCATCCAGCTAAGGTTATACAAAGGGCAGGAGAAGAGCACTAAAGACTGGGGTCTAGATTCAGGGCTTGATGGAGGGAAGAGCATGTACTCCATCGTCACCAACAACGACCATCAAATTTTCAATAACTTTGATTAAGGAATGGAAAGTTGTCTAGTAGCAGCTGGTCTAGAGATGAAGCCTCTACATGCACTTTATGGTCAATCAATGAATTGTAGGCAAGGCCATGCAAAGTACGACTGCATTCGATTCATCCTTTTGAAATACTGACCTACCCCACACAGAACATCCTTTACATGAGTGGTCACATTCAGTCTTTGCCAATGGTGATATGCCATTCAGGGGGACTGCTGCCATCATTGCACAATGATCATGGAAAGTAAACAACAAGGTTTTCCATGCTGGAATCTCGGATCTGATCACACAATGCTCCATTTATAAAGGGCTCTTTTAGGTAATGAGGCTCCAGCCGTTGGCTGATTAGTCTTAAAGTGGAGGTACATAATGTGTATTTGCAATTAGTGTTTGAGAGGGGTTTTTGCTTGTGCGGTGTTCTTCTTAAGTCCTTATTTATAACACAGCTTGATTTCAATGAAATTCTTAGTAAATAAGACTGAAATGTTATGCTCTTAGGGCAGGCAACTGAAGCACAAAAATACTCAAGTGCCTTCGGAAAGCAGTCCAGCGAAACCGGAGCTTTGTGCGAGACCATTTAAATACTCATCTCAAGATAAACACACATGTTGCCTGCAGAAATATGTTTTTAAAATCATTGAGCAAGCACTGTAAGCACTGAAGATGGCTGTCTTATTATCCTCAGACACCTCTATTTGAATTAATTTCCTCTTACAAGGTCTTCAGCTTCAACCAAAACAGTCTCAGATGAAAAAAACTCAGGGTTATAAGAACTTACATAAAAAGGGAACTGAGAAAAACAAATTTACCCACTACATATTTTTTCATAAGTTATAAAAAACAAAAACAAATAAAAAAAAAACCACATTGTGCAATCTAAGAAACAGATCTGTTAAAATTATTTTTATAACGATAAAAGAGATAACTTAATACATTATTTAACCAAACTCATTGTGGACTTCCAGAAGGCATAAAGCATATTTTGGACTTTTATCACACTGTAACACTTCAGTCTACAGCTTAATGAACTTCCTCAAATGTGTGCACTACGCATCGGTGTGCTAAAACTTTGCAACACACGTTCACTTGGAGGCACACTCACAATTAGCTTCAAGGTCTGTGTATTTATGAGCTTTGGTCAGGAAATGCAATTGCTGCCTGGATTCCGCTACGCTAGAGTGAAATCTGGCTGCCTTTAATCAAATAAAGGCTCCCATTTTCTAAAAAAGGCACCATTTAAAAAAGAGTTTATTCATTCTAACTAAGAGCTTCATAAATGCTTAATAATTGTTTACTAATGTTTCATAGTTTCATAGCTTTTAATAAAACAACTTCGGGATTACCAGGTTGTAAAAACTACATCTTGGTGCTGATCCTCCTCCAGCAGGGTACCGGTTTGTCTTTCGTTAGCTCTATAAAGGTACTATTGAGCAAATGCAGCATGCCTATTCAATTTAAGAGATATTTAAACATTTGAGTGAATTACGCCTGCTGATGGGTGGGCAGACAATTTTACTGAATTCATGATGAACATCACTATGATAAGACTGCACTTAGAATTAACAACCTCACTGTGGGCAAAAAGACCCACGATAACACAGGCCCATGATTTTATAGCACTGAGAAATTTACCGTTACTCTCGCTATGCTATGTTAAGTTTAACTCGGTGGTACAAATTTCACAGACATACACATCAACACATAAGACATGAAACTACAGAGGAATGTCTACCTGAAACCAATTCGGGTGCCATAATTACATTTAATGAGACAAACTCCAGAATAACCGACAGAAACTGTGATACTTACATGAAAAGAAAGAAGGGAAAGAGAGAAAGTGAAGTGAATTATAACCCGCTTAGCTGCCACTGACAGCAGAGCTTCTCCCCATAACAAGGCTGGGGCTTGTTATGCTAATTGCAGTATATATATCCAAGCGAGAAACCAAGAGCCGGAGCCTAAGCTGGAGTTTGTCTGTGTAAAGTAGATTTAAATCTTCATTATACCCTGTCACATGTATTGAATTACTTCACTCTGCATCTCAATAGGAAATTGTGATTTTCGGTTCATTTTCAGGTAAAGATCATTGCTGGCTCCAGGGGGGAAAAAAAAGGAAACTTTAATTTGAGGTGGTGGGGCCGGAGGATGGAGTCATTGCTGACGGACACTGTCTTCCGTGTCCAGGCGGAGGATTGCCGAGCCTTCGGAGGAGGAGGAGGAGGAGGAGATTGGAACAGTGTTCTCATCATCGCTGAGCTACTGGGTCGTGGTTTACACACTAATCCTGAAGGATGAGCAAGGTGGAAACATCCACCACAACATGCTCCAAAGATTGCACCCCTTCTGTCTGATCGCATGCTCAAAAAAAGGAAAAAAAAAAAAAGTCATGTATGGGAAAAGGGCAGCTGCAGCTTTCAGGCACCTCTGCTCTGCCACGCTCAGTGGGGGACCAAACAGTACAATTTATCCAACTGTTCTGAAAAATATTTGACAGATGGTGCAGGTGAATGTTGAATAAAGTGTGTAGAGCTGGGCTGACACTAAGTTGTAGACCAAAGCAGATTTCCTCCACAATGTGCCATCACAGCAATCCTATTACACTTGTAGACAAACCGTGGGTGCTGGCTTGACACTCACTGAACAACGGTACTGTATGACACTTAGAAATGAAACCCAACAGGTGTAGCTGTCGATAGTACGTGAAAAGGCATTGCAGCAAAAGCTGCCACCGGCTCTGCCTGCTTTGAGGCATCACTGCCAGTTTAATTATTTTTTTACTCTTACCGAGATCATTTGTTGAAATTGCAGTGCTGTTGTGAAACATACAGAGGCTTGCCAGCTTGTCTCGCTGCGCAGTACAAACAGGTACAGCGCTGCTTTGATAAAAAAAAAAAAAAAAAGTGCACCCTGTGGTTGGCTATACCTTCCCTCCGTGTCGGGGCCGCCATTATTACTGGACTGTGTTGTAATTAATGGTTCAATTACAGAACAACCGCTGTCTTCCTGTTTAATTGCAGAGGAATCAATTAACGTCTATTTTCCTCTCACTAAAAAGAAAGAGATCTTTGATAAAAATGTGGGCAATCTGGGATTCAGTTACTAAAGTATTGAGCAGATACTTGCCATTACACCTCAAGGCATGGATGCATCCTGAAAGAAAATTTCGACCAACTTAAGAAACCTTAATGAGGCAATTACAGAGGCAAACCATGTAGCGAAACAAACTCAGTGTCTTATTGTTGAAATGATTAAATATCAAATCTGTTTAAAGGTTACATATTGGGGATTCAAAGTATATTGAATTTTAAGGTGCGAAGAAATGAAGAGCCCCATTTTAGACGCTTTACTCCATTATTGGATTTCACATTTAAATATCAATACCCACATTTGCTTATTGTGTTGTTTTTGCTGACAAGAGGGCTGAGTCCTGCTGCATTACAAAATCTCTTGTCATGCAAATATTGCCATTATTAAGAGCGACTCTTCCTCTTTAAATGCATTTCCTCGTATTGTTGTCCTGCAGCAGCTAATATCTTAATGTACACACCAATAAAAGAGAGAGTATAGGACTGTAATTGATTTTTTTTTTTTCTCTGCTACTGCTTACAGAAAAAAGGGCAGTTACATCACACAGCTGCGAGCACAACATAGCTGATGCATTGTGGGAGATATTCGCAGCCCTAATACACCTTGGACCTGTGAGAAAGGCGTGAGTCACTTACTGCCAGGCACGCTGTCGCCTGTCCCTGGAGGACCAATTATTCTTTGTTTGCCCTAAAGTCTCACCATGAAACACATAGAATGTTTGAATAAAATATCAGGTGAGGCAGAAAATATGGTTCACAATATTCATGGCTTCACAGTTGCATCAGCCTGTAGGCCAATCGGTTGTGCAACACTATTGTTTGTTTTGTGCAAATGTACACTGGTGGGAAAATTTTTGGTAGATAGTAAAAAGATGAAACACTGTCAGTTTAACGGATAAATCTCAGTGTATTCTTTCTTTTTCTTATTGTCAACAAATCCCATGAAAAGACTGAAACTACCAGGTTATAAGCCAGTCTTCTCAATACCGGGACATACATTTGGACCATAATATTCAGAATCTGATCCGTAGCATGTAACCATCATATTTTGTTTGGATATTCCGAATTTAGCCTCATTCCGAAATTTAGCATTTTTCCAACTAAGACGCGTGGGATATGCCGATATTATTCCTGGTTTTAGGAGCATTCGTTGCACATGTATACGGCGCGTTTGAAATATGCGTCTCAAATGGGCTATTTATTGCCGTCCGCAACACACGGCCTCTTGTTTGTTTAGGGACAGCTCTGTGCGTTGTGCACGAACCAACCGGACAACAGTTTGCCAGTCCAAAAGAAAAGCCCACATTGCTGGATGGAAGGAAAAACACACCTGTTTTTAAACATTATAAAAGACTGGGATATCAGCAGGTTTTTGGATGTGCCCAAAAATTGCAGTGCCAACCTTTTCAATGAGGTGGTAGCAGGAACGAAAGAGGGAGACGTTTTACATTAATTAACTAATTAATTTAGTTTCCTCCGCTTTCGACAGATGGCAAACAAACTAACTTGTATCAGCAGAAGGCAGGTGTGCATTTGCTCAGTGTAAAATGCTGTGGCAATCCTCTGGAGTCAAAGCTGTCTGGCACCTGGCAACCTCACAGCCTTGAAGGTCAGCTTCTCAAAGGCAACTGATACCCCTGACTCCAGCCCTTTTTGCTCATCATCCATTTTGGGAAATGGCAAGACAAGGCTGATCAATCAAGTGCCGTCAAAAGGCCAAATAGAAAAAAAAGGCCAAACAGACGCCCTGATCCTCCGTATCGACTGCTCGGATTATGGAGGATCACCCTCTAGGCCGTCTATGTGATTTGGCCATAACTCCAATACTATCTTATGATGATAAGTGCTAACTCCAGAAATCAAACAGTGGGTATCAGTATCAGTCATCCTACGTTATGCAAATCTGCAAAATGACTGATCTCTTTGAATGGAATAATGCATCTGTTGTGCTCTATAGCTGCAGGAAATATTTTGTTGAAAGTTATATTGAAGTATATTCTAGAGCAAAACTGATGTGCTCCAACATCAAACACCGAATATACTGTATATATATACTGTATTTATGGATTTTTTTTCTGGTATTTTCTCTGGCACACAGAGCCATAGCAAGAGTACTTAGGCATGCATTCGATAATGCTAATCTGTTGCAGCTAAATTTTGAAATCAAATCGTGTGCATCTGTCTGGTAATCTATTCATCCATCTGCCCTGAGGAGGTACAAAAATGTTGATGCAATAAATGAGATGCAAAGTTTAGGGAGAGTCGCCACTCTATTGGTCTTTTTTTTTACTACAAAATCACACGGTCCACTCAGTGTCATAGTAGTGCTCTCTGACTTGCAGACAGCACATTTGCCGGACAACAAGATGAATTTTAGCCGTCAATGAATTCATGTTAAGTGGCAGCAGTTTAGACGATTTGCTGCCGGTCACGTTAGTCATTTTACCTACATTTCTTCTGCAACACTCTTTGCGAATAAAAAAAGAGTGAGAAGAAATACAAGGTTCAATAAGAGATTTCGTTAGCGTTGGAGCTTTCCACCAGAAGTAGACCCTGATATGCACAAGCATGCGGGTGATGCAGAACACATTCCTTTCCATCGCAGAGGCCAGTAAGTAAGGCCAGTAAGGTAGGATTTCTGCAATAGTTACCGCAGTACTCACACATTTTGGAAATCTTCAGGATCAAACGTTGTCCTAACTCTTCAGGATGTCAGTCTTCTCTGGAGCTTTCACTCTTGTCGTGTAAGAGCTTTGTGATCACTACAGTCAAGAATTCTCCTTGAAACAGAAAATTCTGTTTCGTCGAATAGATGTTTCACAAAATTACATCATGGATCAGACTATACACAGGGAGAAATGTCAAATATTCTCAGTAAATCACCGTAATCGTTCTGAAGGCATGTAATACAGCTCATGCATTTTCCAATTACATTTCAGTGTCAGGCTGCTGAATTGTAAATGCATAGTTAGCAGTCATCCATTTTGTTTCTCGAAGGTTTAATGAAGTAATGAATCAACATAGGACTTCATTATTTCACTGCCTATAGTAAATCCAGAAAGTGCTACATACTGTTAGCTTTTGGCCCAGGTTAAATTACTGGAGCTCAGACAGGCGATGATTTTATTCCATAACTATTCTTCTGAGGGTTATATGGATATGTGACATTATTTAAAACAAATAAACATGTCAAACGTATTTACTGTATAGACATTAATCAACACTAGTTGGCTAACCGACAAATAAAAGTATTAACTACAACATGTGTACAGAGTTTAGTTAGAAATAGACATTTTATTCAATTATATTAGTTAATGCTTTAATATTTTTTAATATCAATGAATGTTTCATTGAAAAAATGCACAATGTATGGCATCTTTGTGTTCTAGCATTAGGTTGGTTGAAAAAAGTGCCTTGTGGTTTGGGCTGGCAGTCTCCATGGGTAACTTAAGCCATGCTTGAAATATTAAGTGTTGTACCCAGATACGTGCAGCAGGGAATGCCTAGATGTGCTTCCACGCATGCATGTATTGATGGGAACATAAAAGCAACATATGTAATATGCATGATGCCAAAAAGGCAGTTGATGTGCTGTAAGCACTGTAAGCGTACAGCATATACACCATTCAGCCACAACATTAAAGCCGGCAATTGGTTTTTATTGTTGTGGATGATCACGTATGTTAGTCTGTGCTAACTCTCACATACAACTATGCATTTCCCTAAAAAACCAGTGGTTATTCTACTTATAATGCAATAAGTGAATCATTGCTCTCACCTTTACTGAGTGCAAAAGCCCTTTTCTAATATCCCATGTTTGGAAATACACACACAATTAGATTTGAGCACAGTGTGGACACAGTCCAACTCATATACTGAAAAGTCGGAGGATTATTTATGCATTATTTATGAGAATTTAAATTTCTAAGATATAAACCTCAGTGCTTGACTCAAGATATTTCCTGAGAATGAGGCTGTGTTGCAGTATCGATCCTAATGTTGGATAACAGCGGGCAAGTTGTCTAATGAAGAACTCCTGCCACAATCCGCAGTGCTATAATCACAGCTCCATTCACTGACACGCCAACAGTTCTCAGATGCACTGATACACTTACCCCTGCGCTGCTTTGAGACTTCTTGGCATTTCCCAAGCTTTGGCACTGCCTCCTCTCAGCAAATGCACAATCAGTTTCACTTCTTGTCTCCTGTTTCTAATCCCCCCACCTACCTCCGTTCCTGTTCTTGATACAGTTTGGGTTGGGTACCCTCATTCGGCTCGATGGTTTTTGCCCTATCGGGTGCGGTAGGAATCGAATGTCAGCACTGTCAAGCAGCTTGTCTCAGTGCCTGAAGACGGATGCAAGACAGTTACTCCTCTTCCCCAGATTATCCTTCACTTTGCCTCGCATGTGGTGATTGCCGCCTTACCTTTTTGCTGTGCTCTGAAATGATCATAGCTATTACACGCAAACCCATTTCCAAAGACTTAATCATGCATAGAAGGCCCTATTACATTTTTTATACTCATTATCAGTTGAATACAAAGGCATATTAGAGGCCTTAGCCCTTTTATGATTAATCAAAAGCACTTAAGGGTGAAAGCTTTATATCTGATACCTTTGAACAAACGTGTCCAATTTCACACAGATTAGAGTTATTAATTTTGATGGCTACAGTTGAATATCTCACTCATTCTCCGCTTATGATTCTGCCACAGTGTCTCTTCCATACAGTTCACTGTTTTAGTATAGAATACTCCTTTGCAGTAGCCAGTCCTTACTGGTCCTTGTCTCTTTCTGAGTGTCCTCCAGCTATGATAAAGGCATTTCACAGTGGGGAGTCAGGAACTGGGAAATCGTACAGGTACGGTCCGAAAATAAATAAAGCCTCGTCAATCATCGCCAAGCTGACATGTTGTAAAAAGCCTCATTAATGGCTTAATGAATCACAATATAAAAAGGTGTTTCCACCTCCCCTGTCTGGCTTTAGCTATATACATGCATGTCACTTTTATTGATCTGGCCAGTACATGTTGATATATAGTCTCAATCTAACTGCAGTCAGTGAAGGTTTTAATGGGTGTTTGCCAGGGAGGACGTTTATATAGGGCTGCTTGAGCTCACCTCTAGTCATGTGATTTTGTCATCGGGTTTCCTGGGACAGGGCTGCACCTCTGTCATTAAAAATAATCACTGGTTAGGGAGAAGATTGGAAAAATGTAAGGCCACTGTATGTTTTATTAATAAATCCTGAAACAATCACTCTGTAGCCGCCAGCGGTAACGAAGAGAACAGCTTTAGAGCTGGAATACAGATTATATAATTTATGAGTTTGTGCTGATAGTTCCAGAAAAAAATCACTATTGTTATGAGCATGATATAAGTACTCCCTTGCTGAAAAGGCTAATTCATAATTTGTTGTGTGGTTTTTTGTTTTTTTTTTAGTCTACCTTGCGTGAGTTTGGTTTAATGTAAAAAAGGTCAATACTTTGATCCCACAGGGAAAATACCAAGGAATTGATGTTACAATGTACCGTATGTGAAACAGTCTTCCAGAGCAAACAGATGGGGTAATTTACAATGTTTAAAACGGCGTTGCCAAACGTTACCCTTGCAAGGGCATCCATAGAATACCCGGATACTGTCCTCAGGGCCACAGAGACGATATTAGTTGTGGGCCAAATGACCCGTCTCATTCTTACGGCCATTGCTCCCCTTTCAGTCAGGCTCCCCGCAGAAATTGTAGACAATGGCGACTTTATAACCGATAACAGCTGTTGAACTGCCAGTAACGAATGTGTTCTATTGTTCTTTAGATATAAAGCCGCTAATTACATTCAGTTATCAGTAATCTATGAACAACATATGTGGCTATTCCAGTGGTAGTTAAGCATGTAATAATGACGTCTAATCTCAGTTGCACTTATGATATATAATGTAAATGACAGACTGAAGACATCTGTTGTATGTGAAAGGTGCTAATGTGCACATCAGACTGCCATTGGTTTTAGGTATAAATTAGGGAGTGATTAATAGTTTCTTAAAATTAGCCCATAAAATCGAACAGACAATTTACCCTTTCCATTGCTTTTTAATTAGTCCAGGGGAGATTCATTTTTGATGTATCAGTCTTAAATGTCTGGATGACAGCACCACTTATGATCACCTTTTCCGAAATAAAAGCAAAAGAATTAAACTGATGTTGTACAGTTAATGTCACAGAGTGAAGGATTCATCAAGTAATAACTTTCAGGGATTTATTGTATAACCACATAAATCTCGCCATTTCCATTGTAGGAAGGACTTCAGGTACAAACAGTTTTTTCATGGAAGTTCTGATATATTAATAATGTAAGTCCAAAATGCAAATCTTTCCAAGAGACGAGTTCAAGTTTCACATTTTTTAATTAAATTTCAAGTCATTACAGGTTTAATTACAAATAATTCTTCTCGCTGAAATGCACCGATGTATTGTAGTAAACTTTTGAATGTTGCATTTTCTGGGGCTCCATGGGAGAAGTTGACAATGTTGCCCCAAATGTAGCAGCGAAAAAGCTTTTGATTGATGTTCATATAAATGCAGGATACATGTGACATATAGGCTTCCTTTTAAACATTATTTTCTCTGCTTCTGTCCTTCTGTGCTTCTGGGCCTTGCACTCACTGTGACTTTTCAAATACCATTTACTGCTCTCCCATTTCTGCTCCTTGATGTCAGTACATCTTACTTACCGTACAAAAGGAACCACACACACTCTACACTGAAATTTAACAGGCCTCGGTAACATCTGATACTGACAACTTAATTGATCCACCTTCCTTTTTCCAAGGGTGACCAGACAGGTCAGGAAAACAGAATATCTGGACCATGGACAGTTATATCATATATTCTAAATGGAAAAGGAACCATCTCTCATATCTGAGACTAAATTTTGAATGTCCTGACATGAAAATGGAAGTGTGGCAGTCTTTCTGTGGCCCGAGTGAAATGTTCTTTTTACTTGACTTACTTAACAAATGAGTAGTATTGAGACTTTACAAAATAATGCATCTATTATGCCACTTCACTTTGCCACCCTTTTGTCGCCCAATGCGCAGTTTTTCAGGATTGCCACTTACACATCATGCTAACAAGCTAATGTAAATTTTAATTGCTGCAGCTCAATCAATGTGTAAGATGCCATTGCTGTGTTCAGCTGTGCGCAGATTTGGTTGGTGGCCAAATCGCCAACCGCTAAGTCCTTCTGTAATCAGGCTTCGCACAGGAAATGTGGCAGAAATCACACCATAAGTGGATTTCTTCCAGTACTGTACATCCAATCATGGTAGGAGGATATATACAGTGCACTCAAAATAGATCCCGATATTATACCCTGTTTCAAGCGTCCTCTCTCTGCGTCTCTGCCCATTTCGTCTTCCGCCAGGGAGGAGTAGGAGGCTGCCTCTGCCCTACAGTGAGCCAACACATAATGCACTCTTCTAAATGTCGTTCCATCATTTCATAACATGTTGCGAAAAGTAGAGGATGACGGATACTGACCAGCTAATGTCTAGAAACTGCACAAGCTCTGGCTCACGCAGCAACCTGAGTCAGGAAGCTCTCCCTGTCCTACGTAAACTGAGGGCACAGACAAGTTTAGCTCTGTGTATCTGTTTGAATAGTATCATAATATCATTTTGTGCTGTGCCTTGGGTATTAGCCAGTTGACAAAGCCATAGTGTTATGCGCGGCATATAACAATAGATGAATGGCAAGATACTGTCAAAATGTCACTGAGCTCTCACTAATTTAAGTGCCCCATCAAAGTAAAAACAGAAAAACAGTTGCTTGAGCTGTGTCTAACTCTAAAGTTGTAAAAAAAAATATTGGCAGCTTACAAATGAACATCTCCTCCTCAGACACCCTACAAACTTCAGATATCTTAATGCAGATCTATAAAGAGGTATTCATTTGTTTTACTCAGAAGCCATATGGCTTGTCTTACTACACTGATGGTAATTTTGGGCTGAACCGATTCATTCATCATATGGTGGCCAGGTAAAGATTTAGCACATTCTGTCATGACTAAAGATTATGCAGATGCTACTGTCCCATGACACTATTGCAGAAAATGTTCCATTTCACAGAAGAATGCCTGATGCCTGAAGAATGGCTGTTTTTTTGTTGTTTTTGTTTTAGCAGATGCTGTAGCCTAACACATTGGTTGTAGGTTGCAGTGTGGTATATAAGGAGGACACAGATGATTGAACTGTGGGATTTGCTTGACCCTGTTGTCCACGAAGTCAGATTGGTGTACTTGGGAAAAGGATATTTGGCTCAAGGAAGGACGGGAGGATTTGTCGGGGTCCTTCAGGTCTGAAATGACATGCCCTTCATATCCGTTATATAAATCTTAAGTTACTGTTAGTTATAAACAACTTACAACAATATGGCTTGAGTTATCAATGGCACAGTATGTGACTGTTCCAGCTCTTCTATAAAATATGTTTTATTCAAATTTTCTCGCTCTATCGTATAAAATGCACATATTTTTCAAAGGCTCATAAATTGCAGAGGAAGCACATAAAATCTTGGATTTCTGTCAAAGATGAGGTCGGCACTTATTGCGCACAAATGCAGTATAAACGTCAACTTATCATACACCAAGCTAATCACATTGCATATGCTTTGTGATTAGCACAGCTGCCTAGCTACATTCACAGGTCTGGCATGTAGGTTCCCCACTAATGTGATGAAAATATAAATAGGAAGCGAGTATCCACTGCAGCAGACATAATTTGGAAAAGGGGAACCCATTTCAGTTCCAATGGCTTCCAATCACTTGCACTCAAGGTGGTAATTATGACAAGTGGGCATGTGCACCCTGGGATGGCTAACAAGGTGTTAGAGCTGTTCTTTTTGTTACTGAAATGTGCACATGTTGCCATCTGATAAATTGGCCACACTGCTTGAAGACTGTTCATCACCTCAGAGGGGCACACGGTGGACATAATACCAGTCTAACCGTCTTTGATCAAGCCTTTGAGGCATGGCTTAAAGTTGGCTGCAAAGACTTGCTTTGCATCATCTGATTTATTTTATATAAGAAAAAAAAAAGTGGCATGTTTCAACAGCAACAAAGGATTTCATGTTTTATGCTTCTGTTTAGTGGTTTCCTATTCAAATCACTCAGCTGCTTTTTGAATAGAACGATTAGGTATCACAGGCCCACCATCTTAGTTTGAATATTTTTACAAAACTTTCAAAATAAGTCCCAATTGTGCTCATGCTGAGCTAAATAAAACCAAACTTTTCAGAATACTTTTGTCACATCCCTTGAGCGTGTTGGGGGAATGATGCGTGAGAGTCTGGTTGTCACATGTTTGTCATACTTCACAAGGACTGCTGAAAATGTGATGATTTCTCAATCCCTTGGAGCATATTGAAGAAACCCAAAAAAATTTTCAAACCTTTAAAATAACATAAAGGGAAAAGGCACATACCCTTTCAATGCACTGAGAGATGATTCCCTAATTGCTTGACGATGTACCCAGTAAAATAGGCCTAATAAAAATTTAATAAAAGAAAAAAGAAGGGTCACAGTGTTACAGTAACTGATTGCACTGTCCACTCTCCTTGTTATGATGTATCTAAATCATAATTTGTCCGGCTAATTCAAGTTACGTATTTGCTAAATGGAGATAACCTGTGTGTAGTCGATAATGAAGGTGTGAAAAAATCCTCTGTTTGCTTCTCTCCTACTCTCTGTGCACATATATATAGTATTTTAATTCAGCCCAATTCCCAATAAAGCCATTCTCAGTTACATGTTTTCTGTTTCTGTGCTGTGATTTTGGCTATATATATTTGTAAAATGACCACTCAGAGAGAAAGTTAGAAGCTCATTCACATCTGTGTCAGCTGCGGTGCAGTGAATTGAATGAGACACATAGAGAGGTGTGCCTGCAGAGGGAAAGCCCGACCTCACGCCCGCGGGGCAATACTGGCGACTCTCTTCTAGGGAAAGTAGCTAGGGACTGTCCAAAGAGTTGCTAGATTTGTTACTAGGTGCTTTTTTGAAAAAAAAGGTGTTAAATGGGTGTGAAAAGTTGGTGAATCTAGCAACAAAGGTGCTAAATTCCCAAAACTGCCTGTAAACGGGCCCCGATGACGCAATAGTATAAAATTTGCGCCGATTTATTTTGAAAGAGCAACAGCCAATGAGGAAACACTCAGCCAGCCGACCAATGGTATAACGTCAGAACACAGTCACACAGCATTCTGCTGACCAATGGTGCAACTTTATCACGCACTCAGTCAGTCCCTCAGTCAGTCAGTCACTCACACACATTTGCATTTATAAGACTGGCCCCACTCTTACGGTCCAGCCAAAAATGGTTTTCTGATCCCATAAGGCCAAAATTTGTTTTTTGGCCATTGGGGTTGACAGTACACTGTATACATGAATTAGTAGAGAGACGTTTTACAATCTCTGAGTGTAGTAGGCCATGGAAAATTTTGCAAAAAGAAGAAAATTACATCAGTGAGATAAACAACATTGATTTGTCAGATACTTAATTTGCTTAGTTTCAGAAAAATGTACTATATATTAATATTGAAACATAAATTCATCTAAAGTATGATAGCACATTTTGTCCTCAAATGTTGACCATTCCGATTGGTATATATTAAATGCTATGTTTGGCATATTGCAAGCCAGACACAATCACCAAAACAAAATGTGGTGGCGAAAACATCATGCTATGCAGGTGCTTTTCTGCTGTAGGCCCTGGAAGACTGGTGAAAGTGTATTGAAAAATTAATGCAGCAAAATACAGAAAAATTCTGGTGAACAATCTTCTGCAGTCTGCAGAAGAAGTGTGGCCTTGGAGAAGTTTTATTTTCCAGCAAGCCAACAACCACAAACATAACGTCATGGCTTCAAAACAGTGACAGTTATCCAGAATTTTTAGCAAGACTTTTCACCCATGGACTCCGTAAAACTCTATTGACTTTAAGAGTAAAATATCCCAGATGTTCCACGTTGCCAGTGGTGCTTCTAATAAATATTTATTTAAAGAGGGGTGAATACTGAAGCAGTGAAAACATTTCTCTCTGTAGAGGCAAAAATCTCCTCTATGGTGAGGAAGTAAAGACAAAAATGAGTCTACTGAGCTTCTTAGAATTTATTACAGAATATTAAATAAATTAAAGTGAAGGGACAGCAATAATCAGCAATGATCATCAAACAAAGACACAGACGAGTTCTTCAGTACTATTTGGCCAAATAGGGTGTGGTCTCTCTCCACCACAGAGGCTTCAGAGACGTGACGCTGTCAATAGGAGAATCCTGTCTTTAAATACAGTTGTGGTCACGTAGGCACTGCATAAGTTTGGACAAACAGTTCAATAATCAGCAAGTTCAGGCCTGCATCTGTTTGCCAGAATCAGTTCGTACAGTTCATTCCAACAACCTTAGCTCAAAAGACAGAACATAGACCTCAGTTGACAGGACATGGGTCAACCGTTTACACAGGCAGGGGAAACAAACATTAAAGGAAAAAGAGAAAATAATCAAATGAGAAATAAATATTTTCGCATCACACTGTCTTATACTTGTCCTTATTTGTCATCACATTGTTTTCACTTTAACATCAAAAATATATTTTTTATCTTGAATTGTGTCAAAAAAAAAATCTAATTGCATGTTTTTTGACTTCATGTTATTAAAGAATGAACCAGCAAGTCCAGGAGGAATGAATACTATAGGCACTGTGGAGGAATAAACAACCATCACAGCGTTATGCAATATGGAGAAAAGTATATCTGAAGAGAAGTCTTAACCTAAAACACCGTATCACTGTTTAAAACAGCTATTGAGAATACATGTTGCACATCTGGATCTAGTCTGTGGTTTTATGGTGTATTTTTCTGTGTGTATATTACTGTGGCTAATTTGTCACACAATGTGACACAACGTTACAATATCATAGCTGAGTTTAATTAAATGTTCCCCAAAAATCATTGTTGGAGCAACAATTAATATAAAATACTTCAATCTGTTTTCGTCTGAGATCTTTCCTGGGAAAAATCTACCCAGTCAGTGCCAGAGTTTAAAACAACTTTTATAGATTTTATCAACTTGGAGCTAAAACGCTCATTTCATCACTTGGCCCCAGATTTGCAACACTTTTATTTAGAGGAAACGGGTGCACTAGTTAAAATGAGACAAATGCCAACTCAAGAGACTGGAGTCAGTCCTGAACCTCAGTTAATGACTCATGTTACATCAAGGTGTGAATGAACTGCAGGGGTGAAAACAACAGAGGCTCCCAACTGGAAGCCTTTTAAATAAATAGTGAAACATTTCCATGACCCAACAGCAGCTCATGATGACACACTTGTAAAGGACCTTCAAGGGTGGAGTTGAAATGTCACACTCAATTGTTTGGACTTGCAACTGTGGTCTACATGCTAACATGCATGATTAGAAATCCTATGTTTAGCTAACAGTGAATTAAAAATGCTCCTCCGATGCAAAAAGGCTGAATGTATTCCCATCGGCAGAATGTTGCATAATGAAATAAGAGACAACAAGTGAAGTAAAACGTGACCATTGTCAGCTCAACTTACAGGCCGTGTGACATTAGAGGCTTAAAAAGGCAACTGGCAATCAGCACTGAGCAATCAGAAGAAGGTAAATGAGAGGCCGAATGTGTCTTCCATGAAATCATCATCTAGCTGGGTGTGGTCAAAAGGCTTACAGCAATGTCTCAACAGCTAAAACTCAGATTTTCCCCCTGTTTGCACATGGAAATAAATTAAACATGAAGAGCATGTTTGGGTTCTTTGTTTCGAATTTTTTTTAAAACTATACTTGGGCATATCTTTTGTTCTTGAAAATGTTGTGAAAATCACTCCCCACCAGTAACTAAGTTACTGAACTAAGTTTAAGTACTGCATAGTCACTAAGTTTGTCTGCCATTTGGTACTGGACGGTTAGTGTAAAGTGAGTTTATCAAAGCTTTTAGCTAAAACAGCTGGCTGCTATGGGTCGGAAGAGGGTTGATGAAAGCTGAGTTCGCAGGCTTGAAAACCTAAAGCCTAAAGCTACAATGCTCAGGCGCTCTGTAAGGCTAATGAGATCTGCAGAGTTGGGTGATAATTCTCTGTAGGTTCATCATTTTGAGTGTCTCCTTTGATATTACACATATGAATCTGATCCATTATTAAAATTTACAATATTGATTAGTCCAACTTTAAGCCTGCAGTGACTAAGATGTAAAAGATGGATTTATGGCCTTCACTTTCTTAAATAAAGGGAAAAATGCTTTATGCAAGGGATCTAGTGACTACAGATAAAAATAAGTAAAAAAAAAATAATTGTGTCAAACACATATCTTAAACTTACAGGGCATTTCTGAATAACAGTAAGGGTGCAAAGGTTTCAGTCCACGTGGACACAGCTGTGTGGCATTGTCTTCATTTGCATTAACAGGTGTACTCAATAGCAAATCAAGGGAACAGAGCAAATGGCTCCTTGCCGGCCAACAACAATCAGCACACAATAGGCAGGAAAATAATTACAGAAGCCAGGCTATGTTTTTACACAAATAGAACATTCAACCTCATTGTAATGGCGGCCACAGTGGTGTTTGCAAAAATGCATAACAAGGGTTTCCATTGGAGACAGCATGACAAGTCTAATTCCTTTTCTATGACGTAGTGTTTTTAAGATTTAATAGATTAGTTCCAAATTCACAGCCCCTTAAAATTAACAACAATTCCTGTTGTGTCATAAAAGAGTCAATTGTATAGTAAGTGAAAGCACTTTGTAATGCTTATCTCTATTAATTTATAATGAAAAAAGGACATAGTTTGCATAAGAAAGGAACTTCAGTAACTCGTACATCCACTTTCCTGGTCCAGGACAATTTGGTGTGTGGGTATTTTTACAGTGTATCATACAACAATCTCATTCTTTCAGAGGGAACTAATAAGCTCTCTTAAATTTCTTGATTGCCTCCGTCCTCTTTGTTGTGAGACCTTTTTGCATTGCTTCTCATTGCACTTTCCCTCCCTGTAGCACATTGGAATAAAGACTGCTTTCCAAATCCTGTGAGGCCCCCATTAATGTGATGTCAAATTGATCTGTCAGCCAGAGGCCCTGTGAATCTGGGACACTTTCCCCATCCCAAAGGCATGATTACTTTTTAAAATGCTGTGCTACATCCATGGAGCAACTGGTGGCTGCTGCTAGTTGATCTTGAAAAAAATGAATATGAGGGGTTCACAGGTCAATGCTTGTCACTGCTCCAACACTGTCCTAGTTTTTGTTCTCAGACAATCCATATCAGCAGCTACTTTGCAACTCTGATCTCAACATGACCCTATTCATTTGTAAACTAGCAGATGAGCTGTAAACCTCATCCGTAATTTGCAGAATAAGTGCTGCCTTGCCCTTAAAATGTTTAACTTTGGAAACCTCTATGAATATCAAATCTTTCCTCCCCTGGCTATAACTGCACAGGATTTATCTTGAGTGAATGTTACCCACAGATGAAGCGTGTTTATCATTTTGATGCAGTTACTTGACAGGGAAAGGTATTGCGGTCTAAAATGTGTGGCAGGAATCTGACATGCATCCCCCGCAAGCACCTGATATGACTGTCAGAGGTAACATAATGTTTGTATGTTTGACAAAGACATGAATCAACTAATGCCTTTGAGTGTATCCCATGAGCTTTCTCGTACCCTGTGCAACTGTGTATATTTCCATTCACTAAAGCCAGCGGGAGAGGGGACTTCACAGACCTGAGAGGTGATCATTGGGAACGTCAAGAGTGACGGATTCAAAGACCTGTGCTGGCACATTTATGCGCACGGGGAGAGTCAGCCAATGATAGGTGGCATATGGACAATTTCTCTTTTGGCACTGATCATTTCCTAATCAGAATACTGCCCCTTAAGGCTGCCGTATTGAATGGATTTCAACCCCTCGCAGAGATGTTGAGGGTGACTGATGGTAATCTGCAAAAGAGCCCAAGACGGAGAGGTGAATATTGAGTTCCACAAGGTCGTAGATCTTTTTTTTTATTGCAGTTTTTATTGATAAATAATTGTCACTGAAAGCAAAGTATACTCAAAATCAATACATCTGTAATTCTAAATTGGATTTATACAACACTTATATAACATCTCACTATGGACAATTTAACCTTAGCTAGCTGCACGTGTTCCCATTACACAGAGCAAGCACATAAACCATCCCTCCCGTGGCATATCCTGCTGCCATTCACATAATATACTCTGTGCACTCAAAGAACTATGGGTAAAAATGATCAATTAAAAAGAGACAAAACCATCATTTACCTCAATTATTGCCGGAATTTGTCAGTTTTCCTTCAAGGCAAGACACTGTAGGATCATAAATCACAGACACACAAAAGATTCCCTTATTCCCCTGGGAAAGTCGCACTGTTAGAATGGAAAATGGTTCTTCAGTGATATAAAGACATGCCTCCAGGAGGAACAACACACAGCTACTGTACACCTCTCAAACACACAGAAGAAAATGGAATTTATATAACATTTATGTGAATATAAATAGATATAAAAAAGGTTTATTGTTTTAAAGAGCCCTTTGTCACTGGAGTGGCTTGTTTATCAACAGAGCGACTACAGCTGTGCTTACTGTAAAAATCAAACACTCCATACTGCTATATTTTTTGCTGTTGCTCTTCCTTTTGTTTTTTTTTTCTTGTTAAAGTGATAAAGTTTATTACACTCATTGTAATATACTTAATTCCAACGAGATCAACACTTTAATTTTGCCGAGTGACAGTGTTCATTAGGAACAAAAAAAAGAGAACTAAGCTGTCCTTTTGAGACAATCACTCCAAGCACTGAATTTAATCATTTTCCAGGATTTTTTAAAGAAGAACTATGGCTATAATATGCATATGCCTTCAGTGAAAATGTTCTAAAGTTCTAATATGTCTCTACTGCTATGAATTTTTCAAAAAATACTTTGGCAAAACTGTAAAACCTACTTTTTGTTTGGTTTCAAATCCCAGGTGACTCCCTGTGGCTTCAGTAGCTAACGTTAGCAAGCCAGCTAAGAAGACACTCAATAAACCATTCCAATCATGCACCAGTGTTGGGCAAGTTGAAAAATGTAATCATTTAGTCATTACATATTACTCATTGAAAAAGTAATTACAGTACTTTACCAGTTTCTAATTTAAAAGGTAATTAGTTGCATTATTTTCGTTACTCAACAAAACAAGGCTGTGGACAAGCAGCCAGCCTACATTTTTTTGGAGCTATTCATTGACCATAAACAACTAGCTAAATGTTAGCTTCAGATCGCTGTGCACTGCATACCAGAGGTCCGCCCAAGTGAAGCTGTGGCTTTTACAACTCCTCCAAAAAAAAAGCAGGTAGCCCGTAAAGGTAGGCTTACCGGTGGCTAATGTTACCAAGCCGGCTTAGAACACAAGACATAAAATGTGCCTCCCACAAACTGGGAGGCACATTTCTCCTCTTTTAGTGGAGGATAACTATCTCCGAATACCTGCAGCCCTTGCACCAAGCTAGTACACGCTAGCCTGGTGCAGGGGATGTGTTACTTTCCCAAAGTAAAAAATGTAAGAATTCTGACATTAGAACAACTAAAAGTATTATCCATATCCCATATGCACTACCCTTTTCTAAAAATCTCACAATGTTTGGCCCTACCCGAGAGATCTGTAAATCAGTCCCGCATCACAACAGTTGTCAGTAATATGATGCTACAAAAGTATCTCACTGTACTTCTCATTATAGAGTAAATTACTGAGCAATGACACAATTAATGAATTGAGGAGTGATTTTTGGTCACAGTTTGAGTCTCACATCCTCCGCTGTCCTGTTGACTTGGTGACCCAGTGAACAAGTCAAACACACCCCACTGTTCATCAAATGGCGGCCGGTTCCCACACATCAAATGACGATGAATTTTCAAAACCCACCGAGAAACACTAAATTAAAATAAACCACACACAGCTCAGTTTTGGCTGGGGGTGACTGCACTCTTGGGGTAAATCACTTCATTAGCTGGATAGAAAATAAAAGAAAATAAAGTCTTGCATCAGGTCGAGCTCGGCTCTGTTGCCGATGAGGTAAGCAGCTTATCTGCTTTGCAATTAAAAGGGATTTCTTTTTATTGGGCCACATTATTTAAAACAGTTAATAAGCAACTTTGCGGTACCACTGGAGGAGTGATTTGGATTAATAGAAATTATGAAAAGTCCTACTGTTATGGTTGCAAAGCAGAAATTTCTTAGTGAGAAGGTGTAGATAATTAAGAGGGATCTGATTTTCAAAGGTCCATTACAAGTATTTTAGTAGTTTGAATCAACCCATCTACTGCTCCTAAACCTCACCAGCCGCCCTAAATCAATATTAGTCTCATTCATTGAGTTAAAGCCCCTGTTAAAGGATTTGGTGTGTAATGGAACTGGTAACTCCTGACAGCTCCTTTCGTATTGGCTTGAAGTATAATGAATCCTGGGAATACAGCATAAGGGCAAGGTATTTACCTTGGCTGCAGGGCAACTGCTGTCCATCCTGCAAACGGCTTTGCTGCCACACTGAAGCCCCAGTAATGAGTTGACAGGTGCAATGTTTACACTCCGATTGCCGCTCAAGTTTGAGGGGCTGACTCTTGGTTTAGTCTCTTGACATTAATGATGCCAGACTAAGCGGCTCACCTTTCTATTGATTGTCACAGATTCTTGAGGGGAACCTCATACTCTTAGTAGCTTCTAAGAATCATGTTTTTAGATTCTGACACACAAAACCCAAATGATGATTCATACCTTTTTGTCTTTGTGAAGAACATTTGCCGCTGTGCTGAGCAAGATCTGTTGAAATACATGTCTTATCAGTGTAAATCTCAAAGTGGACCTGCAACAAACAGAACTATCCTATTCCCACAGCCTTGTTTCAGACCTTGAAATCCTGTTTGTTCACAGTTTGGCAGGATAATATATGGGTTGAATATGTACCCTTCCTAACCCACAGAAAATGGCAATAAAACTGTAGAGTGATGTCCAAAAATCTCCTAACTGCTACTCATAAGGATTCTGTGCTCCCCCCTCCTCTATTATCTTTTTGGTGTGGAATTAAAACGGCAAAATAGGGTTCGTAAACATATGCCTGAAGTATATGTCTGTTGTGTCACAAGATCTCTACATATTAAAGTAAAAAAAATGAGTAGATCAGTTACATCTCCCCTCATGAAGGTGACCAAAAGCTTGGCTTTATCATTAAATACTTAATTTCTTTTGACTTTCTAATATCTTAGCATTGTTCATGAGTGCAGTGATTTTCTCAAGAGTAGGTCTGTTATGATGTGAAAAGACCTCGACAGGATATTCAGATACAGTCAACAGCCAAGTTAACCACTTCCACCATGGACAGAGTCATACATTTATTTGAACAGAGTTGACATTAGGCCGAAGAACATTAGCTGCTTTAAAAACCTGTCATTATTCATTTTATTTGGCTTTTCTGAGGTTAGCTCAGTCCGTGGTTGGCGCACACAAAGAAATCACCTGAAAAGCTCTTTCTCCGAGGCTCAGCTACCAGCCACCACTCGTGTTCCACATAATGGTTCTCAGCTCCTCTGTGGCCGGTGAGTGGGCTAATGCTCCTCATTAGAAAGGTGACCTTTCTGGAAATTGCTGCAGTGCACTCCTCACCAACCTCTGATTACCTCAGCTACTGTGGCTAAAATCAAATACCCCGGTCATTCTCACAAGTCAGGGAAACGCATTTCATTGATGCTTCTCTTTGCAGTATTACTTGAAAGAAGAGGGCGGATTAAGGAATATCTGGACATACTGTATGCTTTTATGTAATAAATAGTGGGATACTGTAGACATTTGGATACAGGACTGTTTGCCAGTATCTAGGGTTTACTTTGACAGTGGCGAAATAATAGCTATTCACACTGCTAATGTATAAAAACAGACCTATGTCCTAACTTTTATTAAAACTTTTATTTTTCCTCTGAATTTTAGAGCATACATTGTTTCAGACCTTGAATCCCATTTGTCCACAATTTTTTAAGGATATCTCAAAAACTACTTCATGAATTTCCATCAAAGAATTATTAACATTTTGCCTTGGGCCAGCGAACACGCATACACATTTGGCATGGATTCAGGATTGATAACATAGTGAGATGTGTCCTTTTTACACATTTTAACTATTTTTTCACATGGATTGCTACAGTCAATTAAATGAAAAAAAAAAAAATATGGCAAGTATCCCATGATTTCCTTTTTATACTTTGATGCAGATCTGGATCCAGATTTAAAAAAAAAAAAAAAAAAAAAAAATCTTCCAACATTTTTCTGTTATTAAAACAGAAGAAAATAGTGATTGTGCAGCAATGTTTTTTTTTTTTTACTTTATTTGATCGTCTGTTTTTTATTTGTCAGTTAGCAGCATATCTGAAAAACATTAAAAAAAAATTCAAATAAATTGGACCAAGAAAATGGATCAAGGAATTGCTTATTGGTTCTTTTCTACTTAAAAGTGCTGAGAAACGAAGATTTATTTAGCGCATTTGATAAGTTCCCCCCTATGTGTAATATGACCTGCATGTGTAACTCACTTTCTCCGCACCGTTCTGCATGTGGAAACATACCTGTCCAGGGAGGATTCTAATCTAGTAGGAGGGATGTCACCTGCAGTGAATGCTATTGTACACTGATGCTTTTTTTCACAGTGTACACACACAGATGACAAATGAGACCCCACTAAAATCCACATTTATTGTCGCCCTTACAGGCCAACATTTCTCTCTTGACTGAAATCTGACCTGAACCTGTGACTGCTGAGAGTAACTGTAGATGTATGGACTGACTTTATCCTTGGTTGGGCAGAAGTGTGCAGGAGTGCAGTGCTGCCAGATTTTAGTGCCTGGCTTTTGAAGGACGGGTAAAGAGCAGAGTTTATCCCGATTCCTGCTAGAGAGAACTTTCAAATATCAGGTTGCTTTTTTCCTACTTCACAGATTTAGGGAAGGTCAGTCACGCTCATATCTCTTCTCCGAGCAGCTTGAATCGCAACTGCAGAATATGTACGAGCTGCCCTTTAAAAAAAAAAAAAAAAAAAAAAAAATATATATATATATATATATATATATATATATATATATATAATATTATATATTAGTAGTAATATAGTAGTAGTGTGTATGGATAAACATATATATGGAGATAGATTTATAGATAGATATGTATATATGTATATGTATCTCTCTCTGTCGCTGTTTCCGGTTTCCGGTTGTGAGCGTGAGTGGACGTGCGAGTGGCGGGAGTTCTGAATTGTTTTCTGTCTGTTTCTGGATTATCTCTCCATCTTTTCCCTCTATACATGATCAGGTGAGCTTTATTTTTCTTAATCGGTTTATTGATTTTGTTTGCCGATCGATCGGTGGTTTTGTCCGGAGGTCTGGAGTAACGGCGTCCTCCGAGACCTCCACCTCCATCTACCCGGCAGGGGGTGCGTGTAGTCCCGCCGGATAGCCCCTTGACCGTGGAGGAGGTTCTGTGGGCCGCCGGTGAACAAGTGGGACACAACCTGCCGTGTTTTGCCTCCAGAATGAACCGAGCGGTGGTTGTGTTCCTGAAAGACGAGCCTCAGGTTCACCGGTGTGTTTATCGTGCCCTCCACGCGGGTCACCGTATCCGGTGTTCCGCCGTTTTATTCCCAATGAATTGCTGGAGACCGAGCTCCGCAGGTTCGGTCAATTCGCCCGCGGGTTCAAAAAACAGTGAGCCTGGGATTGTAAGGATCCCAAACTGAGGCACGTCCAGTCTCTGAGGCGGCAGGTGTTCATGTTCCTGGACTCGCCGACCCAGACACTGGGGGTGTCTTTCAGGGTGAAGCACGGTGAATGGCCACTACCTGGTCTACGCCAGGTCAGGGCAGCTCAAATGTTTCGAGTGTGGAGACGTTGGTCGCAATGGGTTCGCGTGTCCGCATAGAAAACAACAACAACAACAACAACAACAACAACAACAGGTGGACGCGGCGGCGGGCGGGTCCGCACGCACCGCGGCGTCGGCGGATGAGTCCGTCCGGGCTGAGTCACCGGCGGGCGGCCCCGCTCGGGCCGGGGAGGCGGGTGGGGCCCGCAGCCGGGACTGAGGGGGTGGGCCACAGATTCACGGCCCGACAGTAATAAGCAGCTGCAGGCTTCTGAGACCGCAGAGAACCTGAGCAGCTCTCAGTCCGCAGGAGCTGAGGTACAAAAACAGTCAGTAGACAGAGCTGAAGGAGCCGCTTCCACCAGTCTTACAGTCAGAGATGATACTAAAGGACAAGGTGTGCTCAGTAGCCAGGTACCAGGTGCAGCAGGAGAAATGGAGTATGAGTCTGAGTCAGACGCTGTATCTATTGGTGAGACTCCTAACAGGAACGCGAACCTCTACTCACTAGACGAAATAAATCAGTTCCTGGGTGAAACATTTGGAAAATCTGTTAAAGTGAATGATTATTTCAGAGACACTGACAAATTCATCAGATCTGTTGGCATTTTAAAAAAACTGGTTGGCTTTAACATTTTGTATGAAAATAAACGCTTCCGTCTCAAAAAACACATCACGACTTTGTGGAAAGAAGCAAAAAGTAAAACTGCCAAAAAGGACTAGAAGGTCGCCGACATGATCATGTACCACAAGGTGTTTTTTCCTCTCTGCTGTTCCCTGCTTGTCTCATGTCTGATGCTCTTCTCTGACCTCTCTATGCAGAGCCTCAGAATAGGGTCTCTGAACATCAATGGTGGGAGAGACAAGCACAAAAGAGCTTTAATATCTGAAGCCTCTGCTCACAAAAAGATTGATGTGTTGTTTTTACAAGAGACGCACACAACTCAGACAGACGAGGTAGATTGTGGTTTATGGTGGGAGGGTTAATATGCCCTTAGCCATGGCGCCAACTTTAGTGCAGGAGTAGCTGTTTTGTTTAAACCAACCACAAATACAACGGTTCTGTCTTCTACTGAAGTAGTGAAGGGACGCTTGCTGATGATCCGAGCAGAAATAGAGAAATTGTGTTCTGCTTTGTCAACATATATGCCCCAAATCAAGGAGCTGAAAGAGTAGTTATATTTAACAAGCTACAGAACGAGCTAAAGAATCATCATCAGGATCCAACTCATCATTGGTGGGGACTTCAACTGTCCTGTCGACTCTACTGTGGACGGGACAAACGAGGAACCCCACCAGAGTCATCCCAGAACCTAAACAGCATCATAACACAACTAGATCTGCTCGACATGTGGAGGGTCAAACATCCACTGTCCAGACAGTACACATGGGTGAGGGTCAGAGACAACATGGTCAGTGCAGCCCGACTGGACAGGATCTATATCTCCCAAAGTCTCAGCTCCAGACTGGTTGAGAGCACAATTAGTCCAGTTGGGTTCATGGATCATCACTTAGTCAGCATAGATTTGTTTATTTCACCAGGTGAAAGGGTTAAATCCTACTGGAGTTTTAATATAAAACTCCTACTGGACAGAACTTTCTGCCACTGCTTTGAGCTATTTTGGCAGCAGTGGAAAATTAAAAGAAAACTGAATTCAGTTCACTCAAACTATGGTGGGAGGTTGTGTTCTTTGCCAACAGTACACCTGCCATTCCACTGCTAAAATCAAGTTAGCAATGAAGGAACTTGAAGCCAACATTAGGGAAATTGAAGAGAGGTTGCATGGCGACCCAGATCTTGCTAAGGGCCAACTGTTGCAGGAAAAGAGGTTGGAGTTGAGCTCCTTACTGCAGGAGAGAGTAAAGGGAGCCCTCGTCAGGTCCCGCTTCCTCCAGCTGAAAGACATGGATGCTCCAAGCTCCTTCTTTTTCAACTTCTAGAAGGACTTCCTCGACTTAGCCCAGACGAGAAGGCTGGTCTGGATTGGGAGCTGACTCTGGAGGAGTTGACGGTTGCCGTCAACCAGATGGCATCGGGACGGGCACCAGGGATCGATGGTCTCTCCAGTGACCTCTGCAAGCATTTCTGGAATACCATTGGACCTGACTTACATGGTGTTCTGTTAGTGCCTCAGAACATGATCTCTCCCAGTCTCCTGTCAGCGGGCGGTGCTCTCCCTGCAGCAGACCACCAGTGGAGGGTTGTACACGGGGCGATAGCTACGAACAGATACAGAGCGCACCTGGATCCTGAGCTGGGGGAGGAGTGTGTCTTCTTTTCTCAGGTGGAGACCCTGGAACATTTGTTTGTTCAGTGTCCTCGGCTGGTGACGCTGTTCAACCTTTTAAAAAGGTGGTTTCAGGGTATCGGGGAGACAGAGTGGAACACGCTTATTATATAATGATGGACAACGTGCAGGATTTCTGACAGAAATTTTCTTTTGGGCGACTGTTCTTTGTTTCTTTTTGTTTGTTTTGTTATTTTTCTTTCTGGTCTTTGGGTGATGATGTGACGATGATCTGGGTTTAATAAATGTTTTTTTTTAAATCAAAATCTCTCCCTATATTATTATTATTATTATTATTATTAAAATTTTTATTTTTTATTTTGCCAATGTGCTACTTAATTTCCTTATTCATGGTTTCAATATTCTGACACTTTTTTCTTCATGTGTGCTGATTGTTAGAAAAATGAATTTAATTTCAAAATCTTTCATTATTGCATATAATCTTAGTCTTCTCAGTTGCCCAGTTATCAAATGGTCCAGAAAATGCAAATACAAAACATTTAGTTTTAAACCAATATCCTAAAAGGAGACAGTGCTTCAGAAAAGGTTGGAGACATTTCTTTTGAAAGTGGCATAAAATAAGGTTTCATAACAATATGCTGAGGGAGATGGTAGCTGCAGTACCTGCCAGCTTTCACAGCTTTCTCCATAATCACAAAAGGCTCCCTGTTCCAGGTGGCATTTTTGGCAACGTACATTACACTCCTGGATGAGCCAAAACAAAAATGACTTTTAAACACTATGTTAATCTTCACATTCTGTACTAAGAATGGCTTTTTACCACACAAAAAACACATACAGTACTTTCTCTGTGAGCGCACAGTATAAAGAAGTATGAAGTCTTGTCATTTGGCTAACGTTCCAATACAATAGCCACCTAATGAGGTTTAACTGCACAGAGCCACAGTTAGATATTAATATTCTGCTTGTCATGACCAAATAAAGTTTTAACCTATTTTCACAGCCATGTCAGCTCCATTTCGGGTCATTTATATTTTTATGTGTTGTAATAAAAAAAAAAAACAATCCAAATAATCAAAAAAATAAAAATTCAAAATTATTAAAAAAAAAAAACAAAAGTAAGTAATGGTAATTCATTTTTCATTTTAGTTCTCTCTTCATCAACACACACACACACACACACACTTTTATATTGAAGATGTAACAACTATTCTTATATATTATTATTATATATATCCATAGCATAGTTAGCACCACACCACCACCTCCATCAGGCTCAGGTGAAAAAAAAATTGTGTTGTTGTGTTACAAGAAGAGAAGAGGCAGACATAGAGCAATGGGGAAATGATGAAATGGAATGGAAAAGATGATGCTGCCCATAGTGATGGGACCTATCATCACCCATCACCCAGGCTCTAGCTGTAGTGAGTGTAAATAAATTATTTTTATTTTTTTTTTTTTTCCAGCCCACTATGCTACTAAAATCAACCCCTATTCCAGCAGCAACAGGCACCTGTTTTCAGTGGAAAAGCTCTGATAAGCAGATGACCACTACCTGCCCACCAAACAATAGAAAAACCTGGGAACTACTAGCTAGTAAACGTAGAGCCAGATATTTTACACCCCAAAATGGAGCTATAAAGGATGTAATATTTGACTTAAATTCATCAGGTGGCCAGGAACACAACTTAACATAAATACTATCCAAATGCCAATACGTGTTCCTCTGTGTTGGCTGGATATGTAAACAGGCAATTGTTGGCTAACAGGTATACTTTATGGTGAGTGTGTCAGAGATTGTGTTTTCAGCTTGTTTCTCTGCATTCAAGGTGGTCCAAAAGGAATCAATTAATGCAGCTTTAAACTAATGTTGCGGTTTTGTGATTTCTAAAGACATAAAAAGGTATGGAGCATTAAAAATGCTTATCTGGATACCAGGAGGTCCAACACCTTCCTTTATCTATTGAGTTTACCATTGCCTTCTGTTTAAAATTTGTTACTCACTAACAGACTTGCATAAGTTAAATATTTCTTTACTTCCTAAAAACAAATGTAGTTCATCTGCAGCAACTACATGCATTTTGTTCAGTGTTTCTGTAATACGGACATGAAAGGGGCATTCTACCTAAGTAATGCCGTTGTGCAACAGTTTTGCACTTTGTTGTAAAATTGGTGAAATTAAAGTGTTGACTGACTGACAGTGGTTTGAAGGCAAGATTTTACTCGTTAAGAAGATTTTTTTTTGTCACTGATGGGTAAAACGGTGACCAATCTCAATTGTGCTGACATACGGTGATATTTCAGCCTACGGTATGAAAACAGCAAATCTCCTCCCTGAGTGGCGGCTCATCCCTCTTTAATGTGTTCTATTCCAAGAAAGGCTCATGGGGTGAATGCCTCGTGGATGACCTTACCCAGCTGATGAATTCCTCCAACAGAAACCCCACAGAAAAGTCATGTTCTGTCAGGTGCAAGTTAAGCTATCATCCATTTTGGTTTTTCTAAAAACAGCCTCTCTGTCTTCGCTTTTAATAGGAATCTGGACCGACAACATGATGCTTTCTCTCTCTGTAGTAGTGGATTGTTGATTCTCTTCCTGTTCGGGTATTTAAAAAGGGCCACAATCATTAAGACTGTGTGAATGGAATTTTTACAGAGTCTGACACTCTGATAGACGCACTGTTGGAAGCTTTTGCAGGTACACGTATATATGCTACAGCAAGTTATTCACGGAGAAAACTGAACCAATCGGATATGGCACACATGGCGCTGTGTTGCACGTGCGTCCACATGGATTGTTTCTAACAGTATACTGAGGTGGTAGATGAGGCTTGGCAGAGTGTAGTGGAACTCCCACTGGATCCCTCATCCCAGGGGTTGAGATCTGTCTGATGCTATTAATAATGACATTTTGTTCTCAAGCCGATTAATCAGCAGCTGCAACAGAAAATAGATGTACTTCAGTGAAACATAGGAGGAAGAGAGGCGTTGCTGATATTGCACAATGCACTCATAGATTCAATATATAGAACTGGCGGTACAGATGAGGAGGAAACAAGTGGAGGCTGTATAGTCCCACGGCACTATTGTTGGAAAGTTAGAATCAGAACAAGAGAATTATGGTTGAAGTAAGGAAATGCTTATAGTGTATGTAGGTGTAGGTTTTATATAAGCCTGTAAAGTATTAATACAGTAGCACTGCATGTAATGATTTATCTTCAATTAATTTGATCGTGTTTCAAATTAACCGATAAAATCATTTTTTCTATTAAATTTAAGACGACTGTGGAAAAATGCCCATCAAAACTCTCTGAACTCAAGGTGAGATATTCAGATTAGTTGTTACTATCAACCAAGGTCCAAAATTCAAGGATATGTAATTTGCAATGATATAAATCATAGAAAAGCGGCAAAACCCCACATTTGAGAACCTGGAACCAATATACATGTATCACTGAGTAATCATTTCAGCACTAATACAGAACAGTATATGTGCTGTAAATATTCTTGGCAAGACCCCTAGAGATTCAATGAAAAATAACTTTGAAGGTGCTGAATCACCATTTCAAAAACTAAAACAAAAGTGGGAGATAAAGATTCTTTGCTAATTGGCAGGATCGATCAATCCCTTCATACATTGATCACATCCCTACTGGTCAGGTTTTATTCTTGTAATCGCATTTTTTTTTTTTTTTTTTGGCCAAAATAGTCATAGCATACTATATGCTATCATGATTTTACCATGAACAGCAGTGTCCCCTCACCCACTATCACTATGGATCTGTCCTTTTATGAGTGGGACCCAATTTTAATTTTTTGTGTGCATGCACACATAAAATTTACACACATGACCCTGTGGATGATGCAATTCCCAGTCCTGTCAATGGTTTCAGACTATTCCACAACAGAACAAACCAGTAACAAAGACCAAATTCAGTAATACAGTATATTAAAAGGCTTAAGAATGAGGCTTTAAAATCCTTGTAGATGAAGTGAGCAGTTCAAACAGCTGTGTGCGTGCATGTGTTTGTGTGTAAGACTGCAGCAGAGGGTGGGGCGTTGGAAGTGCCTTAAAATCCCACTGGACACAGACTTTTTACGCCTATTTTTGAAGGCCAGAAATCTCAGCGCCTGCTAATCGTTGAGTCATTGGTATTGATCAACGCCCCTTCATCATGTGTTACAAACATTCGTTGCTAAGGGGCAGTAAAAATCGTTCTTATCGCCATTTAAAGGGAGTTTCCACTAGTCTGGAAAGGGGACTTTTACCAGTGACAATGCTTGCAAATTAAATAACCTCACTGAGAGTTTTTTCTCTGGGAAATGAAGATAGTTTAGTGGAAAGTTGGTAAACTAACTGGGTGTTCCTTATGTGAACTGCATAGATATTAAGATTCTTGTTCTCTGAAGTGCGTGGCAAAATGTTGTGTATTCGGCCTATCAACACCTTCTGCATGAAATCATTAGAGATGCTTTTTTTCCCTCTGAACTCTGAGGTCATGATGAAGGATGGAGTTGATGATGGCTGTGATACTTTGAGTCTATTCTTAATATTTTCAGTAATTTGCCATCAGCTATTGTCAGTAACGTCTGTGATGAAAAGGGAACACGACAGCTGTTCTTTTTGTTTAGGCCCGTGACGAACTATTCTGTCATGCGTATTGTTTGAGCAGGACTCAAGATATTAACATCATGTCTGTCATGTATCAAGGCTTGGGCATTTTGTAAGAAATGTCTTTCAATGCCTGCTTCACTTGCTTAAAGAAATCCACTGATCTAGCCATGTTTTTCTCCAAAATCCCTCCGATATGAGTCAGGCTTACGCTCCCATAGCTGTCCATGTGTAATAGCTCGGGCTCAAATAGGGGCAATATATGCATGCCTCTGAAACAATCAGTCTTGTTTATCCAGAGCCCTTGAACCTCCAGGATCAGAAAGTTTCTGCAATGAATTTTGATATGTTAAATCCCTGTCCAATAAATTGCCTCAACTCTGCAAAAACATCAAAACAACCTCTCTCCCTTTTTGTGCCACCAGCTTAGAATAAGAAAAAGAAGGTCTTGGATGATAGAGACATGGAGGAGTCACAATTTGTTTATTGATATCACTTTCCTTCTCACCCTGTGTCTGCCTCCTTTCCCTTCATTTCCCCTCTCCAGAAAAATCTTAGCAAGCACTGCAGTGCAGATGCGAAGTGTGAGGGAACAGTAAAATTTTGATAAGAGACCTTGCAGGGTGCCTTAGCAGGTGGATTCATTTGAAAGCTTCCTTGGTTGAGTCTCCTGCCACATTCAAAGAGTTATATTTGGTGTTTGTGAATTTCTGTTTCCTGAATGTCTATGAAGTTGTTATAAGGAGACGGAGCACTGTGGGTTGAGAGCATGACTGCATAATTTGTATCTCAGGTGCTCATTGAAGTACACTCGCCTGGCTGGAGTAACAGCTTTGCCCAAAGTGTAAAATCTCAGTTAATGATGCATCTGTCCTTTTTCAGCCTTAATGAAAGTAGATGGAAAATTGAATTAAAAGAGTCAGATTTAGCACTCGGGAAGTGATTAATAGCTCAAAGCCACAGTTGCTGTTTGGACATCTGCTTACTTGTTATCGTCTCTAATTAAAATGATAAACAATTAGTAATTTAAATCTGCATCCCTTTGGATTTTGGGGGCAATGCAAAAAATATATTGCTAGACATGTAGCCTGACTGATTTAGATATAATTCAGAATCAAACAAACATACATTAACACTGGAAATGTGTGTTTGAGTCATTGGAGGAAACAAAACTTGGAGTTTACAGCCATGCTCTGTGCCACTGTACTTAGGTAGAGCAGTGCTTTGAGCTACATGCTAACATGCTCACAATAAGACTATCGTACTGATGCTAAGCAGGTGTAAACGTCCTAATTTAGAGTGTTAATATTCTAAAATTTGCTAATTATCACTAAACACAAGGTACAGCTGAGGCTCATGTTAACGTCATGACTTTTACAGGTAATTGTACAAAAAAGTTGGGAAAATTTTGACCTGATGATGGCACTAGATGGAATGTTAAGGGATAATAAGTTATTGTAATTCATTCTGAGAGGGGCATGAATGTCTCCAAATTCCATGGCCATCCATCCACTAGTTGTTGAGATATTTCAGTCTGGATCAAAGTGTTGGACAGACCACCTACTACCAACATTGACAGTTCTAAATCCATGTCCCTAGCATGGCTAAAAAGACTTTGTGAAAATCCAGTCATAGAGTGTAGGAGTAAGATTAAAATGTTAATTTTTAGCGCACAAGCTGCGACAAACCCTACTAACGCTCTCGTTAACTTTCAATAGCAGCCCATCCCTGAAAGAACTTTCCAACAAGCTTTAGTTCTCCACTTGGTGCTTGGTTTGATCTTTTGCCAGACCCTGCGTGTCAGATGTTTTGGATGGGATTCAACAGCCTTTTTGATCTGAAGATGGTAATGGCTGTATATAAACTAGAAAATTCAGTAGGAGCCTATCATTCTTCCTCTCATCACAACTTCATTATTTTCTTTATAGATCCTGGAGCAATTTTGCATATTTCTCAGTTTCTTTTTTTTCCCCCTAATGCCAGCTAGATACAACATTGGACACAATGGAAGACTAGATAATACTGAAGGAAATAAAAATGCAGCTAGGAGGAGAAACTCTGGCTGAGATTATATACTGCATATCAGTCTATACAAACTTCTCAGATTACGCTTTTTAAATCACATATCCACAGCAGCAGAGCATTAGCTGGTGGATCTCATTGCAATGACGAGGCATTACATTAGGACTTCAGTTGTGTGGGCTATTCCATCACTAAATTTCCCTGTTGCTGTCCAGAAGACCTCTCTGCTGCCGAGTTTATCATGACAGCTTGAGAGTAGATGACCCGCCAGATGTTTGTAATCTCACACCGAGAAGCTTGTGACTGGGGCCGCAATCAGATAAGGGAACATAGGAAGGGATTATAAATGGTGACAGTGGGGAAAAGGCTATAGATTCCACACTAATCGCTGATACATAGCGAATGCCCTCTTTTACCCCAACACAGGCTAGTCAGTGTATACACCAACCCAATAACTGGTAAATCAACCTGTTTATTTTCCAGTTTGTTAGAAAAAAAATAGCCCTCATGATTATGGTGTTGTAGCTATGAATAAAATGAGTGAATTTAGAGCTCACACGTGGCGCAAGCTCAGTCCTTCTTGCTTGTTTGTAAGGCCCCATTGAGAGTGTATGGTTGTGTGGGCAGGTTAATGATATCAGCTTGAGAGTAGTTTTTAATCAAAAACAGACTAATGAGATAGGTTGGGCTGGAGTTACTCCAGCAATAAACAGCATCACAAGTCTCTCCCACCCTCCCTCCATTTCTCTCTCTCTTTTTCTTTCTGCATTCTTCTCTGTCTAAACCAAAGAATGAAGAGATTTAGGAGAACCGGAGCGACGAATGAGAACACAATGGTGCAGATTAAAAGAAATCCGTCATATTTACAGGATTGAACAGCAGGACAGATTTCCCCTGTTGTGAGGCACTAGCAGGTTATTGGCAGTGGAAGAGCAGAATTGAGAACCAATCCTGATGAGACAGAGGAGAAAAGAAAAAAAAAAAAAAGGAAAAAAAAATACAATTACAAACAGGTCCTGGCTCCTTTTGACAGAAAGAGGTCTTTGTTTAAATGTCATAGAAATTAAAAAAATATTAGTGATGACATTAACAGGATTTAAGAGTGGGAAAAAAAAGGTGAAACTCTAGTCAAAACGGCTTTAAAAGAACATTGTCAACAGAATAAAATACATCCATTTATCTTTTTACTGTCTTGCAACTCTACAGCTCTTCAGTGCTGCAGGGAATGGAAGCTCTTTTTTTTTTTTTTTTTTTTGAACTCCTTAGCACTGAAGCATGTTTCACTCCATTAGAGAGTGAAAATTGGAGCCATGGAAGTGTAAAGAATTGGACATCAGTCCCCCTAAGCCCCGGAGGTACATCAAGAAATGTTGACTGGCCAAACTCTTCCAGTAAAGAGCATGTTCTGCCCGTGAAGATGGCTTCACAGTAGAGAGTACATTAATGCAACATGTTACTCCATGCTGTCCTGCGGCTATATTTCATCCTGTAATTTACGGATGATGGCTGATCTTAATAAAAGGACCAACACGTTTCCACCCAGTAGTCCTACTTAAAGAGATATTCCTTTGAAAATGTCATTTCTTGACCTCACTTTTGGTACTTACTATTGCTGATTTGAGATAACGATTAGTGATCCTGCCTATATATAGTTTGAATCCCGCAGCTTGGCTTTTTTTAAATATCCAGTGATGTTAGTCAGAAACAGAGATTTTAATGTAAATGGGAACACCAAAAATTAATAGAAGAACTTGGTTTTAGGTATAAAGCAAACAACTCCTCCAACCATATACAGTAGGTCACTTGTCCCTACCCTTGGATAGGACCCAAAGGAGCATACCAGTTGCAGGAGTATCCAACCATCATGATCACGGTAACGATAATAAACGTGGTTTTAAAAAAAAAAAAAAAAAAAAGGTCCACCCCAACCTCCTCCTAACACAGACTGTGTCTCTATATACTGTACTATGTTCATTATATGTAGAAATTCCTCCTTTGCTCTTTTCTTGATTATTACGGCCACTAGAGGTTACCTAACAAGAAAAATTGAACTATGGTTTGTAAAAAGCTATTCGTACAGACAACCTATGGGCTGTTGTTTTTGTTTTTTTAATAATACAGGAGGACAGTCTCATATGAGCAATGATGTGCCTGATTTATTCGTTCTTCATTCCTACAGTTTAGAAGTTTAGCAGTGGGGGTAAAATTATTTATTTCCTTTCTAAATAAAAAGGAAATATCTTATGTTTACATGCTTTCACTATAGTGACAGACCAATCTAAAGTCTGGGAAAATCAACATGTCCATTATGTGTAGAGAAAAGACCCATTAGCAGGCTGTTAATGTCAATCATTCACCCTCCATTTCAGTACTTGACTTCTTGTTTCTGTCAGCTTGTTAATGTCAGCTGTTCACGTCTTTTTTTTGTTGTTGTCCTTTTTAGTAAGGTTTCGTCAGCATATCATCCTTCCAGTTGTGTACATATTGTATGTACTTCAATCCATTCTCCTTGGTTTGGTTTACAGCTGTTTTGGATTACTGTTGATGCTATGCAAAAAGAAATCTCTCTCTCTCTCCTTTCCCATCTTGGGCTTCATAATTAAAATGACTTGAAATTGCAAACTGCATCATAAAAGAACTAAAGATAAGTGTTGTTACTGGAGGTACAATCAACAGGAAAATGGGTGTAAATTATGGATCATGTGCAAGATACGATTACCCGCTCTCTGTCCTGCCGCAGAGACATGCAATATCACAGAAGTATATATTGTACTTTGCCTTTAATTCCTTAGCAGACATGGAAAAGAGCACCACTTCCAGGAACCGAAAATGCATCAACACACAGTACAAGGAAAAATGGATCACAGTACTGGCTACACAAGTCATTCTATTTGCAGTGCAAATCCTCCCAACAATTGTATTTAAAACACCAAAGATGCTGTGTAAGGAAATGAATTTAAAAGGACGAAAAAAAAATTATATATATCTATATCTATATCTATATCTCATTTTGCATTCATTCCAGTCGGTTTGTGTTACATCACAGCGGATTAGTCGGACAAAGTGCTGGTGGGTGTGTTTCAGAAGGCATGGTGTGAGTCCTGCACATGGATTGTGGAAATTTAGTTTGGAGGAGATTATGTGACTGTGTGTGTGTGCTGTTGGCCTTGTGAGGATAACCACACATCAGCACAGATCGCCTCACGAACCGGATAATGTGAAGCACCCTGGGTAATACACTGTGGGTGTGGGCTTGTTTTGCTACACTCGTGTTGTCCAAAACTGACAGCCCACTATACTTGTGGGGTCCGACAGCTTAGTGGGGCCCTCCACTCTACATGTATAGCAGCCCCCTGGTTTAAAAAAAAAAAAAAAACACTTACTTATGGGGACCCCTTAATGATATAACTATACTTGTGGGGTTCTGATGGCTTTGTGGGGACCAAAATGCTGGACACTACAAGTTTAAATTGCTTTTTTAAAGTTAAAACTTGGTTTTAAGGTTAGGGTTAAAATTAGGTTTAGGTAAGTGTTAGGCATTCAAAATTGTGATGGGTAAGGGGCTAGGGAATTCATTATATCAATGACAGGTCCCCATATATACAGTAAAACAAGTCTCTCTGTCTCTCTCTCTTCATACCTATCCAACAGAGGTCCCCCCTGACATTACATACTCACCAATGTTGGACCAGTGATCCAACAAGGGATCTTTTGGGAGGTCCACAGCACAGAGCCAATGCAGGCCCAAGCCTATAGCGGCAGGGTGGAGACACAGTTTAACGTTATACTTTACAAAATTATTCCACATCCATGTTAAAGCAAAATGCCAGCCAGTCGTGGTTTTTCATGACAATCTCCTGCTTCTATATCTCTGGAGGGGACTGTGGTCCCTCACCCTCTGCAGCAGGATTGGTTTTGATATCCCAGGTACTGGCAATGGGCAGGATTAAAACAAAACTGCACCGCTGAACAAAATCCCCACGCTAACAAGTCCCCCTCACAGAGGAACCAAAGGAAAGAGTCAAAAGCTCTAATGATAAGAGTGAAACAATCCTTAACTGACTGGCATGTTAAAAAAGGACTACGGTTCTGATTTCTGAGGTTTGATTTTTATAAGGCTAAATGAATTTTTAAGTATGACTTTCAAAACCAGACAAAAAAGTCTAAGAAACACTGTGCAAACAGCCTTGACTAAATGGCTCAAGGAATCAGAGGACTGTTGAGAAGTTTTGAGGTCAAAATTTTGAAGTCTGAATGGCCAAAGGCAAGAGTCATAACCTCCAAGAAATGAAGCACAAGTGGGTCTGGTCAGACAGCTCAGGGTGTTAGGACTTTTCTTAAGCTTTTAAGTCTTGGGACCAATTTTCAGGTGGTACGCTAAAGACTTGAAGTCCAACACCTAATTGAAACACTCAAAGGCTCTAAGAAATATTGGTAAAGTGTCTTTTTACAAGTAGCTCAGGGTGTTAGGAGTGCTTTGAAGTTTTGAGAAAATGGGTTTCCTTATTAGACTCAATAAATTTTCAACATCCAAAGTCCAACACCCAAAAACTCAAATGCTCTAAGAAATAAAGCTCAGAAGTGTCATGGCTCAGCATGTCAGAAGACTGCTCTGAAGTTTTTGTCAGGGTTTGCTGGTAATAACACAGATCACGAGGAACCAAAGGCTGACACACAAGCAGGCTGAAGTGGTGAAGTTGCTTTTAATAAAGATATCAGGCTTACAGGCAGACCAGTGAGCAAGCAGGCAGATACAGACACCAGGATTCCTCAACAGGTTGTGGGTTTAATCTTAGTTGAATTTTGAAGTCCAAACACCCAAATGAAAAACTTAAGGACTCTAAGAAATGGAGCTTGAGTGTCTCGGACCAAATAACTTTGTGTTAGAGGACTGCTTGGAATTTCACAGAATGTGGGTTTGATTCTTATGAGGCTCAGTGAATTCTGAAGTCCAACACCCAAAGTGAATCGATAACGTGGTGGGTTGTGACCATAAGGCACCAGCGGTGCAGGGTCTGGTTCAAATCCTGCTACTTTTTGGTAAGTGGGGCGACAAAACCAATCCTCCTGCGGTGGAGGTCACCTCCTTTAATAGGTAGACATTGGTCAGGGTTGCATATCCTCTCGACAATTTTTAAAAAGAAAATTAAAAAAGCAGGCTTGGACTTTACTAGACATTAAATTTAAAAAATGTTTCTAGAAATGTGGAGATCACTTAGTTTGACAGTCCGCTGTTGGTAAGGTAGGAATGTGTACGTGTGTGAGAAACAGAACAACAAGGCAAGAGAGCACAAGAGAGGGAGCATTTGTATATGGGCAGCTTTATTCTTTTTAATCATATTAAGTTGGATCATTAGATGGACCCATTTACACAGTGCTTTCATGAGGTGTATGGGACCAAATCCTATTGGATATCGGCCTAATCTACTGCAAAAGCTCTGCAGCTTCCAGTTTCAGCTTTAGTGGGAACTGTGTGTCCCTTGGTGCAGGCATGGGTATGAACATACGTGCAGCATAAATTTTGCTGAATTAGGATTGAAAACAAATTGCCACTCTACATTCCCAAATCCAGACGTGATTCAGAAATAATGAGCAGCTCAGCCCACATAAATGGTTCACAAGATTATCCCTCTCTGAATTATACAGCTCACCTCTTTTCTGGCCAGGAAGTCCAATGGTTTCATAACATACTGTTTTATCTCTGACAAAAAACAAGCCTAGATAGAGCCTTGGTGTGAGTCAGATAGGGCTATCCTCATCAGGCAAAGGTCCTCAGGATTGATGTCAATCTAATCATAATTCTTCCACTCTTTAATAAATCTTATTAAATATATTTGGATAATGTTTGGAGAATGTTTTCCAACCTTGTGTCCAGTGCATCACAAATTCTGCATCATTTTCAGTGTTGTTCACATATTGTTATGGCCTTGTAGATTTTGACCTTCCTTGGATGGTGAAAGCTACATTTTAAGTCCACTTACATCTAAAATGCTTCAAGATTTTCCCTCAGCAGCATTTAATGTTGAGATAGCACTAATGGCAGAAACAGAATCATGATCCTCATCATTTAAAAAAGGATCATGGGGAAGGTCTTGCAGATACGACTTTTGGAGTGCACTCTGGGGGCTAAAACCAATACAATAACAATTCCGGAGTTGCCTCAAGAGACCACTGAAATTGGTGAAGGTCGGTGACCCAAAGTGAGCTGCATACACAATACCAGGACCTTGAGCAGCTAAATGGAATTCAGCCATCATTCATTTAATACAGTATTTGCACCTGTGTTTTTCTTACTATGTCTGGTCAAAGTTCTTCTGCGAAAAAGCCTTATTCTGCTGACATGGAGTGAATGCAACATGTCTCTAAAGGTGTGTTCAGACAGAACAGAGCCAATTTTAGATGTTGTGCAATAGCCAAAGTCAACGGAAGGATGTGAATAAACACAAGTAGATGCAAAAAGACAGCCCAGGTGTTGATAACTGAAGTTGTGTCTGAGAATGGGGACTGTTTCAACTTGAGCAAAAATTTTGCGCTTATTCCAGCACTTTGATAAAACGGCTTCATGAACAAAAACAAAAAGGAAAAACAAGAACCTGCATCCTGGTAACTTCTGAGATCAGTCAGAGACTGGGCTGTCACACAGGCAGCCCTGAGACGAAGCTATTATATTGCTTGCAAGCTTTCAGTTAACATCAAGCAATATATTGGCTACCTGGGGCAAAGAAAAAGACTACAATAATTCCAGTTCGTATGTTATCTTAGTTATGCAAGCTGTGCTGTCTGAATATCAAATGAGAACATTTTAACTACAATTTTTTTTATGAGAGTATGGGTTTACCTGGGTTATCTTGACTTTATTTTTTTGCACATTACTTAAATAACTGGCTTAAGCGCAGCTAGCATAGCTAAAACTGTGTACAAATTAGATTAGAAATTCAAAATGAAATGCTGATATTCTAACACACCTTGATTTAAAAAAATAAATAAATAAATAAAAAAATAATAAATGACTTGTATTACTTGTACTTCACTTTTTAGCCCCTCTGTTGAAGTCTGGGACTCTTCTGCAGTGAGCGGTCTAAACTTTCTCAAATAAGCCTTCGCCTCGAGCCATGAACTTAAATATTTCAGTCACATTCACTGAAGCTAAGGAAAAAAATGCCTTATTACTTATGATCAAAGGCTGGTGTTTTCTGGAGGAGACATGGAGCGTCTACTAGAATTTGCATTAGGAGTTGAAGGCGGGTCATTTTCAGTAAATAGAGAGACATCCAGAAACAGGCAGTGATTCGTTGTTTTCCCTGCTTTTAAGCTCACTTCCTTTGAAGAAAGTTTACATGGGTAAACAGAGCTACATAAAATCTGAATGACAGTATTAGGAAAGAAGAGTTAAATCTCTTTCTCCCTGTCAAGCCACATCACTTCCTAACCTGTTATGAAAAAAAAAAATCAGCTTGACAGCTTGGTCAACTTGGTCAACAATATTATAATTATCATTTACCCTCATCAACATTAGCATGACCCCATGTTCTGGAACCATTTTTCCAATAGTCCCTTTACATTATTGTATTGTACTTGATATTGGTCCTGCTTTTGACCAGCCAGACCCTCAGGAGGGGAGACTGTCCTTCCTATCAGTCATTTCAGCAAATGCTCCAAAACAGATCCCTTTACATTCGAGTGCCAAAGCCCTCCAGCAGCCATAGGAATTATGACTATAGTCCATCAGGAGCAAAGTAGGAAGTCAGGTGATGTTATCGAAGAGCCACTAAGTCTGCATATAGGGAGGAGGTTGGGGTGAATGAAGTTTTCAACAAAACACGGAACTTTGCCAAAGGAAACAGCTATTTGTTTCCTGTTTCCAACCAACAGTTAATGTTGGGTTTCTTAAACCGTAGCCATTATCATTCCCTATCTATAACCAAGTGGATTTTATTATTTTTTATTATAGATTTTATTTATTGTAACCATGTCAACGAAGGTCCTCTAACCTGAACAAAGGAGAAATTTTAGCCCAAACAAAGATGTCAGGGGACGCAGAGCACTTTTGTCGTTCTGGAGGACGGTTACAAAAGGCAAATTAAATAGGTTAAGTTGAATTTGGAGGACTTGTTGTTGAAGGGAACTGATCCAATACCACTCTTTCCCCAATGCTGCCTCCTCCAGGCAGATCCACAAGAATGCCCCAAATCCTCTCACTCCAGCTGCCATGTATAGGGAAGAAGTGCCACCCATCTAAATATGAGATGGTCTGAGGTGGTGCACTGTTATTTCTTGATGACATTTTGGCAGTTGTTTTTTCATATGACTTTTCATGAGTGTGTTGTCACCAATCTACACACCCTCGCCCCTCAGCCGATCACATGGCCCCAGACTGTCAGCAGCCGTCAACAAGCTCATGTTAACTAGGGCAACCAAAAAGAAAGACTCGCCACTGTCTTTTTGTCTTTCTTGTTACAGTGAAATAATAAAGAAATAACATTTAGTCTGAGTGTTAATAATTTATTCAATTTTCTCAAAATGTATTGGTAAATTTATACATACATTTCTGTATTAATATGATTATTTCATGTTGTATTTATGCATTTAATATTTTCTGTTTTAGAGCAGCTGGGCTGTACTACATGGATTCTGAACAAATTACAGTTGTAAGCGTACAGCTACTCTAGCTGGTTCACATATCCTTGACTTTTCCATTTACAATTCATCAGTCAGTGTTACTCAACCTCCTTCGGTAGTGGCAGTTAGTAATACCTGCTTTACCCCTGCTTAAAAAAGCTTAGGATATCTATTAGTCATTTAAAGCTCTCACGATGCATTAAGAGCTTCAGTGTGTCATGAGGTCCATCAGTTTTCCTAAAACATTACACCCTTCAACAACTACAGTGATGGGGAAAACTTTTTTTTTTTTTTTTTTCAGTTTTCTGGCATTAAATTGGTTAGTCAGATAAGACTGATTACTGGTTTAATTTTATCCAAAAATATTCACATCAGAACCTGTAAATGTTGAACTATAGAAATAATGCTAAATTTAGACCTAACCCTTACACCAGTGAAATACAATAAATGGCTGTTGGTGTTTGTCGTTTTAACTGTGATGCGCATGGATGTCAGCTGCAAAATGCAACATTTTTCTATGCTGATTATTTTCCTTTACCAGAGTTTTTTCCATATCCTGTAGTTATCTTGATTTTCTTGCCAAGATGCTAATCCATGTTGCATCCGGACCCTCACTGCAGATGGAGGGCCCATAATTAGTTTAATTTCCCTTTATCGGTGCAAAAGGAGGGTAAAAGTATTCCTGAGACGAAGAAATACACTCTGACTGAGCAGCCGTTTTCAGTTGTTGCACCAACTGATGAGAAAGTTCTTGACGTTCAGCAGGGGCCTGCAGGCTCAGGTTATCATGTTTCTGGACACTGTTAAATGGAGCTGTGGCCCCAGTATGGCACTGCTGTCAGACCTCACAGCCTCTGTCAGTAACTTTAGGGGCTTGTAAAGAGGCCAGGGCTGATGGGTTTTTAGTCTCCTTGGGTGGCCAGCTGGAAGAAAATTGGAATGTTTCCATGTTGTGTGTGTGTGTGTGTGTGTATGTGTGTATGTGTGCATGCAGACCGTATGTGGTGTGAAAGTCTATTGTGACTCAAGACATGCTTAACAACTCAGAAGGTCCAGAAATAATGGCATACATATACTGTGTGTATATTATATATATATATATAGATATAGATGTGTACGTATATGTATAGATGTGTATGTATATGTTTATGTACGTGTATATGTGTATGTGTATATGTGTGTGTGTGTGTGTGTGTATTGTATGTATATGTATTGTATGTATGTGTATGTATGTGTATGTATGTATGTATATGTATGTGTATATATGTATGTGTATATATGTATATATGTATGTGTATATATAATACCTCCTTCTGTTTAGTTGGACATTCCAACTAACGCAACTGGCATTGTTTGCTGGTGGGAAGCCAGTGAGGGATCGTGTCCAAGTCAATGTACTAGTGACTCAAAATGGTTGGTAAGAGTGACTGAGGGGACACAGATCTGGGGGAGAATAGTCTGGACCTCATTATCGGACCAAAAATAGCATAATATTAAAAAGAAGCTGTGTAAGTATTAGTGGTTGCTATAGGTTTTGTGGAGAAGAAGTAATACAATTTAGGAAGTCCAGTTTGAGTCACAGCCCTGAGTTTAAAGGTTTATTACATGTAAAAAGACTTTTATAAACACGTGTTATAATATGACACAGTTTTAAGAATATGAATAGTTATTACAGCCAAAATCATTTTATCCTTCATCTTGTCAGGTAAACTGTAAAATAACACTGCCAGGGCAACAAGTTTTTTAAACAGTGCAAATGTTTGTCTGAATATACCTTCAGACTTATAAATACCCATTATCAGGTGAAAAGAAGTGGTTGGTCGCCCTATATGTTTCGTGGGTAATAATGGGCTGCATATACTCCAAAATGGACTTGAACACAGACAGTGGACCTGCATGTTTTGCTTATACATTGGGTATCGGCGTAGGTAGAAGTGTTCAGACATGTTTGTCGGAGTATACAATTTGATAAAATGTACCACAATGGAGTGGGGAAAGTTGATGAGTGAGTTTAATGAGTTTAAGAGTGCAGTTAGCAGTGATGAGAATCACAATGAAGGGGGGACTAGCCATCCAAAGTCAGTGCAATTTTATCCATACAACCCACGTGGAACAGTGACTAATAGCCTTTCAAAATCTTCTAATTCAAAATTTCCATAAATGTGTGTTGTTATGTCTTGATTTTGGGGAGTCTCGAATTATCATCATATCAAAAAATGTCACCCTGTGCTTGCTAGTGGCTAGTTCTGTACAATCCGGGCCTACATTTTTTATACAATATGTACCTATAACCATCATATGCACATTTGATCCAAACCTCCTACTAACCTAGCCCTGTTTCTGTTTTCAAAATGTAAGGGAGGGATGCATGAAAACCAGGCATCTGCTGAGAGAATAAAGAGATAAGAGGGAGGTGGAGAGGGAGAGGGACCATGAAATGTAATTGTTATTTATGTGTGAGAGTAGTGGTAAAATATATACTCCAATGGGTGAATGAGACGTGATGTACTCATGAGGGCTGATTTGTGTTTCTTGCCAAATATTCCCAGTGTTATTCATGCTAGGAGGAACTCTAGCTTCCTCTCAGCATGAGTCTCTTTTTCAAAGTCTGAAATCCACAGGCGTTTGTTTTTTGCCACCATGGAAATACTTAACACGATCAAGCTCATTTAAATGTGTGCCCATGAAGTCAAGACACTTCTTAATATTTTAATCGCAGGAATGCCTTTTAACTAATAATCCAGGACCAGTACTTGTATCACAGAACACAAAGGTGACTCCTTCCAGTAGATTAAGTTTTGTGTTTGTGATAGCATAAACTGATTTCTGTTTACTGAGAGACACCAGCAGTGATTTGTTTAAAATTAAGAGAAGGATAACGATGGCATGGTAGCATGAGCAGTGATAGCAGGACAAAGTATTGAAATTGTTCTTTAAGCCTGGTGGAAACAATACAAGAAATTAATTTTTTGATTGAGACCCTAACTTCTTGGTCAAAAAATGTGGCTGTACCAAAACTGTTATTGTCACAGCAGGAAATGTTTACAAATGTTTAATCTGAATTCATATTCGGACCTTTACTAAAACACACATCATGGCAGAAAAAAAAGTCACTTTTTTGTTGGCCGATGCCACAACCCTCCACCAAATTTTATTAATTTTGTTTAAGTCTTTTTTAGAATATTTGGAGCTATCCCGCTAAAAAGCAATAAAAAAAAAAAACTAAAAAGCAAACTGAACTAAAGCAGACTCTGAAGCCGTAATAATGACCTGAACCATTTTTCCTATATTTGCATTTTCAATACATGTAAAATACAAAGGAATTCTTTTTGAAAGACAATGGTTGGTCATTTCTGCTGTACGCCAGCAATATATTTCTCGACTTGTATAAAACAGTAACTGAACTCAAGTCAAGTCAACTCAACTCTTCACTTACTAGCCTTTTTCTGCAGGTTTTAACAACATCTCAGGCATCTCTCATCAAGTTTAATGTGACTGGGGAAGAGTAGGAGCAGAGGACTGTTTATACAAAAATAAAAAATACAACAAAAATAAAAAGTGATGGCCATAGTGGCTGTCTGCATGTCTGAGCAGATACAGTATATACATAAGAGGTTTGACTGAATCAGACACCATCACTTGCATCCTCTCAGTCTGAAGCTGCTTGTGTATCAGCAGAGGGTGGTTCAACTCTGTTGGAGGGGCCTTGTTTATTTTCTCTGTTGAATCCTACCAAAGATCAATATCTTCTCAGGTCCCCTTCAGTCCTCTTACTTTTCAGGGTTAATCGACAACAATGGAAAGCTCTGGGGATTTGTGGAGACCCTGCCTTCTAATCCTTTCACTTTGTGTGAGATATATTGAGGGCTGTTGACAAGATCTTGACTTAATTTGCTGCAGAATTTAATTCCTGCATTATCCTGGCCTGTGGACACGCCACAGCATGGACCTAGCACAGACAACACACCCTATGACAAGGTGACATTTCAAAGCTAAAATTATTTTGAATTGAAGGGTTTTATACTGTATTTCTCATGTCAAGAAAGCAAAACAGTGCTTAATATGATGCCTTGAGGGCATTTTAAAGCTCTCAAAGTCAAGGTTGGGATTTGAAGAGTCAGTTTTTAAATATTCCCTCAACATTTTCATACGCTGTTTAATAATTCACTCAAAATTATGGTGAATGTGGCTGTGTTTGTAATATACATAACTAGGTCCTTCGATGCAGAATTTTGTTAAGCTGCCTGGGGCATTTCATTCAACATCATCATACTGCAGCAGTCACTTAAGACTTGTAAATATACTGCATAGATGGATGTTGATGTGGGATGTTGACCTTTTTTTAAATTGCATATTATCGCATAATCATTGATTTGTTTGATCTTTCCTAAAGCCTAAGGAGATTGCACCAAGAACGGGGGTTGTAACCACTGAAGATCAAACAAAGGCCTGATAATTTAATTCCCAAATGAGTTATTCTTAGACCAATGGTTCCTTGACCAAATTAAGATCAAAGTTAAAACAGTTGGCTACATCAGTTGAAAAGCACAGGTGAAAAGTTCAAAATGCATATCAATGAAAGGGTAATCTATTTCTGCTCTTTATTTCACTGAGCTCATGCAGGTCTTCTCTGTAGTGTCCCAAGCATTGTGATGCCAATGTCCTGGAGAGGCTGAGGAGGAAAACAAACAGAATCTGGACGTCTGAGGTTTGGGATGAGGCCAGATTTGACTAAACAGTTGGTCATCACTTGCCCAACAATCCTGAAAAACAATGAACACGCCACAGTGGACGCACCATCTGTTTAGGAGGAGGAATGTTGTTTGGCTCTCAATATGGTTAGTGGGATATAATATGAGCTGCTGTTAATGCTAAATGCAAATGCTATTTGTAAATTCAAATGCATTTTGGTACTCATTTAGAACAGTTTTGCTGACACAATCTTAAAATAAAGTCCCCTCTAATTTAGTTTTTAGTCACTTCATTAAAACAGCACACCAGCAACAGAGCAGAATAGATCAGCATGAGCTGAGAGTATGCATGCAAGAAGACTGGTAATTTTCTTCACTATTTCTCTTGAGGTACAAGGGAAGCAACAAATAATTATTTTCATTAATCAGTAATCTATTGATTATTATTTTGATTACTCAGTCAGTAAAATGTCTGAAAATGGTGAAAATGTCCATAAAAACTTTACAGTAACCCAAAGGAAAGTCTTCATTTATTTTTTTTCCCTAAACAATAGTTAAAAACCTAAAAACATTAAATTTACAATCTATAAAACAGAGAAAAGCTGCAAAACTTCACATTTGAGAAGCTGTGAAGTCCACGTGTTCTGTCTTCTTGGAAAATATCACACAATATCGACAACATATACGAAATAAGAACTTTTATTCATAATATATTCATACTTGTACACAAGTAAAATAAAATGCATATCTATGGTTCCTTTGCAATTTTCATAAACAAACCGACAGCATTCTTTTTGGTAAATGCTACCCATATACCCTTTCTGTCATGAAAATAGAACTGAAACTGGGGGAGATAAAACATTTGTTTTTATAAACATAAAAAAAACATAACATTACCCAACAAATGCATCACTTTGAATAAATAATAGGGGGAGATCGTTTATCCTCATTAAACGGACCCAACATTCTTTGTGTGCGTTCTGTCTCTGATTTCCTATATTTGTTTTTTTGTTTTTGTCTTTTCTTTTTTTTTTAGTCTTCTGGTGGTCTGTCTAAGCAGTAAAAGCTTTGGGAGGGAAAATGGGAGGAATCTCAGAAGTGTAGCTTAGACAGAGTACAGTTAAGTACATAGAGAACAAACAATTTTGGGCACCAATTCATTATATACATTAAATCTGTAGTGTTCTGTAAAGGCATCCATTTTGATAAAAGTACTCTAACGTCTTCATTATTGTTTGTCCTCACCCTCGATGGGTCAGTGAGACTCCTCGCTTTTCAGTCACTGCCTGTTGTAGATGTCACTGCATCTTCTGTATCATTGTCATGAGCATCAGCAATCTTGAGTCCTGTATTCAGAGTGAGATCAGGAGTCCTAAGACATGGCTAGAGATATCCAGATCATGGGAATGAAGAGAGAGCGAAGCACTCGCAAAGTAGAACCCCGGCCTTTGATGCAGTGGGCGTCTGATTTGGGCTTTTTGGAACACTTCTTTTTCTTTTTGTTTGACGCTGTAGATGATTCCAGATTGTCTATGAGGTCAGGGTTTAGATTTTCCAAAGACTTGTCCAGGGTGTTGGACAAGGTTCCCAGTGGTCCATCATTTTGCTTGTTCTGGGTCTCGTTTTTTGTTCGTTCCGGCTCCTTAAATTTAGTCTTGGACATGTTCTCCTTTTCTTTAAGGGGGTTGTTAGTGATTTGGCGGCTCTTGCCAGACAGGATAGAGGACTTATCGTTATCTCCAAGGCAACACCTAGGGATGGTGTCCCCCAAGGGATTTTCGGTGGAAGGGAATTTCCCAGACTGTGCCTTGGAACTGAAGAGATTGGTCTGGATTTGAGGTGTTTCGACACATCCCTCCAAGTCTTCGCTCTTAAGACGTTTCAGGTCCTTTCCTGCCAGGAAATCAGGAACATTGCACTCCAATTCAGAGCTGGAACCTTTGAAACGTTTGAACCAGTCCCACAAGGTCCTCGCCCGGCAGTCACAGATCCACTGGTTACCATTTAAACGTAAATACTGGAGGGACACCAGCGGGTCCATGGTCTCCCCTGACAACACAGTAAGATTGTTGAAGAACAAGAACAGGGATTTCAGCTTACCAAGATCACTAAAAGCCCTGGGTTGGACATAGATAACCCGGTTCTCGTGTAGCAGTAGCCGGTCCAGACTGATTAAGCCTCGAAACATGTTGTCCGTTACTATCTTGATCTTGTTATTGTGAAGGTAGAGATAGGTGAGGTTGGCAAGGTCCAGAAAAGTGTCGTCATGCAGGGTGAGTATGTTATTGTCCTGCAGGTAAAGGTACTGTAGGGAGAACATTCCTCGGAAAACCCCAATTGGGAGCTCTGACAGACCGCACCTGTGCAGGTGGAGGGTGTGCAGCTTAGTTAAGCCCCGGAAGGCTGTAGGGCTGATGGTGCGGAGGTTGCTGTTGTCTCCAATGTCCAGTTCCTCCAGTTTTTCCAAGCCATAGAAGGCTCCAGCTTCAATGTAGCTAATGTTGTTTGAGTAGAGCCAGAGAACAGTGAGATTGTGGCAAGAGCTGAAGCTGGTGGACCTCACCACCGTGAGCTTGTTGGCCTGGAGGAATATCCGCTGGCTCCGCACAGGGATCTCAGTAGGGATGGAAAACAGTCCTTGTTGTTGGCAGGCCACAGTGGGCCTGGGCTCACTGTAGCACACACACTTGGCAGGGCAGCTGTCAGTTTGAGGCACAAGGTTCAGCCACATCACCAGAAACAGGAGTCGCCCCCCTAAGAAGACAGAAAACAAGACAGTTGATAAGTAAATAATGTATGTCGATATTAAAAGTCACAGTTCTAATACAGTCACAGAAATCTATACAAATGGATGAATTCAGGTCAGGATTTTATATGCATAAACCTTTAAAAGAACTGAGAAATAGGCTAATATAAGAGCGTGTGGGTATAGCTATCCATAACTATAGATGAAAACTATAGATGAAATAGATGTTTCTTAAAACAGTCATGAGGTTACTATATGAGCAATAGTTAAATTCACAACTTAAGCCAATGACACTGCGCACACTATGTAATTACAAAAAAGACAAAATCCAAAAAATCCATAAATTGTAAAGTTTATCATATTACGACAGAACAGGGAATCCTCTTCATAACAATGATTCAGTATTTGTTTTAACAGTGGTATTTTTAGGATCTGGGGGTACATCTCCTCTCTGCTGCCTCTGCTGATGTGAAGACCTAAGGAGCTGAAGAGAGCCCTGTCAAGGCAGACTCATTTAGAATTGGGTGGGTGGCTTTTATGTGGAATTAGCTTGCTCTAATAGGGCGGACATAACTAATGGTGTTTCAGCGTTCCTGAGGTTGACATTTAGCCTGGCGCTGGGAGATAAGCTTTCATGCCAGGCAAAGAGATTGATGCCTAGGGCCAAGGTGGAAAGAGGGCTACAGAGGCCCTGCTAGAGTTTCCACTGTGCGGCCATGACTGAAGCATTTTTTCTAAGTGCAGCATGAAGATGAGATATACAAGAGGTATGTTAGCACTCAGAGTGGGGCTTGTAAGATTCTTGTGTGTGTTTCCCCTGAAGGCATCCATGTTTAAAATAAGGCGTATTCTGCATTTGCTCACATTAATTATTTCTGTCTGTCCTCTGCCATGGTTCAGATCATCTTGCTGCACAGTACCATGATAAGTGAAATGGGCTGGATTACCACATGTGAATGATCAAGTGTATGTATTGGGGCTCACACATTCCTTCGTGTAGGAATGTCATTCCTGTAGGAATGTCTGGTTTCACCATATAATGGCAGGTACTCATCCAAATCTATGAATTCTCTTCAGCTCTGGTCTTTAGTGAAGATTTCCAATCTCTGCTCCCAGGCACATGTAAGGAATCCCAGGCTCGCAGGCATGACAGGTAGTGAGGCTCTGGAAAAATGCATGAGCCTCACTCAGCCCTTCCTCTATCCCAACTCTCCCTCCTCTTATTCCCCCGCAATGTGTTTTGGTGCAGCTCATCTCTGGACCTTGTTAAACTGAGCTCTGGTGTGGCCTGACAGCAGCCCTCTGCTGCACTTTCGCTCCGATCTTCCTACTTAGCCGTCAGACTGCTGTCAAGACTTTCCGCTCTTTCTGCATCGCAGCACTTTTCCCACAGCACTGCCTAACAATAGCAATATTTTATCGCACAGCACGCTTCGTGTTTCTCCTCCGCCAACTTCATTTTTCCCCCCTCTGCTGTCTATTCATTGACAGGCTATTTCCACCCACGCGTTGCATGTCAAAGCCTAGTTTCATCAACTCTTGGCGTTATATGTCTTGTCTTTCTAACCATCTGTTGAATGACAGCATAAGCCACATAATGCCATCAACTCCATCCCAATTATTTTTTGCTCACTAACAGCATTTTCACATCTGCATCACACTGATGGCATTACCTTAAGTTACAAACAGCAATCCTGGAGTCGTGGCTTTATTTGCACCATTTCACTCTTCCATAATCACATTTCTGAGTAACCTCTGCATGGCTTCACAGTTAGACCTCTCACCTTCCACTCTAGAGACTTGTACTGTATCTATATACAGCTCATGTAAGAGATGTGTTCAACATGTCTATTGATTGGTCAACCAACAATGCTGGTCTTTCCACTTTTGCTTCAAATCTAAATCATAGCAAAGATTACACCAAAAGCAACTAATATTTGACTGTTTGTCCTCATAGCTGTTTCTAAGTTGTTGACACAAACTTTAATATCTTAAAATACTACAAGGTTGTGAAAAAAAAAATCCATTCTTTATCGTCCTCTACCAGCTTTGGTTTCAACACTTAATCTTCCCCTATCTGCTGTGTCAAAACATGGCTCTGAGCACTGCCTCCCTGTTTCAGACCCTGCAAGTGGCCTCTCTTCTGAGAGCTATGTTATTGTACAATAGCAATCATCACTCTGTTTAAGAGCAGACAAGCCTCTTTGTTTCCTTCTGACTGACACTGTGGCCCCTTCAGCTTTGAGTAAAGTACATCATTTAACCCCCCCCCCCCTCCAAAACAAGCCGTTCTATTTACAATGGGAGCCTGACAATATATGGGAGGGAAGTGAACTGAAGTTGATCTGTTTTCTTTGGTGATGCAGCTTCTTTGCTTGACTAATTCAATTTTCTGTCAAAACAGATTTTCCAAAATCATGTGATACAGCTGAAGGCAGTCTGGTTAGGGCATTAAAGTGGGCTTATATTGGTCTTCTACCAAAAATTGATTATTGGCCTCTCAGTTTCCCTTGCTGGTCCAATGAAGGTGAAGATATGACTTCATTCAGCCAGCCTCAGGCATAACAATCTGTAAGACCTGCAATGAAACCTGTTAACAGCTTACCTAAGAGAATTTCATTACTATAGATTTCAGTAAAGTTTTGTTCTGTGGTCAAAAAGGAAAATTAAATGTTTTGAGAAAACAATTTGGGCATGAAAGCAGCCAGTGTTGTAGACAAATAATAACAGCTAACAGCAACTTCAGTCCAAAAATATCAGTATCAGCGCTCTAGTAGTAGCTGAAGGACACTGCATTCAGCTGCAAAAACAGAGAGATGCCCACAGGAGTGGTATGAGTGGGCACAGACAGCTTTGTTTGCTTATTGTATGAGCGTATCACTTAACCAGAATCCTTGCTCATTTGCAATTGTCCCTGGCATGTTTGGAGCTCTAACCAAACTCTCAGCACTCATTTGTCTTATTGGGAAAAATACGACATGCATTTAAACCCATCCTCAAGCTCTGAAACCTGCAAAGAACACAGAGGGCATGTCGGGACAGCGCATTCAGTGGGTCTGAGATTCATCACGGTGGCTTTACTTTGAAGGGCTGGGGATTGGGCAGGCACGGCTAACATGACAGTCTTATCCCCTTGGCCCAAAGTGGAAGTGATGTCTCTGTCAGAGATGAATCACAGTAGTTCTCCAGAGGGACCTCCTGGCCTCTTTCTGAAATCATACATTATTGTGTTGCTAAGAGGCGGACCTGCATTTAATATAGCCATGATCCCTCTCTGTAAGGTCATGTATCTTGTGTGAATCCGTCCATGCATACAAAAATTATTTTCATATCATGTTGGAATGAATAACTTAGAGAAACTGTATAGGATATGACAGTTGTATGAAGCCCAGTTTTAACACAGCCTATGCAGCTATACTATAAATGACTTTGCAAGCCGAGGGTAATAATGGGCAATAACTTGGTGCAGCACAAACTCACAGAAACAACTTTGTTATGAGCAAGAATACAAAAATGGGAAGATTATACTCTACCACTAAGAACAGATTTTTTTTTTTTTTTTTAGAAAGTTCTCCTTTTTATGTTGTTTTAAAATTGTTTTTAAACTGCTCTTTGACTTCCAGCTTGGCATTTACTGTATACCTTTGCTAGACAGGCTGGTGACTGGGACTCCACCACCTTTTTTGAATCATTTATAGTAGCCCACTGTTTTTGTCTATGTTGAATTTGTTTATTTGTTTTCTATCTCAAGCCTATCATCAATGGCTGACTATTCTGCTTCCGTCTGCTCTCCAATCTGGTGCTCATTGCCCTTCTCCGCCAGAAGCAAACGTGACGTGGTTAAACTAGCTATTGAGCTACATGCTAATAGTTAAATACTTTTACATTTTGCATAAAGCAGGTAGTTAGCTGTGTAAAAATGTTCCTCACTCATACTCAACCGGAATACCAGCATTTTAACCTAACTTCATTCTCATATAAGTGCGATACGTCAGACATTTCTCCTGAGGCTTCATCCATTGTAGAAACTGACACAGAGACAGTCCAGCACTCTTTTATGAGGCACAGTGGAAAATTGAAAAATGGAGAAAATGGACATAGGTTCATGTTCCCGACTCCTGAGTGATTCTCAAAGCCTTCACCTTGATGGGGTTTGAGTGACGCTGTCCTGGATGTAAAGCAATAATTACTTGTACTCTGGTTACCATAGAAGAATCCCTTTTTTGTTTTTAACTTTTTTTGAGTACATCTTAAAATCAGCACTTCTACTTTCACTTATGTAGCTTTTGAAAGCCAAGGATCACACAGTAGCCTACAGTTACACTGTCATGGCAGAACAGGAGAATATTCCATTTAAGTTTGCTTTGAACCTCTTTTCCCTCCTAAGCCTGTGAAAAAGTTGTATTACAGAGAGGAAACGGTCTTGACTTTCAAGAGCAACACTGAATTGCAGAGGGATTGGTTGGTAGGGCATATTGATATGGAAAAGGTTGTGATCAGAAAGCCACATTGGTCCTTTTATGGCAACTATATTTACCTTGTCACTTAGAGTATAGTGTTCAAAAGAGCTACTTTTCTTCTTTTTACCTGGTTTCAGCGTAGTTATTCTTACTTCTAGGTCAAGTAATATTTCTTCGCTTATACATTTCAGTACTTTTTCAACCCGATGATGTCGAATTTCACTTCCTATCCGTGTCCTAGTGACTATGATATGATTCTGGTTTTAATAAAGACTGTAACATTTACCTTTGGCTTAAGTAAGAAGAAGATTTAATGTTTATTATTGAAAAAGTTGCCTATATTTGCAGACCTGATTCATTTTCAACCCACTTCCTAGAAGAAGGTGCACAATCAAACAAAACAAACAGAGAAGCACACAAAGACAGATTTTTGCTTGCCCTAACAACATTGATGAACCAGATGCTATGATCTTAAATAAAGATGCACACATCAGATCAAACAGGTTATTTAGGACACGATGGACAGGCGAGTCCAGCTTAGAGTCCCTCGGCTGACCATGGAGTGTTGCAGGGGCATCATCAGCATGTAGACGAGGACACAATTAGAAGACGAACGGGGGGACAGATGAGGTTCTGTTTGACACACATCTGACACAGCACTTGCCCAAGCAGATGGCTCATGAATAACTGAAGGAACCGGAGGTCGTCTGGCAGAAGGAAAAACACAGTGTGTGTGTGTGTGCGTGTGTGTGCATGTGGAAAAAGACAGTGTACATAGACTACGCATGTGTGTGCACATACATGGAGGTCTCTTCTTGTCTGTGAGAAAAATTAAATCAGTACCAGTGTACATACAGTAAATACCTCTGGCTTGGCACAACTGCGGTAGGCAGATAGGTTGTCATGTCATACTATTGAGAAGTGACAACAGTAACAATAGGCAGTGGGCTGGCAATATCCTGACAGTGAGAGAATGAGCTTGCAATCAGAGGGCTGTCGGATCAAATCCCTGCTCGACTGGTGAACAATTGGAAGGGAAAGTGGAAGTGAAGAGTTCTCCCTTGCTACAACTGCCAATCAAATTACCATCGACCCTTGAGTGATGTACTGACCTCCCAGCTGCTCAAATCCTTGCGCAGTGGGCTATCATTCTAGACTGTGTTGTGCTCAACATTTACAAACTGCCGTTACTGTCTACAGCAGTGAAAAGTACATGATAGCGTGAACTTACACAGGTACTATACTTAAGCAACATTTTTAAGTACTTGTACTGTACTGTACTTTAATTTTGTGTCACTTAAGACCTCTTCTTCACAACATGTCATAGCCAAAAATGGTTCTTTTTACTCCACTTTGGCAGCTATGGTTAAATCCTTAAATTACCTATTAACATAGGTTAAAGGAAAACTAATGGTTCAAATTAGCTCCACCTTAACCAGCTGCAACATGCTGCTTGCATATTAATTCCTAATCGATAGTAATTTAACACTGACATTCTGCCTGTATAATGGGTATTTTCGATACTTTGAGTGCTTTTAATGCTTTTTAAGTACACTGGTGATTTAGTTCCTTTATCAAATTTGCAGTGGGGGACTGAGAAAGATTTATAAAAACAGCGGTCAAAGTGGATGCAGCAGAGGCTAAGATATTCTGACATTTAGTCCCTCGATCAAGCTCCACAAACGATTGATCCCACACTCACTACTGCCAATCGATATCTATCCTTTATTAGATCCTTCCTGCCTGGTAAATGCCCATGTCTTACCAACCCCATGTCAGTTTGTATTCCAGGCTTTCCGTTACAAATTTGTAGTCTAAAAGCCGGGGTGGAGATACTCGAGCGTTGTCACCTGAATCGTTTTCTCCGACTTGAAAAAGCTCCTCCAGAGCCACAGAAAATATTATTCAACTGTTTTCACAGGCTGTGTCGGACTCCTCGTTACTATTAAATAATCTATGACATGTACAGTTGGTTAAGTGTCCCTTTTTAGTCAAGGATGGATACGTCTTAGACCGGTGACTGCAGCACTCCTGCAACTATCAATCAACTTAATTGCTAAAATGGCAATTTTTTTTTTCTTCTTAGTTGCATTAAGGATAGCTTAAATAGCGTTAGGTATGCTTTAATGCCCCTTCAGTGGATTAATTGTAATGTGGTGGCATAGTGTTAATGGATTAGACAGCAAAAATGGCACATTCCTCACAACTCTACTGTATAGTTGGCAGCAAACAAAGCTGCCCTCAGTGCTGCCACAGCTCACTATTAAATGTTTCATGGAAGGCGTTTGGAGTCAAGTCTAACCATACGGTTTTGCAGAATGGCTCAAACCCAGCTTTGTGCCCGCCTCCACACGTCACAGACATGGGCAAATTCTCACATGTGAAACCATGTAAAATGCATAATGCATAATTCGAATAATGTAAGCTGAAAATAATGCAGGCATCCACTGAGCATGAGTGTGTGGGGTGTCCAGATGTACTGCTCAAGCCACAGAGAAGCAAAAATTCAGAATGCCCTACTTTGGCTTTTCTGCTGCACGGACTGCCAATAGTGTGCAGCCAAGCGTTTTGGCTTAACAGAGTGTATAAGGCTTTATCTTATCTACACGTGACTGGAGAGTAAATAAATGAGGGTAGCTGCTACATTACATGTCCCATGTGTCTAGTTGTTGCTTAGCTCTCAGGTAGACCTTAGCACAGGTGTTAACAACATTTTAGGAGGCATCCTTTCTCGTTTAAAACAGAAAGTGTCTTCCTCCTCTTTAGAGGGTTGTATAAAAATCTGCGCTGCAAAGAATAACACAAGTGTGAGGAAACAACATTGAATCAGTTCAGGTTTGAATCCATATCCGCACTGACTGCTTTGATTGAATTATAGACTGTGTTTTCACTCCATTTATTTACAGGCTTACACCATAGTTACATCTACTAAGTGTCCTTGGTAGATGTGCCACATATGAGTATTTTCAGGCAGCTACTAATGTCATTGTTTGGCATGTGAATGCTACTACAAATAACTTTTTTTTTTTTTCTGTACATCCACTATATTGATTTTGTCTTCTCTTATTTCCATTGAGTATGTTCTGTGTTTTCTCACTACAGTCCCCAACATGCTTTGGGTAATTTAAACAGAAAGTATGATGTTGCCTCGGAATCACTGAGTTAACTGTGGGCTATACCTGAGCCCTGTTTTTGCTTATATTTGTTTACATTTTGCAACATAGAAGTCTGCATTACGTACTGGCAATTCTTTTTTTCTCCATAATCAATGAATAAATTTAGTTATAAATTGATTCAGTGCAACCCTGTTTGTGTACAACTAGTTTGCAATAGAAAATGTTCTGTAGAAAATGTAATTGTGACCAAATTACGTTTCCTACGAATGTAACGAGGATATGTTTGTAAAATTTACATATTTGGCAAGTTACAAATATGTTGATGGTGAACATATCAGTAAAATGCTCACGGACCACGTGCTTGTTTTTCGCTAAAACATCCAACCTTGCGGTACAATATTCACATGTAGACTAGACTACAGCATTAAACTTTTTCTATGGTAATTTTTAGGCGTTCACGGCACCTGGTTCGGGAAAAGATTGTGGTCTGGTTTAACATAGGAAAAACCCCACGCCAACTCCACCCCAACCAACTCCTGGCGACTCTGCTGCTGTTAAAAAATGTACAAATGTACAAAAAAAAGTCGACTCTGAACATAATCCAGATCCAGCCAGCAATTGCATGGCCACCACAACGTAACTGGGAAAACAGTTTACTTGTATATGAAGGTAATTTCTAGGTAACAGGGTTGTTTAGAGACATTAATTGTCAACAGATGTTGGTACCACTTGAAAGAGTAAGTGGATTCCAGATATATGTACATGTACGTTCCCATTTGAGTATGTTTACAGAAGAACAGCTGTAACGTATTTTGAATGAGGTTTTTACTCAGGTTTTCTAAAAAAAAAACAAAACATGATTCACCACCCCCAAAACGGAGTCATGGTCTCTCGTTCAGTTCTGGGCCCCTCATATCAACAATTTCAAATTAGTGAGGATTGCGAGCCCTTGCAATCAATGCATTGCCCTGGCTTGAAAGCAGATGAGGCCTAATGAATCACTGCTGTATTACCCAGAAAGGATAACAGCCCCAGTAAACACTGGATGATAGCTTCATATAATGCTAACACCTCCTCGTGTGAAGTGTCAGCTGGAGAGGGAGAGAGCAATGACAACACCCACAGGCAGCATATATCTGGGAATATGACGATGAGAAAACACATTGAGGTGGTCTGAGCAGAGAATATGCTGTAATGGGTGGTTACACAGTTTGATGCTAGTTTGATGTTATTGTAGCCTGTCTTTGCTGTAGGCATAGCTGAGCTTTCAAAGAACGGTCTCTTCTGTTTTCCAGGCCTGGAAGTAGAATCGATGCAAACATTAGCCACTCCTCATCTTTCTGACAGCTTCATTACTGCAAAATTCCCGTGTTTGGAACTTAGACCGGCACCTGTTGGGCTTATTGAAGATAAACTAGCTGTGGATGAAGTGGGGAAAAAATACATCAAACGAGCATTTAATCTTTGACTGGCATAGACTAAACCAAAGTCTTTCTGTGAGTAATCCATTTAGTTGGTTTAGAGAATTGCTTTGTAGGAAAGAGTAGCTGTGGGTGAAACCAAAAAGGATTTCTAAATTGCCAGCATCTTTGCTGCTTTGTTCTTGACATGGACGCTCAATTTAACCTTGCAAAGCCTTTGTTGCCCAGGATAGAAACAAATGCAAGAACACACATTAGTCATCCCAACATTATGCATAGGTGAATGTACTGTACAGCACAGAGAGGTATTTTGAGTAGGGAGATTTTGTCAGTCAATGTGAAAATGCAATGGATGATACAGATATCAATGATCTACTGCCTGAGGACGAGAGGCAGTGAAAAGGAGCCTAAGAATACTTCACAAGAAAAACCATTACTGACGCTCCTTTTACCGTCATAATGTGTCATTTACCCTTCCTCAGTCTTCTCCAGTTTCGCAATATTGCACTCTGCCCGATTGGCCAACTGACTATGCAGACTGGCCACAAATGTGTCATCTGCAATCACCTTAAACCAGGAGACCTGACTGAGACTGGGCAAGCCAAGAAAGACATGCTTTAACCAGCAAGTGTGTCTTGGAAGAACTGCAAACATCACTGAACTCATCTTCTCTGAAGTAGATACAATTCATACAATGACCATATGTTATGGCACGCAAACACACACACACACACACACACACACACACACACACACACACACACACACACACACACACAGGTCCGTATGGTTAAAAAATGTAAGCATGCGATTGGAGCTCCAACCCCAACATCCACATTTACATTTAGCATTGCATGATTTTCCAGACATTTTTTAATTTAACAGAGTAGTTTGGAAAGGACTATAGGACATCACCTGTCCTAAAAATGCATTAAACATCAGTTAATGCAAGTTTATGTAACAAGATAAGCAAATGTAGACTGCACTTTATTCAGCCAGAATGCTTTGTCAAAAAGAAGGATTTGTAGTTTTTGTTCTCATTTTGTAGGTTTTAATATTTACCTAGGTCATAAATCCTCTCCTCTCTATTTCTTTGAGAAACGCAATGGTTGAACAAAGTACAGACTTAGTGCTGCAGAGTTATATTTTACAATAAAAGTTCAGACAGATAGAATGACATAGCGCACCATGAGTTGAAATGCAGTGCGGCACAGTGCTCAGCCAGCTGTTATCTCCGTTGCTAGCCACAAAGCATCTCAGCCACACCGTGACATATGGGAGAGGATTCATTTGGAGGAGATGAAAAGGGAATCTCGTGGGATATACAGCCCTAAAAGAACTGGACATTTTAATGATGTGTCTATGACAGAGAGCGGCTGGATTGCTGTCTAAGAAAGGGAAGTCAATGAGATCTCAAGTGGAAGAAGATGAATGGGACAGATAACTGGGATAAGGTGGGCAGGTGGCGCCCAGTTTGCAGTTTGTAGTGACTGGCTTGTTGTCGTGCTGGTGTTATTTACATGGTCTGTCTCATCACATCAGAATGTCAGCGTGTGTAATCTCTCAACTCATTTACAGCGCATTCAATTAACGCATCTCACACCACACATATGCTCTAAAGTGTCATCTCATAAGGTAGCCATTAGTTATCCATTATCTCAAACTAAGACTGTGTAATTCCTTTTCGGTCCCTGTGCATGACTCATCAGACACACAGTGGAAGGAATACAGAGACACAATGTGCCCACGAGCATCTGTAAGAAATTGCCAGAAGAAGAAGGACATCCTGAGACTAGCAGAAAATGAAAAGAATAAAATAAATACATAAATTAGATAGATCATTGTGCAAGCGTTAACTAATTCTGGCCAGCTTTCCTGTAGATCCATCTATTTTGGATGTGTGGGCAGCCCTGGAGGCATGCTGACCTGAAAAAGACAAACCTCTCCTTTCCTTTCATCTTTCGAGTCAGTTCCTGCAAGCAAATGTATTAGGGCCAATAACACGAGGCCTACTTCTGCTGCTCTGCCCTGTAACAAGAGCTGTATTCTCAGCAGTGTTTTGCTCCCATCACATCGGATTTTTTTTACAGGCCTCTCTTTCCAAAATAGTGTTGTTAGAGGGATATGTTAGGATTTGTTGCGCAATGAAAACTATTGAAAATCCGGTAAATATTTGTGGAGGCTGAAATACTCTCTGTGAGCCTATGTAGGTGGGTTTTTGACATTAGTGAGGTATAGGATCTTATATCTTTCCCTGCCTCCGCATACATCTGATTCATTCTCTATCCCAGACCTTCCACTTAAACCCAAAGCATGTGAAGCTGCAGCTTTGAAACTGAATTTGGACAGCTTCCGACTCACTATTTACTGTATATTTTAAAGCACAGCAGAGAAAGGAGACCTTCAAGCACGCTAAAAGGTCTGTATTCTCCGCTGTGCTTTAAAGAGAAATGACAACCTTGCAGCATCTTGACTGAAAATGAAACGCCACCGGAGTGCAGTTACAGAATTGGGTGAAAGTAGGAGGTGAACAACAAAACCACTTATCTCTTAGATGTCGAACAAATGGAAAATAAGGTAAAAGAAAAAGCCTCATGATACTCAGAGGAGGGACGAAAAGCCAAAAATGCACATGCCAGAGTAAGCCTCAACACTTTCATATCAAGGTTACGGTGCTAATTGTCAGGAAAGGTGAGCAAGCTTTCCAAACTTGAAATACTTCAACCTTTGCTTTGAATCTTGTCCATAAGACAATGGGCATCTGCACCACTTTTTAATATGTTCTGTTGTAAATGTCATAAACCAAAACTCACAAGGCGACGCACTGTTTGAGAATCCACAAGCAGGTCGGCCATCTTATCTTTCAGCAAGGGATCAAGCACAACTCGACTGCAGGATCTCTGCATTGCACCACAGCAAAGGCACACTCAGTGACTTTGGGAGTTCTGTGTATCTTCCATTTGGATTCTTCTTTTAGTTTCAATGGGTAATGGTTGAGGGAGTGGAATAATGGACCATCGCAGTAGATATTTTTTTTAGAGACATTCTCACTTTCTCCTCTTGTCACTGACAAAAAAGGAAAAAAAAACCCCCGCTGCAGCCCTGCCTGTTGGTTTAATAAGCCCACTTCAGAGAGGGTCTTATAGTGAGCGCTCACTCCTTTGGAAGAATGAAAGGAGAATGACTTGTGCATTATTTACCACCCGCCTCAGTACCACTGCATCCTGCACAGACAAAGCGGGCTACTGCAGGAAAATGGATTTTTCTGCAGAGGAGCTCCGATAAGAAGGATAGAAGAAAGAAAGGATAGAAAAAAGAAAAGGAGGGGATGAATACAGAGACACATTAATAGCATCCCCACCCAGCCGAGCCTAGAATCAGTTAAATTTCTTCGCACCAGCCTGTCTGCTATCTGCTCCACTTCCTCCCCGTCGGCCTGATAAGGGCAGTTCTTTACATCAGAGGCCTCCACGGATCAGCCACCTTTCTTACTGGAAAGGTCGAGCACCGGCCCAAAGCTCAGTTCATGCTGGGGAGTCATCATTCCTGCTCTTTATCTCCCAGGTGAGGGATGATCCAAGGCTGAGTGCCATGCCAGTCTGCCCCCAATATGCCCTCTAACTCCTTCAACACCCCTCTCACCTCCTTGGGCTGCATCCAGCGAGATAGGAGGAGAGCTGGTGACGCATGAGCGCGGGTTTCGCACCACCTCACGGCAAAGCGGCCATCAGATAAGACCAGAGTAAAGATCCAATAGTGGCAAGTTGTCACGGGGCTGTAGTATCTGAGCAATGGGTTGGTCGGGCTATCTCCCAACACACCTCGCTTCTGAACAAGTAAGCCACGAGATGAGAAGACGGGATAAACACGTCAGCACATGGCAGCCACCTGAGAGTTTCCCCTACCTCCCAGAAAACAAAAATATCCTCCAATCTGCACACATCCCTTCCCTGGATTCCAGCACAGGTGTATGTGTTTATGCGAAGTTGTGTACAATTGTATGTGTGTACCGCTGTTGTTGTCACAGTCCCAAAACAACTGTAGCACTGTAAGTGATGCGCTGGCACAATTTGCGTGTCACTGTACTGTGGGACGACCCAACTGACAAGACTTCCTGCTTAGCTGCCTGAGTAATGAGTCATCCCAGCCTTGGAGAAAAACAATCTAGTATTTTTAAACTGCATCCTTCAGCTGTTCCTTTCTCCCCAGAGCTCTAGTTTGTAAGCTCTTGGTGGATTGTATTATGAATGCGATTTCTAGTGCCTGTACTAATGGTCCTGATATGTCTGAATAATACAAATGCATTACAGTGCTTTTGATGGTACTCTTGGTCCGTCCATGCAATGATTAAGACTTAATGTGCTTCACAATGCAACCACATACAGTATACGTGCGAGTTCAGAAACTAAGCAGTAGACTGGTGATATTAGTGTGTTGTCAAGTTATAACACTCAAATCTTTTGAATGCTGAAAAAAGGGAAATAGTATTAGTATTAAGTGTGAGAAGGCTTCCTTCCCATTTACCCAAGTGTCTTGATTTCAGGAGCTAAACAGAACTGGACAAGCATCTGAGTAGTGATTAATAGTGCAAAAGAATAAAGGAAACACAACTATAGATTACAACAAATACTGTGCCTCTTTAAAAGTGGCAGGTAAATTATGTCAAGAAGTAACTAGTAACTATAGCTCTCTGAAGGAGCCCACTGAAATGTAATAGAATAGAAGTGAAAAGGAGCACAAAATGGAAAAACCCCAGTGATGGAATTTAACTTTATAAATGTACTTTGTTATTTTCAGCCATTGGTAAAATATATCATTAGCTGAGTGGATAGAAGATCTTTGATCCTGAAATGAGTAGGACAGTTCTGAGAAGAAAAAATTCTACTCCTTGTCCTGGTTCACTTATCAACATCCACTTTGTTAAAGCTTTTTGGTCACTGTTATCTCAGTTGTTCACATATTCAGGTCAGCTCTAATACCTCTAACATATTGCTTACTTGGCATGGACACATCCGAGGCACTCGTCGTAAAAAGCCATCAAGTCCTCCAAATTAATCCTCTTTTCTATGTAACATCCTTGATTGATTATTTGTGTTAATATGTACGACGGGACGTATACTCTTCTGTCCATGCGATGCATTTGTATTAGCTGGCGGTTGGTACATGTGACTTTTCACATTATGCGTCGACGTATCCAGGCTGCATGTGACACGCGGCCTTGATGTGAAACAAGAAAGAAACAGACAGCACTGAACCAAATCCCTCTTGATCCCTTCTCATATGAAAACATCTTAAGTCCTCCCTCTCCGTCTGCATTCTGCTTGGAGAGGCGCTGGCGTTGTGCCGCATCACCTGAGCAGCCATCACCTGACAGCAGGGATTTCAGTCATTCTGCTGAGCTCGTAACCCCGTCTCCACCACCTCCTCCCCTTACTCCCAACGCAGCCACCCGCCACTGTCATACTAATTTACTAGTGCACACTCATGTGAGCACTCACGTTTTAGAGCTTTCTCATAGACCCCATCATGAGTTAGCAATTAAAGTTATGCATAATTTGAAACTGGAGCACAAACGACTATAATTTTGCTCTCTCCTGGGGAAAATCTGCTCAATCAAAGGTCATAAGACAAGAGTGCTTGGTTATACACACGTTTCAAAGAGTAAAATAGCTTAGAGGCAGATAATACAGAATGCAAGGAGAACTACTGTAGCTACATGTAGCTTCACAAGTATACCGGTGCATTTCTACAGGGCATCCTGAAATAGCACTTGTGCAGCAACTGCAGTGGTTAACAATAGATTATGTTTGCTCTTCCTCTTTTGTTGGCTATAGCTATGGTAAACTGCCTCCGGTAAAGTAGAGTAAACAAGAAAATAAAGGGCCTATAACTGCTCTGAGCAACAAATCACACTGCAGATTATCATTAGTCTCACTACCCAGCAGAACGCAACACAAGAGGCCTTTGCCACAATGAATTGAACACAGATTTGGTCATAAAGAAGAGCAATAAATCACAGTATGTTTCTAATACCTTTTTGTAGGAGTCAAAGGTAATTTACAGAACAATCTAATAGGCTAATCTTGATACTGTATCCAAAAAGCTCTGCACGGGCTTTTGAAAACAAAGCACTATGCACTTTCAGAGCTCACCAGGAGCTTATGGAGCTTCCACGCTTCCTCATGAACACGACATGCCATTTATGATTAATGGCATTACCGGCTGGCCTAAGATAAGAGCTCAATTAGCTGTGTGGGCAAGGACCTTGGCTCTATCTCCAGTGACTAATCCCATGGCTTTTGTTATGATCAGCAAGAGCAGAGTTTTAATCTTGGCCTCTGAGTGTCTGGCATTGGCCCAAACACAACTGATTCATTAGCAGTTAAAAATGCACTTCTTCTGTGAGTTGCACAATTTAGCGCTGCATGGTGGGGGCCACAAGGTTTTTCCCACCCAATCTGCCAATTCATGTGTTGTGGTAATATCAGCGGCGACACTCATGGGCAATGAATTCAATTAAGTATTTTATGTGAAATGAATTCATCCATCTTGTTAATATTTTAGAAAAGAGGGGTCTCTTGAGAAGTATCATCCGTACTTTGCCGACTCATCCACCCGGGGGGTTGTGCTGCCTACTCGCTTGCACTGGTGCTAGTTTCCTACAAATATATTTCTAGCTACAGTAGCAATGCCCATGGGGTTCTGCTGAAGCCCATAATCTCTACAGAACTCAAGAGCTGTCAAACATCTGTGGATCTCCGACTACTATAGTGCAAAGAGGTCTCCTAACAAAGCTCTTAATATTTCACCAGTTATCCATTGAAAACAGTCAAGAAAAATCCTTTCAATCTTGCAGCTTTAATTTGGTGTGAAAACTTTTAGCAAGGCATTATGAGGATCTAACTAACTAACACAATAAAGGAGATCCACTGTGGTAGTCATTTCTGCAGTAAAACCCATCTTGCATGATGCTGCACTTTGTAGCACTCACCCTCTGCAGGGGGAAACGTAGCGCACCATCTGTTCCCCAATCCCCGGCAACAAACAACAGACAGACCAACACAGTAGACACACCAGCACACACAGGCGGGCACCAATCCCGCACCAGCAAAGAATTGTGGGAAACAGGGAGGCAGCTACACAGACGCAAGGCAGCTAAATGTGGGATGAAAGCAGTCATCATTTGCTAGGATTTGATCAGGAGGCCCGAGCTGACACTGCACTCCCAGGAATGAGGCAAATTGAGGCAGACACTGCAAAGGAGCCGCCTTGATGAGAGAGACTCGATAGCGAGGCAGCGGGAGAAAGGGAGACGACGGGCTTGGGCAAGAGACGAAGGAGAGACAGAAAGAAAGAGAATGTAGCCGCCATACAATGAGGGAGCGTCAACGCAGAGCATAAAAGCAGGGTAGAGTAGAAAGAGAGAGAGAGGCCAGTGTATCTAAAGAGACAGCCTGCAACGACAGGGGCTTGACAGGGTATATAGGAGGCAAGGGGAGAGAGATAGAAGGAAAGGGAAAGATTTACAGATGCAATCCATTTTTAATCCGAGATGCCAGACGTCTACACAACTCGCCTCAATCGGAATGCTAAGTAGCCCCATGAACGTTAGTTTTGGACGAATAGGGGTGGCTCACCACATGCAAGCCCAGCCCCGAACAAATATGAACAATATGTGAGTTCCGTCTGTCACAGGTGTATACCACTGCGAAGCAAACACATACACGCAATTCAAAGTGTTGAAGCATGGAGGAGGAGAGAGGAGATCTAATTGCCTATATTTGCTATGGGCATGAGAGAAAGGCTTAAGCTTGCCCCCTAGTGTTCATCCCAGCCCTTCATGGCAACAGAGCAACACAGTGCAAAGGACTCCCTCTCCACTGCGTCTGTTATAACAGCCTAAAAGCTCATTTTCGTAACATAAGCACAAAAAGCTCTGTAAATAGGGTGGTATTAATATTTAACCTGTTTTCACACGCACACTGTTTCAATATTTTTCTTTAACCTAGTGTCATGCTCTTGATTTTAATGCAGCTATCTGCTTTTTCTAGTCTTGTTTCAAGATAGTGATGCTCATTTCAATACATTTTACTAAACAAGGAGAGCTGCATTGGGAATAATGCAAGCTCTATTTGGCCTCATTGGGGCTTTGTTTGCCTTTAATGGTTAAAATGTTTTAATAGTTTAAGTGATAATATTAATGTTTTTACTGTTTTCATAGAATAATTTGCATGTTCAGATCTCTTTTATCTGGTAAAACATCATTTCTCCTATTTTAATAATTACTGTATTTGTCACAAGAATATACATTGCCCTATGGTATTTTCACAAATGAGACAGGGTATCCTGACAAACAGGCAGAGAGAGAGAGGGACTCTGTGCATAAATAGCTGTGTATATGTTTTTTTTTTATTATTTATGTGAAGGACAAATACTGTATGCTGAATTCAGAGACTGCATATTTTAGCAAGAAAAAAGCATGGAGTGAAATGATGGAGTAAGGAGCTCATTTGATGACAGAGAGGATGGCTTACGCAGAGAGAGAGGCTAGAAAAACCATAAATTAGAGAGACTGCCATTGTATATATTTATCTTTCTGGCATCAGACCTCTACCATTACATCCAAAAATCTGCTTGAATAAAACAAAACAAAAAGAATTTTCAAGGAAACATGATTTTGTGACTCAAAACCAGTGTTGAGGGCACTCATGGTCTCACACAAGTGTGATGTGGAAACTTGAGACCTCCAGCGTACACCCACTGAGAATAGACCTTTCATTGAAGTCGGAGACACCTTGTGTCCAGCTGTTAAACTTGTTAAAATGTTTGCATATTGATAGATTCTGAATTTTTCATTGAGGGGGGAGGAATGGCTGTAATTATTAGATTATTTAATTCTAAGTTTTTTGTGTAAAAACATATCAGACACAAATTATTATTTCTAGCAGGGTATTTTTGTATATCTAAAACATCAAGTGGAATTATCTGACTGAAAAAAAAGTGAATTTTTCTAGTTTTTGAGAAGAATTTGCGTCAAAATTTGGAAGTTTTCTGTAATGTATCAGAAATAGTCATTGGGGATTCAAACTTGTGTAGATAGATAGATAGACAGATAGGGAATCCGGTGTATGAATATTTGCATTACAAGTATTTTGATGAATAATAAAGAAGTCTGGCAACAAAGGCCATGTAAAAAGGATGTCCTACAGTAGGAAAAAAAAGAGAAAATAAAAGTAGACAGCTTCATGATTAATGGCTTTTACGCCTGTGGATCGACATCAAAGTCAGCACTACTTTAATAGAAAGATTCATTATTTGAAAGATAAAAAAGAATGCAACCCATTAACTAGACCTTTTTCTGCTCGGCTCTGGAAATTCTCCATTTTGTATTGCCAGCAGCAGATTTGATTTAATAATGCGCAATGATTCAACACTGAAATGCCAGCACCAGGCAAGCCAAACGAAGAAAACACACAAAACCATTTACATTTAACATTCTTGAACTAAGGAAATGACATAAAGTTATTTCATGAAAATGAAAATCGGATGGAGACACTGTAAGATTGCTAGTATTCAACTACCATAATCATGAAGTTCATGAAAAACAGCCCAACACTGAATTAGTGGGTCCAGAACTTTATTTGAACAAAAATTCGTATCATACAACATATCAGCGAGGCTGTCCTCATGTAAAAAAACCTCCCTATAGATTGTCTGCGCAGGCAGCTTATCACAACCCATAGTTATGTTTTAGGAGGACAAGAGCTTAGAAGGATGGACTGCTCTTCGTTTCCCATGTGAAACCGATAGTCACTGTTGCTTTTTTTAAAACTAGGATGTTCCACAATTTTAACCGTGTGTTTACTGTTGCAGCCATAACGACAAGTGTCCTCTAACCTTAAGGAAGTGCTTATTTTCTTTTCTTTTCCTAAACCTGAGCAAGTGGTTTTTGTAGCTAAACTGCAACCGTCCCATAAGCTTAACCACATGTTTATCAGTGTAACCGTGGTGACGAAAGTCCGCTACGCCCGCTGCCCTGGCGGTGCTATTTCAGGAGACACTCCTGTGGGTCGTATCAGAGGGCGGGGAACAAACGACCTGCATGGTCATTCAGTTTGGAGGGACTTGTTGTATCACCATAAACTGTGATCATCTCCAGTGAGCAAACCCTGCAGAGAAATGTTTGCAGTGCTCTTAGTATTCATGGAGTCCATCTCCTCCTTTGTTAACATTTTCCAGCTGCCCAGGCAATATCTGTCCGTGTGTCCGCGTATGTGTGTGTGTGTGTGTGTGTGTGTGTGTGTGTGTGTGTGAATAATTCTATTCATGAGAAATGTTGCCCTTGTGTCCATGCCGTACACCAAAGAGATGTTCTAAACTGCTTTTGTCTCTTGGATCTCTTTGCAGTTTGAGACTTCAAATCCGAGTAGCCGATGGTCTAAAAAGCAAGTGACTGTAGCAGCTTTGCCGTTATCAGCTTGACATGGTTCTCATTGGTGTTTTTAAATAAATAAATAAATCAGTGAACAGTGTCAATAGTCCAAATTAAGGTAAATTCCTATAATCAACACCTTGTCAATAAAGAATTTATCCTCCGGTTAGGTGATTATAGTAGCTCACAAGAGGACAAAAGCCTGATCAATAGTCTATTTGTAAAGAAAAAAGTCGCTTGAAAAAACAAGCCAAGCTATGAGATGGCATGGATTTTATTTGTTTTTCAAATGTTACATGAATTTACCGTATGTCAAGGATGCACTGGAGAAACCGCATATATATCTGGTGTAAGAACCAAAGTTTACCCCTTTATGCTTTAGGCCGTGAAGCAAAAAGGATTAAAAAAAAAATGACATATCATAAAGAAAACAATGGTGGCAGGAAATGTATTAACATAAAATGTTGGCTATGGACCAGTGCAAAGAAGCAAGTAATGAACACTTTCACTACTGATTAATCTGTCCAATAGTGAGTTGTTGTTTTTTTTTTTTTTCTTTTTTATTGATAAATCACATAGTCCAAAATGTCAAAAATAGCTAATAATGCCTCTCACAGACCAAATGTCCAAAACACAAAGACATCCAGCTTATTAACGGATATAAGAATGAGAAAAGGAACAAATCCTCACATTTGAGGAGGTGGAACCAGATGATGTTTGGCACTTCTCTTTGACAAATGAGTAATGTGATTAATTTTCAATAAACTAATCCGCTAGTTGTCTAATAATTTCATCACTTAACCAATGCACATCATCTGTCAGTTCTTTCAGAGTTTCATATTTCGATTATATATTATTCTACGTTAACACATATGCATTTGGGCCTGAATGTTGCAGTGTTATTACTGTGTTACCCTTTGGTGTTTTTTATTTCTTCTTCTTCTTCGCTTTCCCAGGCTTTCCAGCCTGGGAATCGTAACACTGGAAACCCTGCCTGTCTACAGTTCTGGCTCCCAGTCAAAACTCGTGCTTGTTGAGGGCTGATTTTTGGTTAGGGCAGGAAACACCTGCATGCACCAGGAGTGCGTGTTAAAACAAGCTGCTTATTTTGGGTGCATGATTTAACAATTCTTCTCGTTATCAGTTAACAGGTCATAGAAAAACTACACTGACAACCTCTTGATATATAGACCTATTATTTAAGCATCTCTGCTTCTTTTACTGGAACAAATTGGTTGTCTTAACCCCGTGTCCCTTACACAAACGTGTAAAGGGTCACGGGAAGAAAAGCACAGTTCTCTCACAAAAGAAAGCATCTCATACAATGGATTCTTCCACATTATCTCCCCTGGATTTTCACTTGAGAGTGTGTTCCCAGGCCGGAGATGGTCGGACAACACAATCCTGAACATGCCGTTTATGACCCAATGTCCCTACACCAGATCAGTATGACCAAAGGTTCTATATGGACAAGTTAAGCACCTGCCCTTGATAACCGAAGTAGCCTATTACATGTGGTTGTACAATCTCCTTTGTGAAGGCTGCCCTCTGATACAGCCAGCGGAGCTTAGGAGAGAAAATGCAAAGCCATCACCTTATTGCAAGGAAAGAGAGACTTGGTGGATTACAGTTTTTTAATATATTTTTTTTCCTAAACTGACTGTCACAGCACAAAGCAGGGATAAGCAAACAACAGCAGGAAATCCACTTGTACTTTTAAATGTACTATCAGGCCTGTTTGCGTTTGAGATAGTTTCTTCTTTGACATTTCCATATGTGTGCAAACGCGAAGGGATTTATTTCTCCGAGAAGCTTGCAGGATTGATGTTCGCTGCAACTTGAGCGAGACAGCTCGACATTATTGGCTGCAGAAAGGAGCCAAAAGTTAGGGTGAAAAAAGACTTAAGATCCAAAGCAAACATCAATGGACTGTTGTCACCTTAGCTAATGCCATTATTCAATCTCCAGTATTTCCTGTTCTGTCAACAGGATCTGGCACCGAGCGCTAACAGTCTGCTGATTTCTGCCCTCTTTTCGAGACTAATATCCTATCATTACAACTTATCTGATGGGACCTTACACTTAAATCGACACTTTAAAGATTAGGGCTGAGGTTACCATTTGGAGTCTATTCCCTAAAAGAGCTTATACCTCCTTGTGAGTAGTGAGACTAGACACACTCCCCAAAACTGAGTCAATAAAGTATCTGCTCATCAGGAGAGCGTGACAGCCTGAGAGATGAGACCACATCAATCATGTGGACTCCAATAGCCACACTGTGGCTCATATAAAATAGGGAGCGCAGACTGGCAGCTCCTTAAATAGGCACCAAAGGAGCCGACTGGGGACCTTATCCATCCCTCTAATCGAGGTCAAGAGGTCATTATACCCTGAAGAACTTTTGGGTTTTTCACTGCTGTGTTGATTTAGAACCAAACACTTTGTGAATACTGAAATGAGCTCGCCTTGTTTTTGACTTCATTTCTTTTTTTCTCTTTTTTTTTATCACTCTCACTACAGGCATGCTGAGCTTTCTGAAGGGATTTCTCTCAGCAAGATTTGCCCATACCTTCAGGAAAGAACCCAAATGCCATGCGCATTCCGGAATAAAGAGGAAGAGATTAAAAGACAAGTTCACTCGCCCTCCCAAGGTAACTTCTACTTCCCCTCAGCCTTTTCATTGTCACGTCTCATTTTTGCCGAAACAAACTTTGCAGAAATGCGAAACGAGGTGCGCGATGAACCCAAACCAGCTTTGGCACCGGGCTCCCCAGGGCAACTTCAGAGCAGGCAAGTAACGGCAGCAGCAGCTGTTGTGTTCTGGCACTTGTTGACTACGGATGTCACCTGAAATATGAACACATGTCAGTGAGCTACTAAGAAGCACACTGTCTTTATATTACTGGGGAATCCTGGAACTTGTTTTGAGGCATTTTGTTGGTGGTGCGAATGTATTTAGACAGAGGTCCCATGCCGACTTCTGACCTACTTTCCCTTTCAGAACCGTATTTTGACATTTTCTGTCCAACGTCGAACCCTGCAGTGAAACAATGCCATTTGGTATTTTACACAAGTCAAGTCAAATCTTTTCACACTGCACATTTTTCTTTAAAAATACCATCTTAATGCCGTGTGCCACCTTCTTAAAAGCCAAGAGATTTCAAGATGAACCAAAAGTTACTAAGTGTAGGAAATACCGGATAAAAGAAGAACTCTGGTATTTACTCAGTGTGATGACTTCTTCTTGTCAGTCCAGCAGCGCTGCAGAAAGTGTGTCAAAGAAAAGGAAACCTTTTTAGGCTGAAAGGTGTGCACCACTAATTTAACTTTACCAAGGTTAGTTAACTCGCCATGAGGAGCACTATTCAGCCTGTGAAAGCAGTGGAACAATGTCCTCTTTGGCTCTGAAGCGGGGGAAAAAAACAGCCCTGATGCTGTCATGGTGATCATCAGAGTTCATTAACAGGTCCTTCAACACAAAATTAATCCAGATTGATTTTGATAACCGAGTAATCCTTTGTCATCTTTTAAGCAAAAATGACAAACATTTGATTGTTCCAGCATCTTTTTTGTGAGTATATTTTGCTTTTCAATCTCTCGACATTATAAATTGACTATATTATTGTAAATTGAAACTGAATATCTTCAGGTTTTGCTCTGTTCTGCTGGTCAGACAGAACAAGATGTCTGATGGGCTGCGGCCTCTGGGAAATTGTGATGGGCATTTTTTTTTGTTTTCACTCACCAACACCACCACCATAAGAAACAACTGACACTCTCAGCAAAGTTAACTGCTGAGCTCCGGGGCTATGGCAACATTGCTACCACACAGCCTGACAGGGCAAGAGCCGTCAGTGGATCAGACAGGCTGTAAACGAGGCATCAGTTCATTTGGACAGAAGACCAAAGGTGTGCATACGAGAAACGTTTACGATAATTCCTCAGCGCACAGGAAAAACGTGTGCATGCATACGACGGTTAGAACGGCAGCTCAAAGTTGAACCGGGGAGCTGATCTGTTAACTGTGATGGATGTTTGCAAGACATTTTGGGCAATCATTTTTACTGTTCGCCGCGCCTGCGTAACTGTCTGACTGCTAATGTGTCTTGACCCCTCTTCCTTCTTTTCCCTAGAACTCGGCAATTTACTTGGTGGGTACCATGTTATTATTAAAACCAAGATTGATGGCCACAACTGCGTGAGATCAAAATTTTCCTTTGCAGTGTATCTCAACATATGACCGGGGCCACGTTGGCCATATGGGCCTTTGAAATTCACCCCTTATATCTCTGCCTCTCCTCCATGCTTAGAGAATGCAAGCATCAGTCCCTTTCATCTGTTTTCATCACCTTTTCTCAGACAGATAACCCGTCTCAGCACCTCCTCGGGCATTCACTGTGTTACAGTACGAAGTTAATGACACAAATATACTACAGATATCCCGCCATTTATCTTTTTACTACCATCATTTCCAAGTCAATTAGCCTGGTCAATATGCTGTGTCAGTTATTACCCACATTACACCATAGGTATATTACTTCTATGCAGTGCGGGCACCTCCATCGAGGTTGACACCAAGGTCAAGGCAGTTGCATGCGAATCAGGATGACAGTTTGACAGCACAGAATGGAAAGAGCCTCAGTTTGGTGATTCATGAGTGTTCCAGGGGCGAGTTATATGGAAACAGGAATATTGTGTAGGAGGCATCTTAGCATGAAGACAGTGAATTCTGAAGTTGAAGTAAAGACCCCCTATGCAAAGTAGAAAAAGAGAGAGAAGAATGCAGAGGACAGCATTAGTATGCTCCCCCTCTCCTTCTCTGTCTTTCTCAGTTCTCGGATTTCTCTAATGCAGTTTGATCTTCTGTGCCATCACCAGCCCCGCTAGATCATCTTCCAAGATCCTTTATTTCGACACCATAACCATGCTATGTCACTGGCATAGCATGGTTATGATGTCGCATAGGGAGAGAGCAGCTGAAATCTTCTTTTGAGAAGCCAAGGAGGCAGTTGTGACACTCGATCTCTAACGTTATGCTGCTCGCTGGCTCTGCAGAGAAGGAAGAAAGATGAATACTCCTGCCAAGGGGACACGGTTAAAATTTACTACAAGTTTCGGGATACAAACGCAGCGGGCAAAGAGACTTTCAAAGAAACGCAAAGCCAATGAAATATATATGGAGCTGGGGTGACAGAGAGAGAGAGGGTTTTGTCTTGCAGTCACAGTACTTGTTGTATGGAAGTCAAACTAGAATAGAGTATTTCCATTTCCCTGCCGATCTGAATAGCCCATAGGAGACCCGTGCTGACTTGTATGGACTTAATCTAAAAGCTCTATTTGGTATTCAGAACAAGTTGCATTTGGCTCGACTCTTTTTAATTTCCACGCATTTGGGTGGCAGCGTTGCCTCATCAGAGGCTCATTTTTTTAACAAACTGAGTGGGGAACAGCTGCAAGTCAGGAGTTTTTGTCGCCGACATGGAAAACAGTCATCAAAGCAGTTACTTGGAGTGTCTGTGGAGCCCAGTTTGCGTACCGATGAAATAGCACTGTCTCCTGGGAATCCAGCAAATTCACAAACCAGCTCGCTCTGGTAAATATTGAAATTCAGTGTTATTAGAGTGTTATTAGATTTACTACCTGCTGCTATCACCACAAATTCAATACAAATTTCTCTAAGCAACCAATAATAATAATAATAATAATAATAATAATAACAGTACAGCTCAAAGTTTCCCATTAAGCATGTCTCAAATTTCATTAATATCTAATCTTATTCTAGTTGAATGTTAATGAACCTGAGAGTACCATGATTGACTTGTTAAACCTGCAACTACTGTAGCTTGCATGGTTTAAAAATTTGTTTTCTCTGTAATCAGTCCGTATTTACAAGAGTCTATTGGTATTTGATGTTTACATTATGGGTTCACATTTCTGGTGTAATGCAATAAAACGTGACCAGTACCAGAATGGGTTAGAGGGAAAATACGACCTGAGATGGTGCAGTGACTGGGAGAGATGTTGTCTTTCATGCAGATCAGTGTTTGCAACCTGCATGTCTTCTTTTTTTTTATTTTCCTTCCGTCTCTCCTTCCTTTGCATCTCTGATATTTTAGGTTCATTTCAGTCGCATTGCATTTTAATTTGGGCTGGCATCCTTGAAATTAAAGGAAGATAAAAGGGAAACTGGTGCTATGTTAATATCTCTTTGAAGATGGAGTCAATCTGGCAACAGAATGCCTGGCCCTTATTTTCCCTTCCCTTTCTCCTCTTCCTGTATTCAGCACAGTGGATAAGAGATAACTGCAGACTCAGCTTAGCAACAGCTTACCTTAGGTGGAGGAACTCCTAAAGCCCTCTGCTTTCATCTTGCTCCTTGTGGCAGAAACCAGGCTTTGTTTTGTCTTTTTTCTCTAATCTACATCTGGACACTGAATATTTATCTACGTAATTTCTGCGTATTCCTACATCCTTCCCTGCAGAGAGACACAGACTGCACCTGTCTGGCTGGATTTTCAAAGGTATAGCTTAACCGCCACCACAGTTTATGTGACGGGAATGTGTGTTTATCAAGTAGGGGAAGTAGAACACTTTCTGCTCGTAGGCTGCAGGCTGTTGTCAACCACTGTTTCTGGAATAATGGCTGCAGAGTAATAATGACTACGTGTGTGCAGTCATAGCCATTATGCAAGTCCTTCATGCATTAACCTGTATAATCCTCTATTAGAACTGCAGATAATGAAAATGTTATAACGTAGAAACAACCTGGTACACTGTGGTGCAAAACTCAGTTAATCGCCAGACAATTTTATGTAAATTTTGATGATGTAACCTATAATTTTTCCCAAGAGTTGCTCTTGAGAATTGCTCCAAAGTGAGGCAGAGTTTCAGCAAATATTGTAATACAAATGAGTGTCTAGCTGCATCTGTAGTAATAATACCTTTTGGAAACTGCTTCTTGTCACTTCCTCAGATGCCTAATACGACAGTTTTTCCACACTGACCTGCTGCAAGTTTTGCATTTATGAGAGTTCCTCTCATCTAATACTCTCATTAGCACAACATTTTGTGCACCTCTGTGTTTCATTACTGACATGGATTTTTTTTTTTTTTCTTTCCCGTGGATCCTCGAGGAGGGCTTTTGAACTAAAGACTGTGATGTGTGAGAAGCAATCCGCCAGACTTTTGATGACATCCGTATCAGCACTCTGCACCCAAGCCTCCATTTTGTCTTGTGTAAGAGCTGGCAAACACGTCACGCTACGACTTTAATACCCAATTAATTACTCTCATCTTGACCTGCCGGTAAAATGAGCCCGGCTGCCACCGCCGCCCGTGTTTATGTTATCTGTGCAAAAATGCATTAGCATGTGCCCCCTTTAATGGCTTTAATTAGTCGTAAACGGAGCTGATTCTCCCGTTAAGTGGATGAGGAGCCGATACTGTTCTACAGTCCCAATATGCACAGCTCCAACTCTATCTCACTGAGAAGGAGGTGCACAGGAGGATAGTTTGCACAGCAATGGCAGAGGGCGGGCTGGATAACCCCTTTCAGTAATAAAGAAGGTATCGCATACTCCACAACTATATCAGGCAGTACTCACTCACTGCTCTGATATGAAAAGGACATAATTAGAGTGCTGCTGTACTGACAGAGGAGTCCTCACAGTGGAGTTGTTTCAATGTCAGTTACATAATGTTAAAAGAAAGTTTCCACTGGAGCAGATGAAACATCAACTGGGTCTATTGTCAGCAGATGGAAAGGGAGTCATCATCCTGTCATAATAAAGCAGACATGTCCTGGGGATGAGTGGAAAGAAATATGGATACAGCAAAATTGGAAAAAAATAACAAAAGCTACAATAAGCCTATTTCCTCCAGTCTTTCCAGACTAAAAGATGTCTGAAATGATACTGCCAGCACAAACACATCATTGTTATTTCAGCTTTAGTTGACAATGTTTGCCAAATAAACGCTTCCCCAATAGAAACCCTGCAGATTCAGTAAATGAGGCTACTTTGAGGAAGTGAGGCCCATAAAGTCCATGTCAGTAAACCGTCTCTGCTCTCATCCCAATAGAGTTTCCAGTCTCCAGTCTCTCCACTTGCTGAATAATGCCTCTCCTGGCTGGTGGTGAAGTGCAGTGCTCTCACACTGAAGGCTGTTTATGGTCTCTAATGCATGATGCTATAGCTTTTGAAATACCAGGTCTCTATTACAACGTTGTGTGCAGATGGAATCCATTGATAGGAAATACTGTGATACCGCAAATGACCTCGTAGAATTTCTGGATGTATATGTCTTAACTCATTTAACCAACGGTTTTTAACGGAGCAGTACTTCCCAATGAAATTCGGCTACCTGGAGGATGTGCTCATAGTTACAATATACCTCTTTAAGAAGCAACAAACAGGAATCATCTTCTTCCCCCAAAGCTCCCCAATCAACAGTCACGAACAGGAATCAAGGGGATCTATTAAAAACAGCTGACTTAAACTGTAATATCACACGGATTCCATCAAAATTTACGCAACGGGACTACTTGAAAACACAGATTACCAGCTCCCATGGAGAAAATCTGAAATAAAGATCTGAACTTTTTCAAGGACAAAGATGAAAATAGAAATACAAAAGGAAGAAAAACGAACAATGCTGTTGTATACTTCAGAATGTTTTGAAGAACAATTTTAAAACATTTAAACCATGTCTTACTTGTCGGTGTTTTCTATGTTCAGAAAAAGAAACTACTGAATGAAAACTGTCGAAAGCGAGGTCTTGAAACGCCTTATTGTATTCACTTTAAATATCTATTTAAATGCCTACATCCAAATATTTTCTGCCCTGTAACTTTTACCCCGATTTTCAATTTCATTGATTTATACATTTATTTAAAGGACAATTAAACCGAAGTGTTTTTGCTTTTCAGCTATTTAACTTTAAATATTGCACATTAGATGTGTGTTTGTGATCCTGATTGTGAAGCATCCTCGTACTCTCTTGTCCCTTATTAATCCATTTAAATGTATGCAACCATGTTTTTATACTTTATAATCTTTGTTATGTGATTTTTTGGTTACCTGCTGGTTCCTAGAATAGCTGTAATGTAGACATATGAACATTAGAGGCCTTTCTTGACCTCTTCATGCATTCTATTTATTAGGGATGTAGTCTCCCGGTCGACTGGTCCATTGGTTGGTCGATATGCTCTCCTTCGACCAAATTCCTTCTCCGAATGTTTACTCGGAGTCGGCTCCATGTCAAATAAGTCTGCGGTGAAGACGGATCACCAAAAAGGTCGTGCGTAAACTGTGCAAATAGCTCAACAACCAACATGGCATATCACCCAAAAACGGTAGGCTAACTTGTCTGCGTAAGGATGCTCTGTCAACTGAGTGTGTATTCCCCAATATATAACTGAGTGTATATTCTTGTGCCGGGACCACCAGTTGATACTGTTCTATTTTCGGAAATCATATGAATATCGGCAGGTGCACGCTCGTCGGCTCTGAGTCTGATTTTATCATTTCAGTATAAAATAATTAGGTTAAAATGATTTGATAGGCTTGGTAGGCTAATAAGGCTGCCAGGTAGAGTGCACTCAGTGCACTGTGGCCGATTTAGTTAATCTAGTGATAACATGCAGATTTTTTTTCCCCCTGCAACCAATCGATTGGTTGAAGAGTAGCTACGATTTCAGTCGACCAAGATTTTCTTTGGTCCTACTATTTATATATGTATGTGAGTGAAAACCTTAAAAATCAAGGTTGTTAATGAAATAAATACTGCGTGAGATTACAGATTATCAATCGGGTGTTTCAGAAAAGCCTTTCATTGTATCCTGGGCTCTTGACATTAGATCGCAAATCCGGTATTGACTTTTGAAGGAAAAGATTTCTGTGTTTCCAGCAGTCCAGGTGAATTCCTAGGTGCGATTCTGAACTTCTGATCAGATTCTGCGGCGTTTCTAGCACTAATTTCACCGTCATGCTAGCGTAGGCGAAAATCCGGACGGGCTCAGGTGTCTTTGACTAAGAGGGAGAGGTATAACTATTTCAAGGCTGTTTCCCTGGAGTTAACTGTGGGAGATGGGATTGTAACATGTACCCGCCCCTCCTGAAAATCGCCTCTTAAACCTTTTGTGAGTCAGCAAGCAGCAGGGGGCTCTAGCAGCTGGCGTGTGTGTTTGTGGGCGCACGGGTGTCAAGCTCGTCCAGCTGAAGTGTATATGAGCTTAGACAAAAAGTGGAGGGAGAGTGTGCTTTCTCTCCTGTCTCATATTTCTCTGCAGTGTAATGTGCCGCCTATTCATGCGATGCCTTTTAAAGCCATGGTGGGAATCGCTTCACAGTCAGGCACGAAACTCGGTATGCTAATGCCTTCCAAGGGAGCGATCGAGGGCGAGAAAACATAACCTGTCAATTACCCGCGGCAAAACCGCTGAAAGATTTATTGAAAACCACCAGAAATTTCCACAAGACAAAAGAGCTTAAACATGCAATAGATCAAAACACAAGAAACCAGGTGTTTGACTAATTACAAAATCATGTCAGTAAAATTAACCTCCTCTGACTTAATGGCAACAAGTTGAATTACATCATGTTTAAAGAAGCATATGGCAATTGTAATTATCCAATCTTTAATTATTTCTTGAAAGTTCCAGGTGGAAATTCCGGGCTTTGATTTATGCTAACAGAGAAAAAGCTTAATCTATCAAAACTCATTATCCAAACAAGTGGAGCGGGGTCTGTACTTTTGATGAGAGATGCAAAATTGGTAAATACAGCTTGGAGAGACAAAAAACGAAAAAAAAAAAAAACATATCACAGATACACCATGCATCTGGGAGGCACCACTGTGACCACCTTCCTTCCAGTGGCGCCACAGTTTCACCCAATGAGTATCTGCTGGCTGAGGACTCAAGATCCGTACAGCAGGACCATCAAAATTGGTATCGGACTATTTAATTTCTCACACAGACATCATCAAGACCCCTCAGCATAATTTGTTTACAGCTCGGAGATGGAGTGCTGGCAGTGCTCATCTCCCTCACTGGAGTAATTGCTGTGATGATAGGCTTTGCTGAGAACACGTAGAGGCATGTGAAAACAAGCACCATTCCTGATTAGAGGTTTTAGAAACCGAGCCAAGGTGACGTGTCCGCGACAGCGACACGTCGCCACCACAATCTTTTTGCTCATCAGATTAGTCCTTCCTTTGTGCTCTCCAATCCTGAATGTCAAAGGGATTCAATGGGAATTTTTTTACATGAGTTTTCCGCCTGCTCTAATACGCTGAGAGCCGTGTCAAAATGCTGCACTGCAGGATCCAAAGGCTGTTGCTTCGATCCTGCACAGTGCCCTGATACAATCATCCTCCATATTATCAGGTGGATAGATTTCCAATCTGAGACTTTGTCACTGATTGATATAGCATATTAGGAAGAAAAGGGCATTTACAGTATATTTGCTGTTCTTAACACCCAGTTTAAATCCTCTTTGGGAAAAATCCTCTAGGGAAGAGGAAGTGATGCATTTTGTGATTCAAGCAGCAGGTTCACGGCCTGAGCTTTGGACGCGGTTGCAGCCTCGGATGGTAGAGCCTGGTTTGGGGAACTTAAAACCATTGGTTGACATATGGTCAGGTAGTCCACGTGAGCCTCCTCAGATGTGGAAAATCCATGTCCGCTACTCTCCTGCTAGCCACCGGATCCATACTGAACCCCCCGCCATCATCATCCCTCCATCTTCCCGGCCCTCCCCACTGCCTCCCCTGAGACGGTAGATTACAGATATCATTATAATGGATGTCCTGGCAGGCTAGCTGCGGTCACATTTAATTTGCCTTGGTCTGATATCTACACAAGATAATCAGCATTTACACCTGAGAGTGAAGACAGAAAGATGAGCGACAGTGTTTATGTGGGTGAGACAGTAATAGAATTAGAGCGAAAAGAATGACCAACGCAATGTGAGAGGAGTAGGAGAAAGCGAGAGTGAAGGAAAGATTGTAAAGATTCAGGAGGAATATGTATTCGGCACACAATCCACTGGGACAAAAAGAGAGTACCAATGTAGCACACTTGTCAGATTTGAATTTTAATAAGAATAACCTACTTTTGGCCCCTGAGATAACTGAGAGAAGAACCTGATTCACATGGATGTCCCTGAACACAGATGTTCCATGTTAGCTTGGAGAGAGTTGCCTATCCTTCATACTGTATTCTGCTTTGCGGGGGTAGCCCCGTCCAATTAAATGCAGACAAACAACTGCGTTGTTCTTTCAAAGTGGAGGTTATAGGGCACTCTTACTGTAGCAGACAAGAAGGATCTCCATTGATTCCACTTTTATGCTTTTGAGAATGTTTAGGATGTCTTACTTTGCTCCTGCAGCACTTGCAGGCTTATGCATTTCCTGCTCAGGAAAATCATTTTACTCCCACCTGCAGTTGAGGACATTGATTTGTGTATGAAAGAAAGTTTTATCTTCCCCCTAAAATTTGTGGAACTCTTGTATAAAGCCACCAGAACAGGTACTGTACATATTATATATGTTTAGCACCTACGGAACAAGCTTTCACATCCACAACAGATCAATTTCCCCTGAGCCAGGGAGTGACGACCTATTTCCTTTG